>NC_090941.1:935209992-935513022 GCF_040938575.1 Ambystoma mexicanum
GTAAACTACAAAAAGTACTTTGCAACATATGCAATATCAACATAGATACCTTTGCACAATTCTGTGCAGGTGACTATTCACACAACCAGCACAGAGCCATATTTCAATGAAGAGGCATACAAACAAGAGCAAACAAACCCAATTGCCATACATATCTTTGGCCGAGGGTATGAAAAGGTAGACAGTACCATTATGGCAGAAGAAACGCTGATTGCAAGAATATCCCCAACAAACTCACAATGAACTCTCAATTTCACCAGTCCAATCTGTACCATCTACAAATGGCCATGCACCTCAATGTTTAATGTAAGAAAACAATCCTTCAAATCTTTGCAGAAGATTCTCAATCAGTATGCGAACGCCAAATACAAATCAACGATTTAAATATTACAAACCATGGGCTCCTGTCCAGTACGCAAATACCCAGGAATTTGAGGACATTCATTAGCCTGAATTTCCGGGCCTGCTTGCAAAAGCATCTTCCACCACATCAAAACGTTAGCAACACACCATTCTACTAAGACAATCTTGTTCAGAAACTATACTATGCAAGAATTCCTGCTTTAGCACTGGAACATTTAAATCACGTTCTCTAACATGGTACAGCCAAAGAACTGCTGGAAGAAATATACCATATCCAAAGCAAATATTTTGGAAGTGAAGAGCACTTACAAAATCCAGTAACTTTAAAAGAGAGTAGCCACAACCTTGCAGATGCCAGCATTCTATTACACACTTACAAAAAAGAAATAGCAAACTTTAAAAGCACATCTGCTGAAGTACCAAACCAAATATGTGTGTGTTGCTGCAGCACGTTTTATACAAACAGCACCAACACTGTAGATATAACGTACAAAATAGAAGACAATGAGGAATCCCAATGGTTCCAATTAGCTCTCTATCTTATTGCAGAAAACAAATACGAAATTACTAATCCTTCAGTACTTTGCACATACTGCACTTGAAAACTTGACAATAAGCAAATGCTTTCACAGGCTATCACTAATAACTTGGAAATATTCCCACTGCCAAAACCACTCTAACAGCTTAATTTGTATAAGAGCATTGTAATCCAAACAGTGCATCCATTTCAAGCGATAAAAAACCTTCAACAGAAAACAGCTAAGTTGCATCCTTCTGAATTACTGAACGGCATTTGTGGCAAAGTAGTTTATTTGATAATAGATCTTAAAGAATAATTAGACACTCTGGGAGTGCAACAGACAATAAATCAATCTTTGATTATCCCAGTGAATGGTGTACCTACAAAAGACAAAATAAATTGGCAGCAACTAGTAGACTTAAACAATGTTAGGGAAGCCCTACAATGTCTTAAAGAGAACAATGAATACTACAAAGAAATACAAATTGAAGAAAACCTGAGAGAAACCACCAAATTAATTCAGGATTCCTCATCAACTGGCCAATTCCCACTTCTAAATCCTACTAGAGCCTCCAAAATTTTACACCAGTATACAATTCACCCATTGCACTCCAAAGACACCATAGATGATGCACTAGAAACATATCAAATGTGGCAAGCTAAAGGATCTCCAATCAGCAAATGTGAAAAAAATGTAGAAGCACACGCCTTTCCTCTACTCTTTCCCACCGGAAAAGGTGGAATGTATGATGAAAGATGCACACAAATAACAGCATCAGAATACCGCTCTTTACAAAGGTATTCTGAAGACCCTAGATTCAGACAAAATGCTGAATACATATTCCACCTCCTCTTTGAAAGCGAACTAGCATCTCTATGTTACGGAGTTGCACACACATTGAAAACAGGTTCCAATTTTTTAAACATGTCTGCTACACACCTACTTCAAAAGGTGCAAAAGAAAGATGAAGTTTTACAGTCAAGTATTACAAATCTCAATTTTCTTGCAAAGTTTGGTGAGGATTCGTCCAGGGGGGGCAAAGTTATAGGGGGGGTCCCAAAACTTTTTTTTTCCCATAGACTGAATGGGAAAAAACTTTGCGCACGGCTACAGCCCGAACCGCTTGACGGATTTACACCAAATTTGCAGCAGGAGCGGCGGCCTGGACCCAAAAGCGTGCTTTTGTAAATTTGGTGTAAATCCGTCCAGTAGTTTTTTTAAAAATGACCAAAATGTAAGGCAAAAAAATTAGTGATATCTGCGTTCGCTTTGCGGACAGACTTCCCTGTTCCCTCCGCGGACAGCACCCAGATTGGCCCATGGGCTTGCATCATGTCCGCGGACATGCGATGTGTTCGCTGATTGGACGGCGAGGGGCGTGGAGCGTGTCAGATTTTCTGTGGCGCCCGCCATCTTGTATTCGCAGTCGACTGCGTACAGCGCAGTGAAACGTGGATAAAAAATTGTATTTAGTGCCGTCTGTTGGTGTGTAAGAGTGTTTGGGGAGGGTGGGTGAGTATGAGATAGGTTCAATGCTTTGTTTTTTTTATGTGCTAGACCTTTTTGTTGCATTCGATTTGTCCGCGGAGAACACGGCTGTTCTGACATTTTGTAAATAGACTAAATGGTGGGATGTTTAAAGGAGTATGTGTCATTTTTGTTCGCAAGGAAGGTAAAAATGAGCTATGAACACTCGCGGTGTACTTAATTGTTCATAAATACACAAACTGGGCGTGTCCTCAGGACGCTGTCCGTATTGTAATCTGTCTAGTTGAATGTGTTCTAAGAACACTCGCAGTGTCCCGAAATGGTTGCAATTATACAAAATGGGGGTGTTCTGAGAACGTTGTTTGTATTGTTCATTGTCAGGGTGAAAGTGTTTTAAGAGCACTCCTTTTGTTCGCTAATAGTACAATTTCTTAGGGGCGTCAACCGACTTTTTGTCCACTAAAGAAACGATAAATCCGGCTGGTGTGCGTCGACATTATGTGATAATCCTATGACTGGCGCTATTGACCTGGCTGACTTGCTTTTGCGACACTAAATCATATCTCCTGCCCCTAAGCCTGATATTATCAAAGCATTCATATTCCCCGCCTTTCTCCATGACGTTACAGGGTGCGTAATGAAACGCGCCCAGTCGTCTCCAGTACTACGCGACTTTACACAGAACCCGGAAGACAACACACATTATGTCACAACACAGCGCGCCACAATTCAGAATATGAAACTGTGATTTAAAAGCAAAGAGCAAGATTGTAAATGTTGTAAAGTACATTTATTTGACATCAAATGTTTAGAGAATATTCAGCAATTTGCATTTGTCTTTGTTGTCGATCCGCAAAAGTTCATGTTGAGACACGCGATGTTCCTTTGCGGTACAGAGAGTGTTAGATCAGAATACAACTCAGTGCGCCACAATTCGGAATATGAAACTGTGGTTTAAAAGTAAACAGCAGGATTGTACATTTGGTAAAGTACATTTATTTCACATGAAATGTTTAGTGAATATTCAGCGATTTGCTATTGTCTCTGCTGTCGATCAGCAAAAGTTTATTTGGAGCCACGCGTTGTTCCTTTGCGGTAGATAGGTTGTTGGTTTATGATAAAAGCAGTAAATGGTCTCTCTGATAATCGGAAGGTTGCTCCAACAACGAGCCATTAGACCACCGTATTGGTTGGTATGTTGTTTGTAGCCGCTAGTACTGCGTAAGGGCATATTGGTCCTTGGCGATTGTCCCATAAAATGGTGAGGGTCATGAAGTTGCATATTTGGACTTGCACCTGGCAGTTTAAGACCCCATCCGCTGGAGTCTGTAAATCGTGACATAGACAAAACGGGACCACGTACCTGTTTTAAAAAACATAAATTAGTCTCACCAGCCGATCTTCATTAAAAATCATCATTTTATTTATTAGGGCGTGAAACTATTTGCTATCGAACAGAGTATGTTAATAATAAAATAATAATATTTTCCCATTCATATAGCGCTAAGAACTGTGAGGTATGTAAGCGGTGCTTATTATTAACCACAGTGTGTGGTGCTCATTTATCGACCACGGAAGGATGAAAGGCTCAGTTTCACCTTGCCGGGATTCGAACTTGCGTTAGCAAGCTGTGCACGGATGTCAAAGTGAGCGCTGTACTCGCTGTGCCACTTGACAGGCTACAGTGAAGTGGCACAGCGAGTAGAGCGCTTGACCGCCTATAGACCGGTTAAATTATTTATATTAACCCACTCTGTGTCGTCTGCCTTTTTCAGAGCCCTCTATACAACAGGGGATCAATTCGGCGGTGATAGTGCGCAGTAGAAAACATTATGCCACTTTCAACGAACAAGTTCAACTTCAGCGGTCTTTAATGCAACGCTATTGTGATTATATTTAGTATAAAGTAATCTAAAGGGTTACTTACAGTACAATTGCAATTTCCATTGTCTACGAGTGGTGCAGTCCCAAAATACGACTCCGCGTGTGCCTACGATCTTTCGCATAGTGATATAATATGTAAAAGTGGTTTTGTTTCAGAAATTTCATCTTTATCTTCTCTTACGTTTTAGCAACACTCTTTCAGTCTTTCATCACAATCTCTGTCTGACAAGGTCAAAACACAATACAACCTTATAGTCTGCTTCGTGAGCCTCTCCGGGGCCCGAGAAAAAAATGGATGCAGCTGACCTTCACTGTGAACGAGCATAAATTCTTACTTTGCAACATTCTGTGTAAAGCCATCTGTAGAAGTTGGTTTTTGCACGCCATGTTTGTATATTGTTTGCGTGATATTAAAACAAGTTTGTTTAAAGGACGTTATGGTTCTAAGTACAGCCGAAATACCCCTGAAAATAGCAAGTTATGGTAAGCTATGAAAAATAACTCGCGCCAACACCATGCACTGCTAAGAATAACACCCAGGACATCAAAGATGACATCGCAAATGTCATTGATGAAATCACTGATGACATCACATGTGTATGTACTTTTCATGGAATTTGTGTACTAGGGATTTTTATTATAATGTTCCGAAAAAAGTGTCAAGGATATTGCAATAAATATCATACAGTTATTAGTGCTTTGAACGATACATTTATATCAATAAATAGCATTGTATTATGGGATTCTATGTAGTATACTGAGCTACTAATGGAGAAAGATAGCATTGTGTGCAGAGTACAAGATAGAAGTTTAATATTTGTAATGTTAATATGTAGAATAATGAAAATATAATTGTCCTGAAATGTTCGAAAATTCACAAAATGGGGGTGTTCTGAGGATGTTATTCGTATTGTGTGATTGCTTAGCTGTATGCAATGAAGAATTGTACAGAGAGTAAAGTGGACGCCGTCCGTGGACACCGCGGCTGTTCGTGGACAGGGCGTGTTAAATCTGGGTTTTTCCAGGAAATCCAACATGGAAAGAAGACTGTACGGATCAGCCAATCAGATGTCGAAGTTGTGGATTTGTGTTGAAAGAGACTGTGTGTGGTGAAGATGGCAGAAGTGGAGAAAGCCAGGGTGTTGGTGCTTGGAGATATGTTTGTGCATGGTTTACAGCAGTACGCTGAATGCAGGCATGTTGCAAAGAACTTTGATGTCAAAGGAGTGGAGGTGGTGTGGAGCACTGTGCCTGATTGCAATGTACAGGGAATTGTACAGGTTTGTGCGGATATGGCCACGATGAACAGTCCGCATGTGGTAGTTTTGCACTATGGTGCTTTCCATTTGGGCAACGTCAGTGCCCCTACTTTGTTGGCTGATTTGGAACGCTTGGTTCAAGCCGTAGTGAAGATCCTTCTAAATGCGAAAGTAATTTTTTCTGGATTACTACCTAGGGCAATATGGGACAATAGTTCAGTGTTTTGTCCTCAGCAAAACATTGCTAGGTGTGTCATAAACTGAGGCATGTGTGCCTTCATGCTTAGAGCTGGTATGTTCTTCTGTAACAATGAGAATATTGATGCCAGTAATGCTGTTAATTTTAAAGAAGATGGCATTTGTTTATCTTTTACTGGAAATGCCTTTTTATTTTGAAATGTAAGGGTTGCTTTGGAGAAGGTTATGTGAAGATTTTAGGAGTAAAGTAAGAAAAAAAAACAAGAAAAAAAAATATAAAATAACAGGTGTCTGTCAAGCATCTGTAAAAAAAAAACGGCTCTTTTCAGAGCCAACTTCAAAGGGGAAATGGGGCACACTATTTAAATTTACATTCACCACGCTCAGATTTTCGATGTGTCCGCGGACATGGCGGTAGTCCGCGGACATGAAAATCACTACGAGGGGGTTAGTATGTTCTATGTTACATGTCAGGGATATTATGGTTAAGTTGTGCTACTAAAAACCTATGAAATTCAGTGAAAAAACTTTGTTAAAGGGACGTTATGGTTCCAAGTAAAACCGAAAAAACCCTTGAAATTCGCCAGTTATGGTAACATAAGCAACCATAACTCGTGCCACCGTGCACTGCTAACACTAACACCCAGGACATCAAATATGACATCACAAATGTCATTGATGACATAACTGATGACATCACATGGCTGGCTCTCCCTTTTTATCCTTTACTGACATATCGAAGCCACATAGTTTTCTACAGTAACAGTCAGGAAGTAAAAATTGAAAAGGTACTATATTTGTAGACTTGGGGTCCTGTCACATCATATATGAAACATGTACATAGCGGAAGATACAGGCTTGAAAGAGAGCAATCCTTTCTGTGCATGAAGATAATCATTATGGTTATCAGCACTTTGTCATAGTTTTATTTTTATTACTCTACCTTCCCTCTATATGCTCATATTTGTATACATTATACTCACTCTCCATAGAGTGAATGGGAAAAAAATTTTGCTCGCGTCTACAGCCCAAACTGCTGGACGGATTTCCACCAAATTTGGACCAGGAACAGCGGCTTGGTCCCGAAAGCGTGCTTTTGCAAATTTGGTGAAAATTCGTCCAGTAGTTTTTTTTTAAAATGAACAAAAAGTAGGTCAAAAATAATTAGTGATATCTGTGTTCGGTTTGCGGATACACTTCCCTGTTTGCTCCGCGGAAAGTGTCCTGATTGGCCAATCGTCTTGCGTGATGTTCGCGGACATGCAAAGTGTTCGCTGATTGGACGGCGTGGAGCGTGAAGCCCGTCAGATTTTTCGGTAGCGCCCGCCATAGTGGATTCGCGGACGTCCCCGGACAGCCCGGTGAAACTTTGTTCAAAATGTGTATTTTGTAGCGTGTGTTGGTGTGTAGGAGTGTTTGGGGAGAGTGGGAGTATGTGAGATAGGATGAAAGTTGTGTTTTTTATGTGTTAGAAGTTCTTTTTCTGTTTGATTTGTTTGCGGACATCACGGGTGTTCTGAAATTTTCTAAATAAACTGACTAGGGGGTGTTCTAAGGAGTCAATATGTGTCCGTTTTGTTCGCAAGCAAAGTGAAACTGTTCTAAGAACACTTGCGGTGTCCGGGGAGTGTTCGTAGGTGGTTTCCTGAGGACGCTGTCCGTATTGTTCTCTGTCAAGTTGAATGTGTTCTAAGAACACGCCCGGTGTCCTGAAATGTTTGCAAATAGACAAAATGGGGGTGTTCTGAAGATGCTTCTAAGAACACTCGCGGTGTCCGGGGAGTGTTCATAGGGGGTGTCCTGAGGACGCTGTCCGTATTGTTCTCTGTCAAGTTGATTCTGTCCTAAGAACACTCGCGGTGTCCTGAAATGTTCGCAAATAAACAAAATGGGGGTGTTCTGAAGACGCTTCTAAGAACACTCGCGGTGTCCGGGAGTGTTCGTAGTGGATGTCCTGAGGACGCTGTCCGTATTGTTCTTTGTCAAGTTGAATGTGTCCTAAGAACACTCGCGGTGTCCTGAAATGTTCGCAAATAAACAAGATGGGGGTGTTCTGAAGACGTTTTTGAGAACACTCACGGTGTCCTTGAATGTTCGTAGGGGGTGTCCTGAGGACGCTGTCCGTATTGTTCTCTGTCAAGTTGAATGTGTCCTAAGAACACTCAGGGTGTCCTGAAATGTTCACAAATAAACAAGATGGGGGTGTTCTGAAGACGTTTTTGAGAACACTCCCGGTGTCCTGGAATGTTCGTAGGGGGGGTCCTTAGGACGCTGTCCGTATTGTTCGTTGTTAAGTTGAAAGTGTTCTAAGAACTATCGCGTTGCTTTGAAATGTTCGTAGGGGGTGTCCTGAAAACGGTGTCTGTATTGTTCGCTGGCAAGTTCAAAGTGTTCTAAGAACACTCACATTGTTCGCGGACATTAAAAGTTTCCCATAGATCATAGTTGAAATGTTTGACTCTATGGATGTGATATGCTGCGGTGGTTGTTGCCAGGGCATAGAGTCTTGGGTGCATGGCCATATGGCCATGCACCCAAGACTCTATGCCCTGGCAACAACCACCGCAGCATATCATATTCATATTTGTTTATAAGTTTGGGTGAAAAACAAATGTATAAGGAACAAAGGTATTAGATACTATGGATGTGATGTGCTGCTATGGTTGTCCTTATTATTGTATACTTACTGTTTGGTCTAGTAATGGGAGTCCATGTTTTTCTTCTTCATTTCTGTGATAAAAGAAAATAGCATGTCAGTATTAGTATTTTGTAATGACTTATTGCATTGTATAAGCAATATACTTTTATTTTTTTTCGACCCTCATATTTAGTAGAGTACAAATCAGAGTACTGTGCAACTTGCTCAGTTTCTGTATTTGTTGCTAAAATCATTGGGTCTGTGGGAGAAAAAAAATCCATGTTGGATTTAAAAAAAACCTTTTTCTGTTATGCTACAGTTTATTTGTTTGTTTGTTTTCAGTGTTCACTTGTTGTTTCTGGCTAATGCTTTATACTTTGCTTTGTTGTATTTTTTTGGAACAGTAACAGATTCTTCATTTGTATTGATATTATAAAATTTTGGAGCAGTTAGATACCAATTGGCGTATTCTAACTGTGTATTTTTTGGTCTAATTTAGTGGTATTCATTAATCTGATTAGTTGTTGTAGAATCTTTGAGCAGTTAGATAGCTTTTGGAGTATTCTAACAGATTATATTTTTGTAACACAAATTTACTTAAAGGTTTAAATACAGTTTATTTATCAAATTTTGGTTTTAAGAACATCAAATAAGCGTTTGTAAGATTTGCTGGTAATCTCTGCTTTAGAGTAATGGTACTATCATTACATTCAAACCATCCACATTTCTTTTTTTATGTATGCAGTGTAGTGCCCTGAATTGGTTGTGGCTCCTGCGTGGTAGATTATACCTATTGTTGTGAAGGTTTTCTTACCAAGTGATATTTGACCATGTGTGAATCCAGTCAGCTTGCAGTTGTTTTTGGTGCCATCTGCATTGTAACGTAGAAGCATTAGTATTACGTATTTACTATGTGTTTGTATTACTAACGTGGAGAGATTATCTGAATTGCAGGTAGAGCATAATCTACCATGGTTTGCATTTTGTACAAGTTGCTGAAATGGAATGGATTCACAATTTGGTATTGATATATATATGAAGCGTTCATTGGGGATTTCTTCTTGTGTCACATTGTTGCAGAGAGTGCATGTATGTTTCCACATGTATGAAATCTGAAAGATTTCATTTATAGGTATGTTTTTGTTTTCCAGTACTTGTAGTAAGTACATTAGAAATTCTTGTGGATCTTCCTGTGAGTTTATAGTGAATTTCACCATTCCAGCACAGTAGTCCAATTGTCGTCTTATTCCAAAAACACTATATGTGTTGTCAGGATTGTTTGCTGCATTTCTGTGAAGTACTAACATTTGCAAACACAATGGGTCTGTGCTGTGTGAGTAAATGTTGTCAACAATTGGTGGTAATTGAAATAGAATATTCATTGCTACATTTTAATAGCAACTTACACCAACTATATTTGAGAATTTAAATGGTCCAGGTAGTTCTTTATCTAACTGCTTTTTTTTGGAGTTTGTCTTCCTTCTTTAAAGAAGTACCTGGTTTACTTTCTCTAATTGATTCTTTTTTGTTTGTGGTACTTGATGAAGTATTAGTTTCTTTTACTCTCTTTGGAGAATTTGCAGTGACGTCCTGTTGCATTTCAGTTTGATTTAGTTTTCTTTTACAACGTTTTAGTTTTTGTGGAACAGAATATGTGTTTAGATGGGGAGTGTATAGTGAGCGAAGTCTATTATATTCTAAAATGCAAGGAATATCAGCGTTTACTTTACTTGTATCAAAGTTGATTAGAAATAGACCGTCAAGTGTACGTAAGCGTGATAGTGCTACGTAGCTCATGCCTTCTTTAAAGACTGTGTTACCAATATCTATCATTACTTTGTCTAGGGTAAGACCTTGTGATTTATGAATTGTGACTGCGTATGCAAGAGTTAGAGAAAATTGTTCTCTGCGTACATACATATCTTTGAAGAGAAGGAATCTAGCTGTTGAGCGTCCTATCCGTTTTACTTCTGAAAGTTTGTCAAAGAGTATATTGACAAACTGAATTTTGTTATCACGTGGGTATGTTTGAAAGCCAACAACTGTACCCAGTGCTCCATTAACTAGTCCTTGGTCCACGTCAAGGTTACGTTTCAGCATTACTCTGCAATTTAAGGATCATTTTAACATCTTTTCTAAGCCTGCTGTGTTTGAGAATGATTTTTCTAAATTATTTAGTCTTGTTGTGGCTTGGTCACACATGGGTAGTGTCAGACCATGTACATCTAGTTTGTCTGTGGCGCTAATTTCCATTATTGGTTGCATTTCTTTACTTAGCATGATTTCATTGAATTTGAAACAGCTTGCAAGAGTTGGCATTAAGGGCATACAATTGACATTTTTGTGGGCTAATTGTTCCATAACATCTGTAGCACATGCATTATCGCCATAAAGTGCATTAATGTGCCGGGTTTTCAATGTTGCTTCTGCTTCTTTAGAAAGTATACCAAGTCTCAAACTTTTTAAAATGTTGCCATAAGTTAGATCTGTAGATTGGCGCATGTTTTCTGTTAATTCTCTGTTTTGGAAATGTTGTCAAAGGTTGACATTTCCAATGCTGCCAACAGTTTTACGGCAGAGTTTGTGCCCTAATGTTTTAAAAATAGGTTCACCTTTTACTGGTGTTAATTGAAGCAGATCTCCAAAAACAATAATTTGTTTTCCTGCAAAGAGCTCTTCATAGTCTGTTTTGAGTACTTCTTGTAATCTGAGGTGAATCAAAGCTACCATCAGGCTGGAGACCATACTCACTTCATCTATTAGTAGCATTTTCATTTGATTCAATACTCTGCGTAATTCCATTGCAGCTTCTGCAGAAAGTTTGTAATAGTCTAATTTGTTCTGGTGTTCTACTCTTAATAGTAGTAATCGGTGTAATGTAACACCACCTATGTTGTAGGCAGCTAAACCTGTGGGGGCAGTGACAACAGCCGACAGTTTGTTGTTTGTCAATTGTTGAAGGAACTTACTAATGATTTTGATTAGGAATGTTTTGCCAGAACCAGCTTCACCACTGACGTACAGTAGTATAGGTTTATAATTATGGCAGGAACATTCTTTATTTTCATGTTTTACACCATGTGCAATTTGTTTTGTTACTTCTTGAAAAATGCTACTTTGCTCATTGTTTAGTTTTGATTGTAGTATAGTTAAGTCTTCCTTATCTTCATACTGACACATGGTGTTTTCTACTTCTATCATAGCTAATTCTGCCTCATTTGTTATTAGTGGTTCTCCCAGTGGTTCTTGGCTTCCTGTTACAGAAGGTTTACTACTGTCAGGAGTATCCTTATCTAGTTGATCTTGGAGTTCTTCTTCATGTTGCTGTTCATTGTGCAACATTGTTTTGTACTGTGTAAAGTTTACATCAGTTATAGTGCTTTCATTTGCTTTGAAAGCATCCTCATATGAGTCATAGTTATCTAGTAATTGTTCTTCTTTTCTCTGTGGTTTGAAGAGTTGTAGCAGGGACATGTAATATACTTCTTTATGTTGAGGAGTCTTCAATGACAATTTGATATGATTAATTAAATTTGGTTTAGTGAGTTTAACTAAGCTGCCTTCACAGTCTGTCACTCTATATTTACCTTTTTTTTCATCGGGTTTAATATTATTTTTGTATGTGTAGTTTTGGGCTATTTGGTATAGACACATGTTTTCCAAAGTATTACTTCTGTTTGGGTAGTATGTGTCCAATAAATTGTTTTTTAAAATGTCTTGGCTGTTGGGATCATGTTTGGCTATTGTTTCTATATCTTCATATGATTTTAGAACTCTTTTTCTAGATTTAGCTGGACCAAGACTTAGCCATACTATATTTTCAGATTTACCATACAATGAAGTACCAGTTAAACGATCAGCTGCTTCATAAGATCCACATTCTCTATGGGTGAGCATTTTTATGCCCAAGCTGTATAATTTCTGAGATACTGTTTTATCTGATGACAGGTCATTCCAGAGGTCTTGGAGCTCTGTCTTTTCTGCTTTAGTTAAGTTTGCTGTGACATATCGGTCAGTCAGTCAGTCAGTCAGTCAAACAAGTTTATTCGGATTTTAAAAAAAATCCATCAAACACAAGAAATACAAAATCACAACACATAAAAATTACCATCTGTACTCCATATCCAAATTTGATAAATCTGAGGTTCTAGGAGGGAGAATAGGATCAACCATAGGCCCCCCTTACTTTTCATAATGTCCCTTTACTAGTCCAAAGAGACACAAGACTAATTGCCCACTCTAGGCACTCGCTTACATCCCCCTGCGGGCCTTTTTCCCAGAGGTGTACAGTTTGCTCCGGACAGGACATTACTATGGTTGATAGTTCCAGGTGAAGCAGCTGCTCCCGGATAGCGGAGCGAGCTGATTGCAATCCCACCGTGTGGGGCCCGCACATAACCCTCAGAGCTTCTCAAAACTTCCCTGGCCATTTGAACATTCCTAAAAACCAGTTTAACAGAGTCGGAAGAGTTTATACCCTCGCCAGCCAATCTAACACACCCCACCATAGCTTCCCTAGCCACAAAGGGACAATTCCCAGCTGTATGAAGCCAGTGCAGGCATTTATTAGAGAGGGCATCCCTTGGTTCTCTCCTGCCCAGAAGCAGTTTTGGTACCCCATGCAGAAAAACAGTAGCGGTTCTTTCCCCCCCAGATACATGGCTCTTGGGGCTGCGCACCCTTGAACAGTTTCCATGTGCTCCTGTATCTCCCTCCCCAAAGGGATTTGTTCTCAAGGAGCTAAGGGGACCCTCCACCGGCATACTTGGCCTGGTACACCCAGAAGGGTGACCTCGAGCAGCTTTAGAGTACGTCAACTGCACATCCAGAATGAGGCTCGTTAGAGCAAGAACAGACCCTTCGCAAGATACAGTGTTCGGAGGTTGCTGTGGAGGGTTGGGTCCGTTACCAGCAAAAGGCATGCTCGAAGACTCCCCCAGCGAGACCACTCCACCGTTCCCCTCCCCGCTCCTCCCCTAGGCATCAATCAGTACCAAAAGTAGATTTTTAATGACAGCTAGTTTGGAGAGCACCTGTGCGCAAGGGCAACTTCCGACAGTATGCACCTCCTTGGGTGTTGGACCAGAGGAGGGATGACTGCCGTGGGTGATGGACTTGAGCGCCCTAAGTGATGGTAAATTAAGAGAGGAACTGGACCGTAAGGTCAATGCAGGTTGGATCTTACTCCAGGAGCTGCAGATGGAACTGGGAAGGTGATTGTCTTCGGCTGCTCTGACAGTTTCTATGTTCATTGGGTCCAGGGTAGCAGCAACAGTGATTCGGGGGGACAGTCAAGAACAGAACCCAAGAAGGACGGGAGATCAAGGGGCAAGCATGGACTTGCAAGGTGCGGGCTGAGTAGGGTGGTAACTGGTACAACAGGTGCCAGGGATGCTGATGGAAGAACTAACACATCATGAGCCCCCTCTATGCAAGTCCCAGGAGCATTAGCCAACAGTAAAGCATCTGGATTCCCAGTTTCGGCGAAGAAAGTCTCCTTGCAGGCAATGGTTTTGTATTCCGGACTTGGGGGACTGACATTGCAGCTCAGTGCTGGGAAGCTAGCAAGATTGCTGCAGGCCCCCCCCACATTGTGATCCTGGGGTGGATGCTTTCATACCCTCCACAGTGTGGATGGGCCCTCGGAGATCAATGTCCAGGTCAATGTCAGGACAAGAAGATGTGAGGGTCTTTGCTTTGGCTGTTACTCCCTGTTGGCATCTTCTTTTAACAGCCAGTAGCTTTCGCGCTGTAATATGTTTGGAAGGGTTGATGGCGGACTCGCACTCAGACTCGGAACAGTTCAGGAGTGGGGGCGGGGTGGATGGCAAAAAGCTGTCTGTTTTCTTGGCCGGTTTCCTTGGTACGGCACGGCCCTTAAAGGACCTCAAGGATTTTAAAAGGGACATAACGGAGGCCCCCCCCGCAACTGGCCTGATAAAGCTGGGCTGATTTGCTGAGTGTGGACCCCAACAAACTTTTCAAGCTCAACCCCTTGTAGGAGACAATCACGAACAGTCAAAAGGTGTGTAACACTTGTCGGCACTTACTTTTCTTGGCACCCCATCCAGCAGCCCACACAGCCCTCATAGAGAATGCCTCTCTCTGCGGCCGCCGAACACCTGCGGCGCCAAACACTGCGCCCTTGCCCCGCCGCGGGCTTCACCGCTGCGGGGTTAGCAGTCGCGGGATATGTCCAAGGGGGCGTGGCCACAGCAACAGGAAGTCCCTCCGGGGACCCGATAGGCGCCAAACACTGCGCCCTTGCCCCGCCGCGGCCTTCACCGCTGCGGGGTTAGCAGCCGCGGGATATGTCCAAGGGGACGTGGCCACAGCAACAGGAAGTCCCTCCGGGGACCCGATAGGCGCCAAACACCGCGCCCTTGCCCCGCCGCGGGCTTCACCGCTGCGGGGTTAGCAGCCGTGGGATATGTCCAAGGGGGCGTGGCCACAGCAACAGGAAGTCCCTCCGGGGACCCGATAGGCGCCAAACACCGCGCCCTTGCCCCGCCGCGGGCTTCACCGCTGCGGGGTTAGCAGCCGCGGGATATGTCCAAGGGGGCGTGGCCACAGCAACAGGAAGTCCCTCCGGGGACCCGATAGGCACCAAACACTGCGCCCTTGCCCCGCCGCGGGCTTCACCGCTGCAGGGTTAGCAGCCGCGGGATATGTCCAAGGGGGCGTGGCCACAGCAACAGGAAGTCCCTCTGGGGACCCGATAGGCGCCAAACACCGCACCCTTGCCCGACGCGGGCTTCACCGCTGCGGGGTTAGCAGCCGCGGGATATGTCCAAGGGGGCGTGGCCACAGCAACAGGAAGTCCCTCCGGGGACCCGATAGGTGCCAAACACCGCGCCCTTGCCCCGCTGCGGGCTTCACCGCTGAGGGGTTAGCAGCCGCGGGATATGTCCAAGGGGGCGTGGCCACAACAACAGGAAGTCCCTCCGGGGACCCGATAGGCGCCAAACACCGCGCCCTTGCCCCGCCGCGGACTTCACCGCTGCGGGGTTAGCAGCCGCGGGATATGTCCAATGGGCGTGGCCACAGCAACAGGAAGTCCCTCCGGGGACCCGATAGGCGCCAAACACCGCGCCCTTGTCTGCAATGTACTGCACATCTATGTTTGCATTCCATAAGTGGGCAATGATTGCATTATAATCATTGATATATTTTTCTTCTTCTTTTCTTTTTATGTAATATGTATTTTTAGGCGACTTTCCTTTAACAGTATGTCTAACTGAAGACATGAGGTTGTTTACTTGACCTGTATTTGTAACTGGTCTAGGGAAACCAAATCGGCATTTGGTGTAGTATTTGCCTTTGTTTTTGTATTTGCGACGACAATATTTTCCACATTTGTGTCTTTGAAATTGTAAAATTTGTGCACAAAGATCACTATTTGTGGCTTCTGATGGAATTTGACAAGTGACATATTTTTCAATAAACTGTAAAACAGTGGCATCACTGTCTTGACCAAATTTAGGAGCATCTTTAATCCATAAAAGCATGTGGATATGTGGTGCTCCTCTGGCTTGGTATTCTTTTCTCCAAAAGAAGTGTTGCACTTCTCCAAGGGGAGGAACAGTTTTATTACAAATAAAATGTAGCATAGCAATGAAGCGATGGTGAAAATATCTTGAAACATTAACAGGATCCAAAGAACAAAGTTCTCCAGGTGTTAGAATATCTAAATTTGTTTTTTTTTTTTTTGATATGCGTAGGAAATCATGTAAATCTTCCCATGCATATTCTGCACAACTTAATGTAACAAACCAAGTGGGTTGGCCAAGGTTTCTGATCATACAACGTACATCTCCATGACGTCAAAACCAGTACTCTTTAGTACCACGCATATTTGCTAATAGATTTGTAATATTTGATTGTAAAACCTCATCCTTTTGTTGCACTTTCTCTAATAATTGTGTAGCTGTCATATTTTGAAAGTGTGATCCTGATTTTAATATGTGTGCAACTCCGTAACATAAAGTTGCTAGTTCACTTTCAAAGAGTAGGTGGAATATGTATTCCACATTTTGTCTAAATCTGGGATCTTCAGAATACATCCGTAATGAGCGGTATTCTGAAGCTGATATTTGAATAGGTCTATCACCATCTTTCCAACTTTGCCAGTTGGAAAGAGGAAAAGCACGTGCGTCTATGCTTTTTTCCCATATACTGATTGGCGATCCTTTTGTTTGACGCATTTGATAAGTTTCCAGTACATCTTGTACGGTGTCATTACAGTGCAAAGGATGAATTGTATACTGGTCTAAAGTATTTGATATTGTAGCAGGATCTAGTAGCTCAAATTGACCAGCTTCTTGTGTTTCTTGAATTATTTCAGTTGTATCTTTCAAGTTTTCTTCAATATTAATTGCTTTGCAATATTCATTATTCTCTTTAAGATATTGGAAGTCTTGTCTAACTTTATATAAATCTACCAGCTGTTGCCATATTTTTGTGTCTTTTGTAGGTACTCCATTTACTAATATAATTAAAGATTGCTGCATTGGACCTTGCACTCCTAGAGTGTGCACATTTTCTTTTAGATTTAATGGTAAATAAACTACTTTTCCACAAATGCCTTTTACCAATTCAGAGGGAGGTAATTTTGCTGTTTTTGGTTGAAGGGGTATTATTGCTTGAAATGGGTGTACTGTTTGAATTATGATGCTCTCATATAAATTAAGTTGTTGTAGAGGTTTTGGTACTGGGTATAATTCCAAATTATTTGTGATAGAACGTGAAGGAGTTTGGTTGTTGTCAAGTTTTGTAGTGCAATAACTGCAAAGTATTAAGGGCTCAGTTATTTCATATTTGTTTTCTGCTAGAAGGTAGAGAGCTAATTCAAACCATTTAGAATCTTCATTGTCTTCTATTTTGTATGATAGGTCCACAGTTTTTGTGTTACTTTTATAAAAAAATTCTACGGCAACATACACATACATGGTTTGGTACTTCAGCTGATGTACTTTTAAATTTTAGTATTTCTTTTTTGTATGTGTTTAGCACAAGGTTGGCATGTGTAGAATTGTTGCTTAATTGGTTTAAAGCTATTTCATTCTGTAAATGGCTTTCACTTCCAAAATATTTTTTCTGGATATAGTGAATTTCTTCAAGTAGGTCTTTTGCTGTACCATGTAGAAGGATGTTATTTTACTTTGCTAGTGCTAAAGCAGGACTTTTAGCATAGTACAGCTTATAGACTAGATTTCTTATAGTTGAATGATGTGTTGATATCCTTTTGATATCATGGAAAGTGGTTTTACAAGTAGGTCCTTTAATGCAGGCCAATGAATGTCCTTGTAGTCCTGTGTACTTGCACACTGGACAGGTATCTATATTTTGCAGTAATTTAATTTTGATTTTGTCTTTGCTTTTTACATATTTATTGAGGAATTGGTGTAAAGATTTGAAACATTGTTTGGGATTGTTACACATTGACGTGCATGGCCATTTGTACACTAGACGTTCTGATTCAGTTGAATGGAGGGGTAATTCTAGGTTTTCAGGGCATATTTTTGTAAGGAGTACTTTTTGTTCCATTATGGTATTATTCACTTTTTCATAAGCTCGACCACTGCTATTTATGGCAATTGTATTTGTTTGCTTTTGTTTGTACGCTTCTTCATTAAAATATGGTTCTGTGCTCGTAGTGTGATTCCATTCACCTCCGCAGATACTTAAGAAGTTCTTTCTGTTGACATTTCGCTTATTGAGAAGTCTTTTTTGTAATTTAGTTATTAGTTTTGTTAGTGGTTTCATTTTGTTTAACAGTAAAATAAATACATTTCTTTTGAGATGAATTGCACTGTCCATCAATGCTTCTAAGATTAATTTCCTACAATAGGTTTTAAGCTTTGAACCTGATTTCTCTCCTGTTTTTATAAGATTTTGAAGGACTTTTCTTGGTATGCTTACTTTGCACTATATTAAAATTTGAAGAAGTAGTTTTACCTGTACTGATAGGTGATTTTCTGTTAATTGTTTTTTGGTTTGTTTTACATTTTGATAGAGGAAGCGAAGTTGTTGTACTTGAAACTTCTTGTGTTTCACTAAATGATTGTATTAGCTGTTTTGTTTCAACTTTTTTTACAAATTCTGCTAGAGATGGATGCTTATGTTGGACACCTTTATTTTCATTTGCTCTAATTTTGCATTGCTTTCTACGGAGTTGTCTTTTGGTAGGCATTTTTTGGGGTCTGTTGAAAAAAATAAAGAAGATATGGGTTGGGGTGTTCTGGAATGTATGTGTGCTGTGTGCATGAGTGTTTGAGTAAGATGATAAAGATGTATGTAATGGTGTGTGATTGTGCATTGGGAACTAAAACTAGTAGGGGTAGGTATTCTTGAATTTATGTGTCACTAAACTGGGGTTCAGATGACAAAAAAAAGTAAGCTAGTGGTGTGGAAAAGTACAAATAGTAAATGTAATGTGTACAATTAAAACAGTTGTTTGTTCTATAATATGAAAATTGTAGTGGTTCAGTTGGCTAATTTGTGTGTCCAAAAATAGAAATTTGTGGGCCATTCTGGTTGTAAATCGCTGTTTACGACATGGAAATTTTTTGATAAAATGGTACAAAATCTCTATTTTAAGAAACCAAAATAGCTGGTATTAATGTTATAGTATATTTGATCAATAATATAAATAATATGGTGATATTTTACTTACTTTTTTTTAAATTAACAGGTAACTTCTTAGTTTTTCTTTCTTCTTCGAATTTGGCTGCTTCTTTTCAGGAAACTGGTCTTCACTGCAACTGTGAAAGCTTCAAATTAGTAACTTTGTTTGTATATAGCACTGTTTTTAATTTAGATATTGATTTTTTTAATTGAAATCCTCATTGCCTTCTGTAAAACCATTAAACTAATTTATTTACATAAGATACATTGCATCAGTTCAGTGCATATGATATGTTCTTAATGAACACATTGTATTGAATGACTAACTGTAGCAAAAATAAAATATCTTTACTATGTCTTGTGAAATTTATAATATATTAGTGAATACCACTATTTCTGTAAGTAAACTGTTCTAGGTAATAGCGCCTCAATGTCATGTCTAATTTAAAGTAATTAAGTAAATAAATAAAAACAAAAAATATGAAATTGTATAAGTATTTTTATAAAGGTTTAAACATAGATTCTGTTTGCATGCAATTTTGAATATATGTAGTCTATATATTTCATTTAAAAAATGTTAGTTTAACATGATTTGAGTGTGTGTGTTTAAAGAAAGTAAAAAGTATAAAGGTGTATAAGTGGTAGTTGATTTTAGGAAATTGAAAAAAGTACAGTAAATTCATTTAACAGATTTTACAAGGTAAAAGTCTGTTTGAAAATGTGTTCCTCTACCATAGCTCTCAAGTCACACGCTTTTGGCGGGTGTCACACGCCTTGTAAAGGGCAGACTCACCCGCCAAGCCTCCTGCACGCCCATTCATTGCAATGGGTGTCTCACCCGCTAAAAACAAAATCGGGTGATTTCACCCGCCTGTAAAACAAAAATGGTTGAGAGCTATCTCATGTACTATACAGAAAATATGCATACCTGAAGTTTGTGTTCATGCATATGGATATGCATGGAGCTGCAAGTAGAAATCTTGAAGACTTGTACAGTATTTGTGGTAGATGCTGCTTGCCAATGATATGACACTTGTACTCAGAGAGATTCAGAGTACATTTGCAGTGCTGATCTATGATGATGCAGTTAGATGTAGAGGTCTTGAATGTGATTGGTTCATGGTCATGTGATTTTTGAGGTACATCCAATGAGGGAATGGCTGAGAGAGTGTAGTGGAAATGGTAGAAGGGCTGTTCATGTTACGATATGTCCGCGGACATGGCGGTAGTTCCAGGACATCGGGAGTTACATCCGGGGATTTTTGGGTTCAGAAGTAATGCAAATGAGAATAAGCACTGAAAGGGATTGTTCAGGAAAGTTTTGTGGGTGTGCTGTTCCAGGAGAGATTTTCTGAGATACTCTTTTTGCTGAGAGAACAAAAGATAGCTATGGCTGTGTGTTTCAGAAAACAAATTGTTTGGACTTTAGGAGATTCGTGGATACATTGGTTGAAGGTGCATGCAGAAAGCTGTGGAGTAGCTGTAGATCTTGGATTCCCACATGTGGAAGTACACTGGCATGGAGTACGTGGAATGAAGTGGTTGGATTTGCTACCTCTCTGTGCTACTTTGGAGACAGAGCAACATCCAGACATAATTGTAATTCATTGTGGAGGGAACAGTTTAGGGCATGTGACTGGAATTTTTTTGCAATTTGCTATGAAAGAAGGACTAAGGAAGGTTATGGACATGTTTCCTAATTCGCAAGTGATATTTTCACGGATTGCGCAGAGACAAATGTGGCTTCCTTCTTCTTCATTTGGTCCACAAATGGAAAAAGCAAGGCGCAATGTTAATAAGGCTGTTGGTGGCTTTCTAAGAGATTTTGGCATGTCTTCTTTTCACAATGAAAATATTATGTTTTGTAGTTCATACATTTTTCGCAGAGATGGAGTCCATCTTACTTATGCTGGCAATCAGATTTTTCTGAGAAATGTACAAAATGCATTGCGACCTTTTTTGGAATTACAACAACGATTTTGAAGTAGATGCTAAGCATTTACAATTTTTGACTTACAAACACCACCCAAAGGCTCTTTTCAGAGCCACCACTTCTTTCCAGAGAAAATTACAATGTTTGTGATGGAGTAGTAACCCAATTTTTTTAATGTTCGCGAACTGTTCGAGGACTTCTAAAAAATACAAAGAGCCCTGCTTCATTTATTTTTACTTCTATTTTTTAACTGGGAAAGGCGGCTCTGAAAAGAGCCTTATTTTTTTTTTGATTTTTGTAATTTTGTATTTTTTTTGGTTTTTCAGACACGACACACTAGGAGAGGAGGGTAAAGGAGGGTAAAGGGGGGGACACCAATCACAGGGATAAGAAAGGGCGAGCTGAGAGAGGAAGATGTAGAGTGGGTTTTATTTGGGTAGTGAGCAGGTCTTCTCGTGCTCTGACACGATAGTCTTAAAAGCACTCCGAAGTCGCTCCCCCCTGCAGAGTACTGTGTCACAGTACATACATACAACTGTGACCCTCGAAAGGTAAGGGTCATCAGCATTCTGTATGGCCTGTGAGGCAGCTTGAGAAAGACGCTGTCCCACAGAGGTGGTCCTTGTGGTGACAGGATCAGAAACAGAGGATGAAGTAGAGGAAATCAACCTGCTACGTTCTTCGCAAGGTACAACCCTGCGAATATCCCCAGAGTGAAATGACCTCAGGTGTCGCTTCATAGTAGTGGTCCCAAAGCTGTAGTTACCGTGCTTCCCGCAACTGAGTATCATTTTGCACTCATTGCAGGTAACATGGTTCGCACGAGCCTTAGGACCATTCCCATGAATGGTAAATAACCGCCACACCCAAGACTCACGCCTAGTGCGGGTAGTAGGGATTTCCTCTACCTCATTCTCATCATCCTCTTCTTCCTCCTCCACATCCTCAGTCCTGTTCCCCTCTTCAGGCCCTTGGGGAGGTGGTGGTGGCAGAGGGGGTGGTGGTGGTGCTGAAGCAGGTGCAGCACCAAGTGGCAGTTCAGCAGCCAAGGATGCCATGTCGATGATGGTGTAGTCTGCAGGTGGCAGCAAAAATCACTGTGTTCTGAAGAATAGCCAGAAACACAATGGGAATAAGCTCTTGGGCGTGGTCTTTTATAGGGGTGTTTGTGCGCGGTCCGCGGACATTCGCACTGTGCGCAGACAGACCAAACACAAAAAAAGGATCGGAAAGTTTCAAAAGGTATATAGAAACTCAAGATTGCTATGTGTTACTTGTGGCATGGTGAGATTTTATTGAAAAATATTATGGATTAACTGAAAATGTACTTTTAAATTGTTCGGGGACACGAACAGTGTCCGCATTTCAGGACACACGATGAGCGTGGGCGCGGTCATATGATCTGTTTGCGAACTAGTCCGCGAAGGAAGCGCCTGTCCGCAGGACACCAAGTGCACGGAGGTTGGTTAGCGCATGCGCATTGATGTCCTACGGACACTGTTCGGGTTCTGAAGTAATTAAAATTGCGTCACACGTGAAACGAATATTTCAGGACACCGCGTGTGTTCTTAGAACAGTTTAAACTTGGTAGCGAACAGTAAGGACAGATATAGTGTTCTTCAGGACACGTGTAATTTAGTTTATGTACGAACATTTCAGGACACCAATTGTGTTCTTAGAACACTTTCAATTGGGTAGCGAACACTAGTTGTACTGTTGTTCAGGACACATCATTTTCATGTATTTACGAACATTTCAGGACACCAATTGTGTTCTTAGGACAGTTTTAAGTTGATAGCGAATATTACGGACAGATATAGTGTTCTTTAGACACTTTAATTTTTGTTTCTTTACGAACATTTCAGGACACCACGTGTGTTCTTAGAACAGTTTCAACTTGCTAGCGAACAGTACGAACAGGTGTGGTGTTCTTCAGGACACCTCCATTTTTGTTTATGTACGAACATTTCAGAACACTCGCACTGTCCGCGGACACTTTTATTGTTTATAAAAAAAAACGGAAACTGTCACACACAATATAAAAATTAAACTATTTATTTATGACAGAGAAGGTGAGGCAGAAACAGAAACAAAAACAGGAGAATTTGGGGTTTCAACATGATTAGTATTAGGTGAGGAAGGGATGGAAATCTCATCAAAACGTTTTGGATTATGGAGAGGGTTTGGGGATAATTGACTGGGATATGGTGAGGAGGGACAAGTACATGTGAGGCAATGGTATGACGTTTTTGTTTTAAAATGATCTTCAACAAAAGTTTTCAAATTATTAAAATTGGTCAACAGTAAATCAATGTTTTCTTTTATGTTGTCAAGCGTGTTTTCCATAACAGCTTCTTCAGAGGTAATTTCTATTTTGTTATGCTCTGTATAAAAAAAATATATTATGTTAAATGTATAAAAAATAATAATATTTAAATGGTTTATATTATAAAGTGTTTACCACTAGTTTCACTATCTTGTGAGATTTCTTCATGTGGGAAATTGTCCTCTAGCCATTCCAGAGTACTAGACATTTCTGTGAGAAAAAAAAAGAAAAGATAATATATTTTTTAATCTAATACAGAAAGTGTATAAATATATGAGTAAAATGAAGTACACTTACTATTTCTGGTAAAATAAGTCCTATGTATTCAGTGGGTCTGGTCTTGTTCTCAGTTCTGTTGTGTCTGTGAGGTAATTATGTTGGGCGCCAATTTATGTTCTTGTGGTATATTCCATTTTAGAAAATATTGTATTTAAATGAATGGTTAGTGTGTCATATATATGGGTTACACTTCTTATTTATTACTAAATATAATGTGTATGTGTGCTGGTTTGTGAATTTCTAAAATATATGTAAAATAAAGTAAAATTGTTATATTGTGTCCTAATTAATTTCTTGTTTTATTTTAAAAAAAAGCAATTCAGGTGTCCGCGGACAGCGCGGGTGTCCGGAATGTCGGTAAAGAAATGAAAATGGAGGTGTCCTAAGAACACTATATCTGTCTGTACTGTTCGCTAGCAAGTTAAAACTGTTCTAAGAACACACGCGGTGTCCTGAAATGTTCGACAATGGACGAAATGTGGGTGTCCTGACGACGATGTCCATATTGTTCTCTGCCAAGATGAAAGTGTTCTTAGAACATATTATGTGTCCTGGGATGTTCATAAATAAACAAAATGGGGGTGTCCTGAGGATGCTATGCCTGTCCATATTGTTCGCAAGCAAGTTGGAATTGTTCTAAGAACACAGGCTGTGTCCTAAAATGTACGTAAAGAAACAAAATGTGAGTGTCCTTAGGACGCTCTGCCTGTCCATATTGTTTGCTGGCAAGTTGAAACTGTTCTGAGAACACACCTGATGTCCTGAAATGTTCGTCAATGGACGAAATGTGGGTGTCCTGAGGACGCTGTCCATATTGTTCGCTGGCAATATAAAAGTGTTCTTAGAACATATTATGTGTCCTGGGATATTCGTAAATAAACAAAATGGGTATATCCTGAGGACGCTATGCCTGTTCGTATTTTTCGCAGGCAAGTTGAAACTGTTCTAAGAACACAGGCTGTGTCCTAAAATGTTCATAAAGAAACAAAATGGGAGTGTCCTAAGGACGCAATGCCTGTCCGTTTTGTTTGCAGACAAGTTGAAACTGTTCTAAGAACACAGGCTGTGTCCTAAAATGTTCGTAAAGAAAAAAAATGGGGGTGTCCTGAGGACGCTATGCCTGTCCGTATTATTCGTAGGCAAGTTGAAACTCTTCTAAGAACACAGGCTGTGTCCTAAAATGTTCATAAAGAAATAAAATGGAAGTGTCCTTAGGACGCTATGCCTGTCCATAATGTTCGCAGGCAAGTTGAAACTGTTCGTAGAACACACGCGGTGTCCTGAAATGTTGTCAATGGATGAAATGTGGGTGTCCTGACGACGCTGTCCGTATTGTTCGCTGGCAAGATGAAAGTGTTCTTAGAACATATTATGTGTCCTGGGATGTTCGTAAATAAACAAAATGGGGTGTCTTCAGGACGCTATGCCTGTCCGTATTGTTCGCAGGCAAGTTGAAATTGTTCTAAGAACACAGGCTGTGTCCTAATATGTTCGTAAAGAAACAAAATGGGAGTGTCCTCAGGACGCTCAGCCTGTCCGTATTGTTCACAGTCAAGTTGAAACTGTTCTAAGAACACACGCAGTGTCCTGAAATGTTCGCCAATGGACGAAATGTGGGTGTCCTGAGGACGCTGTCCGTAATGTTCGCTGGCAAGATGAAAGTGTTCTTAGAACATATTATGTGTCCTGGGGTGTTCGTAAATAAACAAAATGGGGGTGTCCTGAGGACGCTATGCCTGCCCGTACTGTTCGTAGGCAGATTGAAACTGTTCTCACAACACATCAAGTGTCCGGGAATGTTCGTAAATAAACAAAATGGGGGTGTCTAAGGACGCTATGCCTGTCCGTATTGTTCGCAGACAAGTTGAAACTGTTCTAAGAACTAACACCTGTCCGTAACTGTTTGTTTCACTTGTAACGCACTTTTAATCACTCTAGGACCTGAACAGTGTCCATAGAACACAAACGTGCATGCACAAAATAGTTTCAATGCATTTGGTGTCCTGCGGACACCCGCTCCCTTTGCGGAGATGTTCGTGAAGCTATCATGTGACCATGCCCACGATCAGCGTATGTTCTGATTGCGAACACTGTTCGTGTCCCCGAACAATTTAAAACTACATTTTCAAGTAATCTATAATATTTTCCAACAAAAACTCACCATAGAACAAGTCCCGCATAGTAATGCTGATTTTCTACATACTTTTTGTGACTTTTTGAAACCTTTTTTCAGTTCGATCTGTCCGCGGACAGCGTGCATGTCCGCGAACCACGCACAAGCACCCCTATAAAAGACCACGCCCTAGAGCTCATTCTCATTGTGTTTCTGGCTATCCTACAGAGCACAGTGAATTTTCCTGCCAATTTGCAGATTTTCAACACCAAGCTGATGGCTTCCATGGCTCCACTACTGCCACCTGGTGCTGCATCTGCCTCAGCACCACCCCACCCCCTCCACCACCACCTCCCCAAGGGCCTGAAGAGGGGAACAGGAGTGAGGATGCACAGGAGGAAGAAGAGGATGACGAGAATGAGGAAGTCCCTACTACCAGCACTCGGCGTGAGTCTTGGGTGTGGCAGTAATTTACCATTCGTGGTAATGGTCCTAAGGCACGTGCGAACCAAGACGCCTGCA
The DNA here is from genome assembly GCF_040938575.1 of Ambystoma mexicanum. Classification (NCBI taxonomy): domain Eukaryota; kingdom Metazoa; phylum Chordata; class Amphibia; order Caudata; family Ambystomatidae; genus Ambystoma; species Ambystoma mexicanum. The sequence goes on from NC_090941.1 coordinate 935,236,143, forward strand.
ATGAGTGCAAAATTGTACTCAGTCGTGGGAGGCATGGTTCATGCAGCTTTGGGAGAACTACCATGAAGCAACACCTAAAATCATTCCACTCGGGGGCCGGTCGCAAAGTTGTACCTTGCGAGGAGCGTAGCAGGTTGACTTCCTCTACTTCATCCTCTGTTTCCGATCCTGTCACCACAAGGAACACTCCTGTGGGACAGCGTATTCCTCAAGCTGCCTCACAGGCCATACGCAATGCTGATGACCCTTACCTTTCGAGGGTCACAGTTGTGAGTATGTACTGCGACGCAGTACTGTGCAGGGGGGAGAGACTTCGTAGTGCTTTTGAGGTTATTGTTTCAGAGCACGGAAAAGTCTGCTCACTACCCAAGTGAAACCCACTCTACATCTTCCTCTCTCAGCTCGCCCTTTCTTATCCCTGTGGTTGGTGTCCCCCCTTACCCTCCTTTCCCCTCCTCTCCTAGTGTGTCTTGTATAAAAAACTCAAAAAATTTAAAACAACAAAAAAAAAGTCTCTTTTCAGAGCCGCCTTTTACAGTTAAACAATAGAAGTGAAAATAAATGAAGCAGGACTCTGTGTATTTTTTAGAAGTCCGCAGACAGTCCACGGACATCTAAAATTTTCGGGTGCTACCCTATCATAACCATTGCAGTTTTATCTGGGAGGAAGTGGTGGCTCTAAAAGAGCCTTTTGGTGGTGTTTATTTGTGTTTGAAAAATTTGAAATGCTCAACACCTACTATAAAATGGATGCTGTAATTCCAAAAAAAGGTTGCAATGCATTTTGTACATTTCTCAAAAAAATCTGATTGCCAGCATAAGTAAGATGGACACCATTTCTGCGAAAAATGTATGTACTACGAAACATAATATTTTCATTGTGAAAAGAGGACATGCCAAAATCTCTTAGAAAGGCACAAAAAGCCTTATTGACATTGCGCCTTGCCTTCTCCATTTGTGGACCAACTGAAGAAGAACGAAGCCACATTTGTCTCTGCGCAATCCATGAAAAAATTACTTGAGAATTTGGAAACATGTCCATGACCTTCCCAAGTCCTTATTTCATTGCAAATTGCAAAGAAATTCCAGACACATGTCCTAAACTGTTCCCTCCACAATCAATTACAATTTTTTCCAAAGTAGCACAGAGAGGTAGCAAGTCCAACCACTTCATTCCACGTACTCCATGCCAGTGCACTTCCACACGTGGGAATCCAAGATTTACAGCTACTCCACAGCTTTCTGCATGCACCTTCAACCAATGTATCTGTGAGTCTCCCAAAATCCAAACAATCTGTTTTTTGAAACAAACAACCTTAGCTATCTGTTCTTCTCTCAGCAAAAAGAGTATCTGAGAAACTCTCTCCTGGCACAACACACCCAATAAACTTTCCTGACTAATCCCTTTCTCTGCTCATTCTCATTTGCATGGCTCCCCAACCCAAAAATCCCTGGATGTAACACCCGATGTCCGCGGACTACCGCCATGTCTGCGGACATATCGTAACATGAACAGTCCTTCTACCATTTCCTTTTCACTTTCTGTGCCATTCCCTCATTGTATATCGCTAAGACGTCACATGAACATCCACCAATCACATCCAAGACCTCTACATCTAACTGCATAATCATAGATCACCACTTTAAATGTACTGTTAATCTATCTGAGTACAAGTGTCATATCATTGGAAAGCACCTTCTACAAGAAATACTGTACAAGTCTCCAAGAGACTTGCAGCTGCATGCATATCCATATGCATGAACACAAACTACATGTACAATTTTTATATATTCATATGAACAGATTAAATGACTTTTAGCTTGTATAATCTATAAGATTAATTTACTGTCATTTTTTCCATCTCCTAAAATCAACTGTCACTTCCAAACCTATCTGCTATTTAATTTCTTTTTACAAACATATTTTCAAAGCATGTTGAACTAATATATTTAAAGTACAATATGAAGAGTTAACATACTCAAACAACAATACTTGTACAAAAATGTAAACATTTATTTACTTATATTTATATACTGTGCAAGCAGTCCATGACATTGAGGTGCTGTTGCTTACAAGAGCTTAGTTACAGAAACAGTGGTATTCAGTGGTACATTATGAATTCCACAAGGCATACAAATGATATTTTGGTTGGTACAGTTAGTCATTAAAATACAGTTTATGCATTAAGAACATATGATATGTATTCAACTGGTGCGACGCATCTTATGTGAATAAGATAGTTTTCATGATTTTGAGCAAGGCGCTGAGGGTCAATGTCAATTACAAAAAATCAATGTCTAAATTAAAAACAATGCTATATACAAACAAAATTCCTTATTTGTTTCCTTTACAATTGCAGTGAAGAAGAAGCCGAATTTTACAGTACAAAGAACAACTAAGAAGAAACCTGCTCATTTAAAAAAAAAAAGTAAGTTGGTAAGTTGAATACCGCCATATTATTTATACTATTATTCAAACACACTGTAATGTTAATTCATGCTATTTCTGTGTCTAAAAATAGAGATTGTGCACCATTCTGTCTACAAATCCCCATTTCTTAAACAGAGATTTACAGGCAGAATGATGCACAATTCCTTAGTTTTCGACACACAAATAACCCAACTCAACCCCTAGAATGTTCATATTATAGAACAAACAACTGTTTTAATTGTATACCATTAGATTTACTATTTCTACTTCTCCATACCACCAGCTTACTTTCTACTATCATCTGAACCCCAGTTTAGTAGCACATAAATTCAAGAATAGCCATCCCTACTAGTTGTTGTTGCCCAATGCACAATCACACACCATTACATACATCTTTATTATCTTACTCACACACTCATGCAAACAGCACACATACATTTTGAAGACCCCAACCCATACCTTCTTTATTTTTTCAACAGACCCTAAAGAATGCCTACCAAAAATCAAGTCCGTAGAAAGCAACGCAGATAAAGAGCAAATTAAAATAGAAGTGTCCAAAACAAGCATCCATCTCTAGCAGAATTTGTAAAAAAAGTTAAAACAAAACAGCCAATACAGTCATTTAGCGAAACAAAACAAGCTTCTAGTACAGAAACTTTGCCTCCTCTATCAAATTGTAAAACAAACCACAGAACAATTAACAAAAAATCAGCTACCACTACAGATGAAACTGCTCCTCTAAATCTTGATATAGTGCTGTCAGGTCCTGATTCTTTCTCCACGGAAGCTGCTGGCCCCACAGGTCCCCCTAAGATGTGTAGTCAGCTGCTGAATAGGACAGCGAAATCATCACAACCCGGAGAGAAAAGGGGAAGTGGAGAAAACAAAAACAGAACACAGTTCACTCACTCTCTCTCTTGTTTACTGCTGAGCACCTGCAGAGGACGAGAAAATTACAGAATTAATTTCTCCAAAGCAAATCCTCCCCACCAAGTAACCCAAGAAATAATAAATACCTGCTTAGCCTTCCTGAAGTCTGAGAGGCCTTTGCTTATTATATATTCAATGTATTTTGTATATTCAAATAGTAGATGATTTGTTTAAGCTCCACAAAATTACCGGTTTAGTCATGGAAGCTGATGAGCAGATTGCAAGTTCAAACTGACTGACATCCAAAGTTCTATTCCAAATTGACTTGGGTTTTCTTTCCTCCTTTTTAAACTGGCAATTAGTTTCTGCTTTTGGAAGAAGTGACTTGAAAGTACTTTTGAGATGGACTCTTCTTAGTATTAGAACCTTGCTTACTGATTGAGATTTGCTGAATAGTTCTTAAGAATATTTTCTCTTTACTCAGGGTCTGACTCCAAAAACCAAGGTATAGCAATGTTTTAACTTTTTAGAGTTATATAAATTATTTCATATTGTTCAGAAAAAGAGATATCACAGAAAACCGCTTTCAGAAATCAACTTGGTCAATTCAGTCATTTCAGGTTAACATTACACCAGCATAAAGGAAACAATTGACCAAATAATCCTAAAAGTGTGCGTACCCCAAAAGAAGTGTTCAAACTGAAATTACGTTCACTGGTTGTCCGAAACACTTCTTTCCTTTACTCAGACACGTTATAAAATTTGAATTACTACTCTCTCTTGCACAAGAGCAGAAAGAAGTGTTTTCCTAAAATGACACTTCTCTTTTGCACACGCACGTTGAGGAACAAATATAAAGTTTACCTCACACGCGCATGCGCTGACCGAAAAGGACTTCACTAAATGCAAGCGCGATGTCGGGTGATTCACACGAACAACTCCGACTGAAGTGCATTCAAAAATAAATAGTGTCTCCCTTACTGCACAAGCGCGATGACGGGAAAGCTGTCCAAACTACTCCGTCACTCGCGCATGCGCACATAATCTTAAGGCTTTTCAAATGTGCAAAACAGAAAATATATTAGAGCCGTCTCGTGCGTACACATTTTAACATTACTAAATTCCTTTTTGAAACTAATGAAAACAACGCTTGTACCTGCAAAGCGTTAACTCATTAAATGACGAACAGGTAAATAATTACTTTTTAAAGTAGACATTTACATAAACGATTTTGTAAATAGCTTCAGAATCACTGAAGAGCAGATTCTTCAAACACCTAACTAAATACCTAAGCTAATTTAAGGAACTGCTCTTTAAAGTCAGATTTATCTCTTATAGAAATTATTTGAAATGTTATAATTTGGCAATTAGTCTCACCTCATTTAAGTACTAGAGCGCTGCGCTCCCACCAATGTGTCCGCTTGTCTTGTCCCAAGGAGAATTTCCTCAAACGTGGATTCACGTTCAAAATAAATTACCTTAAGTTACAAGAATTTAAACATAAAATCAGACTAAAAAGAAACAGGACCTCCCTCTTTCAGGTAAGACAATGAAAGGCCGTTTAGAGTTCTGCTGAAGCTCCTTGTCTCATTGTTACCCAATCACAATGCCACTTGCTAATGACCAATCAAACCCCTGCTTCTTTACCACCATGTTGAATTGGGACACTCTCCCCCTGTAATAATGAAAGTTAAGGATACATACAATATAAAGTTTAAAGAAACCAGACAGGAAACCTGACAGTACCCCCTTCTTAAGCCCTGTCTACAGGGCTAACCTTTGTTGTAAACTTGCGATGAAATTTCATAACAATATCAGGGGCATGAACATGCTCATCTAACTTCCAAGATCTTTCTTCTGGGCTAAATCCTCCCCAGTCAATCAGATATTGTAACCTCCCTCTACTGATCGTAGAATCTAAAATGGCTTTGATCTCAAACTCCTCAGAATTATCTTCTGAAACAATCATTTGAGGAGCAGGATTTAATCTAGTTCCCTTGGCCACTGGTTTTAGTAAACTCACATGAAAAGTGGGATGAACCTTCAGTCCAGCAGGTAAATCCAATCTGACAGAAACTGGGTTAATGATTTTTTCAACCTTAAAAGGACCAACAAATTGTGGACTGAATTTACTTTTTCCTTTTAGCCTAAGAAATTTAGTGGATAGCCAAACCAAATCTCCAATCTTATATGTGGGACTAGGAATTCTTTTTTTATCTGCAAATTTCTTATAATTTCTCTGATTTGATTGTAAAGATTTAGTTATCTTTTCCAACCCTTCTCACATGGTTTGTAATCTCTCCTCCACCGCCGGATTACAAGACTCTTCTCTCACCAATTCACGCAGGAAACGTGGATGAAAACCCTGACTACAAAAAAAAGGGTTCATTGAAGTCGAATCTTTTCTGGAGTTATTATAAGAAAATTCTGCCATCCAAAGGAGATTTACCCAACCTTTATTTTCATTCCAGAAACTTCTTAAATATTTCTCCAACTCCTGATTAACGCGCTCTACTTGACCGTTGGATTCGGGATGATATCCTGAAGTTAAATGAATTTCCATTCCTAGAAAGCATTCCAAAATTTAGACACAAATCGTGGTCCTCGATCAGAAATGATTTTGCTAGGCAATCAATGCAATCGAACAATCTCTTGAAGAAATTTCTGAGCCAGAACTGAAGCAGTAGCTTGCCCCTTTACAGGAATAAAATGAGCTTCTTTAGGCAAACAATCTACCACTACCAAAATTACAGAACAACCATGATCTAATGACAAATCTACAATAAAATCCACTGATACAGTATGCCATGGATAAGGAGGAATATTTAATAGATTCAATAAGCCGGCCAGCTTACTACTGGAAGATTTTGCTTTATCACAAACTTCACAAGTTGTAACAAAATTTAAAGTATCAACCCTCATGGATTTCCACCAAAAATGCCTTCATACAAGATCCAATGTCTTACGAAATCCTGGATCATGACATTCATGCAGAATTCTTTCTCGCAATTCTTCACAAGGTAAGTATAATCTGTCTCCTACAAATGGTAAACCTTCATGGATGGATCTAGTAGAATCTTGACCAGCCCAATCTTCCATATCTTGCTCATTTAAGACGTTTTGAATTTCTTGTTTCAATTCACTACTGGAAGAATAACTTGCCGAAACAAAATGATCTTCAGGAATTAAAGACTTTGGAACAATTCCCTGTTCTTGTTCACTTCCAGGAAATTGTCTGACAAGGCATCCGCTTTTCTGTTCAATAGAGAGATTTGTAAAGCATGTGACAGAGCTAATATGTAAGCTTTGTTTGTTTGATCTTGTATTTCACTTACATACACTTTCCTTTTTATTTTTGTCTGTATGAGTTTCAGCAATAAAGCATCCTGTGGGAGACAAAAGTAAACACATGAACACCATTTTCAGGCTGTACATACTGGCCTTCTTTGAACTGACCTGACGGAGTGAGAGACTGGCCATTAGCAAGGCACTTGATCCCTGGATATCCTCTGGCAAATGGCCACTAATATCCTTCTGAAAGAGAATAATGATCTGACCTGAATTACCTAATAAAAGAGGAAACTGCTAACGTGTGTGCAGAGAGGACTTATAGGATTTGGTGACCCTTTCAGGGGCTGTAATTCCCAGGCCTTTCTTGCACAATTTGCCAAGTACCATGAGAATGTGGGTGCCAAGATGAAGCGGCATTAAGGCATACAAGCGTGTCAAACAAGGGCTGATGTCCTGTGCTATCCCGGATCCTGCTAATAGTGCACGGGTAAGCAAGGAAACAAGAGGGAGCCAGTGCCCTTCATGTCATTCCAGTCACAACATGAGTTGCCAGGTCTGTGATGTGCCTGTCTCCATGAGAAAACAGAGACAATGCAGCTCCACACTGCCTAGTACCTACTCCAATTTTTAATGTTCATGCCTTTGACTCCAACAATCTTCCCTTTACCGAATTAGTAGATTATCATGGTGCAAAAGAGACTGCTTGTGAGTGTGTGCGTTTCCACCTACCTGCCTCTTCCAGATGATATTCATATGCCAGCAGAGGAAAAAGAAAAAAACATTCTGTACCCATATTACTCCAGTATCCCATACCCTTTTTGTTCAGGGCTGCAAAAAGAACATGAAACAGACTTGAGACCAACATGGGCTCCATATGCATGTGCCTAATGAAATGACATGAAACAATCTCGATTAGTGGTTCCTCAAAAGAGTAGGACACCTTGGGATTGTAAAGAGAAAATATGAATGGAAAAAGGGGACCTACCTCTGGGCTCATGTATGATGCACCTCATAATATCATGCAAAGGTGTGTTTCACTTCAAGGTAGGAATAAGCTACTAGCCTAGCCTGGGCTTAGCATGAGCATGTCCCTTGGGTCATCATAAGTAAATAACTGCATCCAAATGAAAAATGAAGTGATATCTCAGAATCCAGTAGTGTGTCTCGCTCTTTTATTGACTAAGGGGAAAAGTATGCATGAGTCTAAAGGGAAGTAATCCTGGGTATAAGGAATGCAAGAATGAAAACAAAATGTGTTCTACTAGAAACATCCAAGGCTTGCACAGCAGACAAAGAAAAGGTCAAAGCTTGTAGAAATGTGCTCTTCGTTAAAAAAAAAAAAACACATCTGCCAAGAGGAAACATGGGACAGGACTGAAGCAGCAACTAGAGTAAATGACTCATTCAGCTTCAAACCATAGAATTCCCAGCACATTAGACCACAGAAAAATAGCTGGAACACTTCTCCGGAGTATATAGTAGAGGCATTAATGTTCCCTAGATTCGGTGAGGATGCGATACAGCAGGATATCACAAGAAGGGAGTGCTTGATTATGAGAAATGAGAAATGTTCAAAAATCACTGTCAAGGACTTAGCAAGGCAGTACGCACTCAAGCAAGAGGCAAGAGTGTTGGAAAGTGGGGATGATCGTCCCAGGTGCCCAAGAGGTTCCGAATTTGGGAGAGGCCTAAGAATGTGTTGTAGATGCTTGGGCGGGTGTAGGGGGGTGTCGATTGAAGCAGCATTATTGGTAGGTTATTATATGATTAAGTATAGATTGCACAAGGAATGAAACGCTGCTGAGCTATTCTCCCGTCATGGGAGGGTAGCTCAGCGGCAACGCGTTCACCTTGGAAGCAAGACAACACAAGTTCGATCCCCGGGTCTGCGCTTAGAAACTTCTGTGTATTTAAGTGTGTTACAAATACGCAACTAAGACAAAAGAAAAAGTACAATCACGCAACAAAAAATAAAAAATAAATAACAATTCCTATAACAGTGCCTCGATGCCCGCGGGCTGTGTGAGCGCTAAAAAATGTAAATTAATAAAATTAATAATAATCTTAGAAAATAGCAGCAATCTTGAAATCGAGGCCTGGCGCTGTGCTGCATCCAAGCCAGGACACAGAACATAGAGATGCGCCTGTGAATGCATAGTCGGGTTGGAGCCTGGGCAGCAGGGAGAAAGGCCAAACATGTGGAAATTCATAAAGCTCTCTTTGTCACATACTATTGGCACTTGAAACCCAGCAGGAATGCACCCTGTAAGGCGATGGGGGGCAGAGAGCTTGAACAGTTATCATATGTGAAGCAGGGCATGAGCCTCTGACCTTCACCAGTCCAGTTATAGTGCAAAGATGCCCCTTTCCCAAGATACCAGCATTTCAAGGTGCTAGCCAGCCCCAAACCACCAACCATAAAACTGTTAGATTGCCAATCTATCAGGGATGTCACAGCAGAAGATGAGTTCAGAATGTTCAGGACCCCTGTGATTTGTGTTGCGAGGTGCCAGGGGGGAAAAGTAACAAACCTAAAACCAGGGTTGGATGATTTGGGAATATTGCAACACGTCTGGGTTTGAGCTGGAGTTTGCAAGTTAGCGTGACCTCGAAAGTATCCTCTGCGCCCATTTTTGCAGTATAAGGTGCACATTAGGCCATAGATAGGGAATGCTATCATGTGCGCTTATTATTGCCAATTTGGAGCTTCATGCCTGGTGGCATACCAAGAAGAACCACACGTGGAAGAAGACAGACAGGAGAAGATGGGATCAATGGCCTGGTATCCCCTATGGAGCAGGCGGCATATAAGAAACGGTTGCACCAACTAGCCAACAGTATTTGTAAGCTATGTAATCGACATCACTTATGACACTCTATGCCTTTATAACTTGTTGCTTATGCTGTTTTCGTCAGAGCGCTCTGTGGCAGCAGAGTTCTTTGCTGGCGCGTGTCTGTCTTTTTTATGGAAATAAACTTTGTTCTCCTTGCAAGAGGTGTGCGGGGCCTTTTTTCCTAGTGGGTTGTATTTTTTTCGGATGTAAACATTGAGGGGCTTCTCTACAAGAGTCACAGCCTGTAAACTGTGCCTCTAGATCTGTTGCAATATATGCCTCTCTATGGGATACCCTGTTGATGTATGTTAATTGCGATTATATAGGATTATAGAAAGTAACAGGATTCCTGCAGACTGGAGCACCACTATTATAGTACATATAAGAAAGGGATGTGTACAGAATCAGCATGATATTGTTCCATGTCACTAATTAATGGAATAACAACAAAAAATAATGCATTAAACACTGATGGAATGGCTAGATATTAGCAACATGGTATCAGACGTATAATGTGTCTTTTGTAAATCTGGGAACGGTACAATAGGGTTTTATCCTGTATCTTCTATGTGCAAAATACGTTTGTAGGGATGGTCTTCCAGTAAATCTTACATCCATGAACCTGACCTCCGCATTTGTTAATGTAAGAAGGGAAGTCCTACGGGAAGAAATGAGTTAGCTTGGTATATCCATATATATATCTTGCAGTTCTGATTGCACTCCACTTTGAAACGACAGCAAGCGTAAGGTGTGGTCCTGACAGATATATTTTAGAGAATATTAGTGTTAAACAAGTGGTGCACCAGTTATTAACATAAAGTTGAAATGAGTTTGTTGGGATGTGAGTTTAGTGTGTGGGTTGAAGGTGATCTGGTCATCTGGGACAATGCAGGTTTTTTTACCTTTGAGAGAAGGATTTGGAGCGGGTGGACATGGTCGGAGGTCACCAGATTGGGACATATTTGGGATGCCAAAGCAGCAGATCTCGGTTTTGTCAACATTCCTGTAGAGGTTGGTGTAATTTCCCCATCTTTAATTGCACACAAAAAGAAAATGGAGCCAAAGAATTAGTAGCCAAACCGAGAGCATCCAGCTTCAGCAGACAATCCAACTCTATGTGGTGCTGCTTGCCAGAAATCCCAAGGACGCGGTACCCAGAATGGGAGTAGCCATGCCGCAAATAGCGGCATGGCTAACTCCAATGTTGTTATGACCCCCATTGTGTCCTGAGTACCAGGATTAGTTGGACAAACACCTAAGCTATTCTTTAAGAAATGATACAAGTTTAAGTTAGTAGTTTTGTATAGTGTGACCATTACAGTAAACCATTTTCAGCGCTTAAGGAACATTTTTTGAATGAAGGAGCAATTCAAGTTACAGTAATGGATTCATTGGAATGTGAGTTGGTTGAAGGGCACGAGGTCATCCGGGATAATGCAGCTTTTTACCTTTGAGAGTGTGGACAGAATGGTGGGTCCACATACTGCATCAAATTTGGGATACCAAAACAGATCTGGGTTTGCGATAATTCCTGTAGAGGTTATTGTAATTTTTCGAATCCTGAATTAATTGCACACAGGAAGAAAAAGAAGCCAAAGAATTAGCAGCCAAAGGGAAAATATTACATCCAGCTTGAGAGGAGCAACCAACTCTAATTGCCCCTATTTGCCCGATCCGGGCCCCAAGAAAAGTGTTTCGGAGAACGAGTAGACAGCTAGGCAGAGATGACAGTCAAGATGTACATTTCCTTTCATATTCCCCTTATCTAGTCAAGCTTTTCCTTCAATGCTTTCAGAAATGTTTTTGGAATCATATGTGTGCCTTACAAGTTAGACTGTAGCCAAACGTTTTTTAAACGGACACAAAATGGTTCCCTGGAGTATATTTTCCGGTGAGAAAACACATCTGAGTCCTGGCAAAGTCCCCTTCAATGCCTAGGCATCAGACCATCAAAAGGCTGTTGGTCTTCTCAATGCTTGTTTCTGGATGTGGGCAGAGTGACGGCCTTGGAGCTTGTGTAATTGGTGACAATCCACAGCATTCTGGATCAGACGTGTAGGCATTTCTGTTTTCCATTATGACATATTCTGGGAATTCCATTTGAAGGGTCCAGAGCCACATCCCACAGAGTTCGGAGGTTTGATTCTAAAGTGTGATTTCTGATACTGCGGAGAACAAGAAGGTAATACAAAAGTACTTTATATGAACGTAGAGAGCGCTGTTTGCTTCTTGAACATTCTAGGAATCTATTACATTGTTTCCTGAGTGCCAGCATTATTGTACAACACAAGGTATTAATTATTTGAGAAATTATACACAATAGTTATTTATAAGTTCAGTATAGTGTGAACATTACAGCAAGCCCTTCACAGCACTTATGGAAAGAGAAAGGAAAAAGGAGAAGATCAAAAAAGGTAGCCACTTGAAAAGTGATAGTCCCAGGCATGTACATTCATAGGTAATATGAGAATAACAACCCAGGAAAGTGCAGGCCTGATTAGTTAGGTGGCATCATAGTTCTGCTTACTTACGAGACTTAGGAGAAAGCTTAAAGTCTGACAGCTGACAGCAGTGCGGTCACAATGGGCAGATAACATTCCATTGTTAGGTAGTTTTATATGGAGGAGTAATGCAAGTCACAATGGATACATTGGCACAGTTGCAACATAACGATTGGGAAAGGTTTATTCAGAAGGGGAAATGCAGGGTACACCAATAGGTAAAGGCCTGGGGACAGAGACAGGCTTGAAGGTCAATTTTAAATCTGGGGCATCTTCAGTATGAATCCAAGTTATACAGCATTCTAATTTGTTCCCCTACCCCAAGTTTGCTTAGTTTGACAGCACTGGCTAGCAGTTTTTGAGCCTGTTATTTGATGCTAACATGGAGGTAGGAGGAGCACGAGGATAAAAGTGATTTGAGGTGGATTTATTTTTCAATGAGATGTCAGAAGAGGGCTTTAAATCATAGGAACGTGTTTCCTTAGATTTTGGGAGAAGCTAATTCTGGTAGCTTCATTTTGGAGCAGTTGCTGTTGTTTGTTTGTTTGTTTTGTTTATTTTATTTATAATGCGCACCTGACCCAGAGGTAATTGGGCGCTAGAGGATAGTAATTGTTACATGGCATAGTATAGACAGTTGTGTACAAGAATACAGTTTGAACATTCAAGGAAAAATTACAATGGTACATATATACATATTAAACATTATACATATTATACATAGGTCATAGCAGTAGTATAGGATGGGTGACACATACTAGTTGTGCAGACCACCTAGCGGTTAGTGGTATCAAAAGCTTTATTTTATGTTTTGTTGAGTATCCATGTGATAACATGGCTTCTGAATTTGTTGAAGGTTTCAATAGTCTGAATATTCTGTGGGAGAGTGTTCCAAAGCTGGGCGGCTAATACCGGGAAGCGAGAACCACCCGCTCTTTTTAGATTGTATCTGGGCACCGCCAGACATGGTATGTTGGATGATGTAGTAATTCTGTTGGATAACTTCCATGTGAACCTATCTGTGAGGTAGGGGGGGCTTGGTAGCTGAGCGCTTTGTAAGTGAGGCAGATAGTTTTTAGGACAATTTTGTCATGTATAGAGAGCCACCTGTAGTGCTTTTTAGTTTCTGATATGTGCTCTCTTTTTGGGAATATTCAACGCTGCTCTGAGCGCATTGTTTTGTTCGCTCCTAGATAAAGGCTGTTTCAATAATCCAATTTAGATTGTATGAGCGCTCTCGCCAGAGTAAGGCAGCTGGTGGGGGATAGTAAAGGTCTACAGGCTCTGATCAACTTGCCTGTGTAGGCTGTGGCCGAGGAGGTCATATTAATCTGCTTAATTAGGTAAGACTGGGAATCGAGGTAGAAACCTAAAGTTTTTACATGTTTGGCAATGGGTATACTGTTCCTATCGATGAGGATATTTGTGTAGTGAGGACTTAGTTTGAGAAGGTTGTTAGATGATCCGACTAGGAGTAATTCTGTCTTATCATCATTCCGGCAGAGGCCATGTGTGGCCATCCATGCCTGAATGATGATGTAGACTTTGTTAATCGGCGCAACGTCTATATCATAGGTTCCTAAGAGGGGTAGGAGTATCTGGGTGTCATGCGCATAATTTGTGTAGGTGACACCCAGACGGTCCAGCTTGTCAAATAGTGGCTTTGTAAAAATGTTGTACAAAGTGGCCGAGACGCAGGATCCTTGAGGGACTCCGCAGGTGATGGGGACGGGGTCAGCAGCTGCTGAAGGTGAGAACACGCGCATAGTTCTGTTAGAGAACTGGAGAAATGGGCCGCTGAGGATAGGTGGTTACAAAGTATGGAGTGATCCACCAGATCAAAAGCCGCAGAGAGGTCGAGTAGAAGTAGGATGGCCATCTATCCTTTGTCTTTTAATTAATCGATCTGGCTTTTGAGGTCGACAAGTGCGGTTTCTGTTCCGTGCTGGGGTCTGAAGCCAGATTGACGGGTACCGAGTAATTTGTGAGCTTCAAGATAATCTTGTATTTGCAAGTAGGCTATTCTGTCCAAAATGTTCAGTAGAAAGGGGACTGTCGTAAATGGTCTGTAGTTAGTGGGTATAGGGGTATAGCCGGATCAAGGGTCTGTTTTTTTAATAAGCACCCAAGACTGTTTGAGGTTACTAGGGACAGAGTTGTTAGAGAAGGAGGAGTTTACAAGTTTAGTAATGAATGGGGCAAGGTCTCGAGCTGCATCCTTTATAATCTGGGCTGGACAGCTATCGCCCTTACAGTTAGATGGTTTAAGAGATGCAATGATTTTGTAGACTTCAGGAATGGTGACTTTTTTGAATGTGAAACCTGAGTTAATGTTAAGGGTGGGGGTAGGTGCTGGTGTGATGACTGTTAGTTGGGATCTTTTGTCAGCTATTTTGGTCTGCAGTCCTTTAATTTTATTGGAAAGGGCATTTTGAATGCTGGTGCACCAGGCTTTATGCTTAGTGCATGTATCTGGTGGTGTTCTCTAGTTCTCTTAGTGTGTTGAATAATTTTTTAGTACTGGAACTGGCTTGGGCTATTCTGTCATTATGGGTTTCTTTTTTGGCCTGGACTATCTAATTTTTGTAGGTGGCAGTGATAATGGCAAGGTTAGTTTTGTTTTCAGGTGTAGAGGATGATTTCCAGCGTGATTCCCATTTTCTTTTTTCAATACAGAGTGTTTTTAGCTCTGGAGTGAACCAAGAGTTAAGATGAGCTTTGGGTTGGGCTGTTGATGCGGGAAGCCCTTGTTGAAGCCCATGTTTTGAAGGAATCTAGCTGAGACCTGACAAGGATGGCAGTTTTAGAAAGTGTTTAATTTTCTTGAGCATGATGTTGAGAATGGGTCAGTCGGGATGTGAGTTTAATGTGTGGGTCGAAGGGGACCTGGTCATCTGTACATAGTTGGTATGCCAAAACACACAATCCTTTACATTCCTGTAGAGGTTGTCATTTGTCCAATCCTGGATTAATTACACACAGAAAGGAAAAGGAGCCATTGAATTTGCAGCCAAAGGGAAACTGTCATCCAGCTTCAGTGGAGAAATCAATTCTGACTGGCCCCACTTGCCAGAGCCCTCCAGAGAAGAGTGTTTGTGAGAACCATGTTACATTTCCCTCCACATTGTAGGCTTCTGTATCTGCTTTCCTAGTCATATCCCCCTGCGTAATGGTTGCTGCCTTCACCGACTGCTACACAAAGCTATGCCCATAGGCAGGTTTCATAATAGGGCGTGGGGCATCAGCCTTATTGTTGGCGCATGATTTCATGAGCTGTGAGCCCTTTATGATGAAATACATTGGCTTCAAATGCTAGATAGATATATTTATAGTTGGTTACATTCAGAGACCCGAGCAGGAGAGAAGAGAGAGCTGGGTAGAGGGAACACTCAAGAGCTGGTGAGTAACCCCAATGTGTACATTTTCTTTAAAATCCCCTTAATCTAGTCAACCCTTCAATGCTTTGCATTTAGAAATGTTTGTGGAATCAGATGTGTACCCGTTCCCTTTGCTGAAGGAGATTAGATGTTTAAGTTAGAATGGACAGTTTCAGTATGAACTCAAGTGATATAGCATTCCATTTTGTCCCTCTTTCTTCAGATTGCTTGATTTGTCAGCAATGGATAGCACGGTCTGGGCATTGTAAGAGTATTTAGCATTTTTGTTCATGCAGCACCACTGCATGGGTTTCGTGCATTGCTATAATATGGTAGAGCAAGGCATGTGTTGCCAGTGTGACATGTACATGTAAATGAAAACAGGCTATTCAGTCAAAAACGATTTCAACATCTAAAATGGAAATATTATTTTTTTCGCAGTTAAAAGCATATATTTTTTTTCTCACCTGAAATTCCTCTGTTGCAGGAGAAACATTTGAGGATTAATGAACTAACCTCATTAACTATACTAACGATTCTAACTCATTAATAATATAATGTGTTCTCCAGTGCAAAATGAGATGGAAAATGACAGGCTCTGAAAATCATTTTAAACGCGCATCCAGATTTTGTTTTTCTTTGCTTCTATCTGCGCTCTGTCCACAGTATTTGCAGGAAGCAAAGACTCGAATAAGCAGGAAATCAGTTTGGTTACAGTTGCAAATGTATAAGCCAAGCCATTGTTAAAGAAAAGGAGGGTAGGACATGATAGAATTTCATTGGTTGAACTCGTTTGGCAGGCTGTAACAGAGCTTTGCTAATGAATCTCGGGGAAGAAGAGAAAAAAATACATTTTACACAGCTGGGAGAAAGACCTGGCTGGTGGCTGGGGATTTTCCTGATTGAAAAAGCAGATCCTAGTGCACTGCTGCAGAGACTGGGAATTCCCGTCAATAAGCCCCGGTTTGAGTGACGGCAGATGCTCGTCCTTGCTGGGGTGATTTGAGAAGAATTCATTGAACCACTTCCAGAAGGCGAACAGCCGACGAATTTCACATGCTGGACAGGCCTGGTAATTATATTACAGACTGTGTGGGGGCAGTGTGCATGTGTGCGAAACTATTCAGTCAGCGTGGAAGAGGGAACTCCAGTGTTTTATCAACATGTTTAATGTTGCGAATTGAATATGTTCTCGCCACTCTCTTCTCATTTTGTTACAGATAAGGTTGTTACTGTGCAATTTCCATTTATTTCTGTAAAAAGAGTAAGATCGTGTTGAAATGCAATTTTTTATAATACACAAAAAATATTTGAAAGCAGATGGATAGTGTGTTTTATTTTTCTCTTTGATTTGTGCAGCTACCATTAAAGTACTGATAATATGGGGAGAGGTTTAAGCTAGCTAAAAATAAGACTTAGCGGTAGCTGTGTGCATGATTCCATTCAGTATATAAGTGTATGTTTTCTGAACGGAACATAATAATAACATAATGAAATAGACTGCTGCTGGAGATACATGAGTCAGCAGAAAGAGAGGCCCTGGACATAGTTCACCGATGTAGATAAGTTGGTGATGAATACCACATGTTAGCTCGCTGCCGTAGGTAAGCCAGTGAGGACAGCCCATGGTGGAACTCCTATTAAAAAATATGGTGTTCCTGAAATGTAAGCCTGAGGCCTCTCTAGTGATCACACGAACAAACTAAGCAAAAATAAGGGGTTCTGGATATTGGGGCCACATAAAAAACAAAGGAATTATGCTCACCAGAAATACCACCAATAATGCATACCAACATAATGTATACCACTAAATGTATCTGTGTGCTGAAATAATGTATGTATACTGTAGTACTATATACCAAATCTAATCTGAATGCAAAGAGTGATTATTACTGAATTATTTTCATTTTAGCGGTAGGAAAATACCGCTAGGCCCCAAATCTATACAAAATATCCTACAGCATGTTATTTGATGCAGACATTGTGGCAGGAGGGGTACGAGAATAAAAGGAGCTTGTAGGTAATGCAGCCAAAGGGAACATTTCATCCATCTTGAGTGGAGCAACCAACTATAACTGGCCCCACTGGCCAGTGCCCATGCCCCCAAGAAACCTGTTTGGGAGAACAATGTTACTTTTCTCTCCACATTGTATGCTTCAGAATGTTCCTACCTGTTTTGTAATGGTTTCTGCCCCCACCACCTGCAGCACACAGCTGTGCCAATATATACACAGGTTTCATAATAGGGGGTGGCACATCGGAACTCATTGTGTACAATGGTGTACATTTTCTTTCATATACCCCTTATCTAGTCAATACTTTTCTTTAAGACATTTATAAAAGAGATTGCTGTGCTGTCCCACTTTCCACAATGCTTTTCAAAAGACACAAAATGATCTGGAGTTTATTGACCTGTAAACTAAATGCCTCTTGAGTCCTGACAAAGTTCTCTATCTCTGCATCTACCAAAGTTGTCAACTTGGCAAAGCTTGTTTGGGTGGGAGCATCATGGCAGGCTGGAGGCGTGTGCCATTGGTGACAAGAATCCACACGGTTTTGGATCAAACATAGGCAGTTCTGATTTCCATTATGGCATTTTCAGAGTTTGGGGGTCGACCAACATTTTTAAAGAATTTGTTTGCTGATATTGGGTAAAAAAGGGTATACACAAGCACTGCATGTAAAATCTAGAGAGGGAGCACCACTTGCACAGCCTGTGAATCTATTATATCATTTACGGAGGGCCAGCAATATGTGGACAAAAGCCCTCAAACTATCAATTCTTTGGGAAATAATACAGGTTTAAATTGGTAGTTTTGTATAGCGTGATCAATACCGTAAGCCCTTCACATCGCTTATGGAAAGGAAAAAGAAAAGAGCAGAAAAGCTGGACATAGTGACAGTCCAAAACTGTACATTCATGGGTAACATGGGAATAACAAACCCCGGAAAAGTGCAGTCCTGATTAATTAGGTGGCATCCTACTTCTGCTAATGCTGTTGATGGAGAATTTGAGTTACCACGCAACATTTAGGGCCTGACAGCGGCAGGATCGCAATGAGCAGATAGCATTCCATTGGGTAAGGTAGTGGTAATGACCGAGTAATGCAAGAAACACTAATGACTGAAGGTCCTGGGATATATTGGCACAATGCTGACCCAAGGACTGGGAAGAGTGGTACCATGTTCGTGTTAGAAAAACTGACATCAGAACTGATGCCAGCTCTGCTGACATGAACATGTTAAGGTCAGCAAAGACCCAAACCAAAGGAATCTGTAAGGAAAGCTAATGCAGCAACTAGGAATATATAAAATAATAGAATTTGACTTCTTTTTTGTGTGCACATTACCAAAACAATGTTTCTAGTATTGCCCATAAGCTGAGGGCCTCCCAGTTATCACTATTTGTTAGCAGAGAAAAGGGTTTAATTTGGGATTTCGATTTGAGTCAGTTGGGTGTCCACCCATAGTATTGTTACAAATTGAACCATGATGTGTTTCTTTGGTTTAGGGTTTCCAATTTAAGCATGTAACTATGATACTTGACGTGTAAAGTGGAAGGGGAGGCTGTAAAGCCATTGGAAGATAGAAATTGCATCTTGGTTATAGGTGATGGATACAGTAGAACAAAGACCAGTGTTGGGAGAGAGATGCAGTTTAGCACTTAATTAATGGAACACTAAGGGGTTGATAAATGGATGCAGTGCAGGATATGACAATGGGTGAATCGTAAACATTTATTACCCATCAACCTCAGGTTGAAAACAATGTGTGGAGATTTCTAATAGCTTGTTATTTTCCAAACCACCACACAAATCTGAAAAGTCATTTAAGAGGATTCGACTGATGGAGAAAGTAACCAGAAGCTGTATGGTAGTCCAGTCTCCATGCTGGACAATTTATTAAATTATTATGTATTTGGTGGCTATGGTTGAGAGAGAGAGCTGTGGGAAATTTGTATCCCCCTTCCATGTGGGGTGCATAGGTGAATGAAACTGAACTCACACTCTCTGGCTTGTGTGGCTCTGCTGTTCGGCTGGTAACTTGTTTTATTTTGTTATCTGGATTGTTGGCTGGAAGAGCAAAAAACTCCTCAGATGGCATTATTTCTCTTGTCCTCTTCCGACCCTGGAAAGGATACAATGCAGGTTTCTTGATGGAGAGGGGCACCAGAAAAGCAGCTACAATTTCTTCAGCATGCTGTTGACAACATGTGGGTTTAAGGTTCAGAACAGACCTTGTAAGCTGAACAGGAAGCTTAACTACAGGTGTATCAGTAAGAGTTGAATCCATATGGCTCAAAGACTTCCATTTGCTGAATTAAGGACAAAGTGGACCTGCGTTTTTATTTGCTTAGAGTCAGAAGAATACACATTTGGAAAGGTAATTCCTTTGTCATCTGGCCCCCTACTCCACATTCTGATGGAGAATACCTATTTGACATTTAAAATAAAAGCTCATTCTAGGTGAACTGTATGCTTGAGCTACAGTTCTATGGGCCTCATTATGACCTGTGCGGAATGGGTTTAACAACGCCGGTAATGGTGCCGGCGCCGTTAAACCCACTCCGCACTATTACGAGGTTCCCACGCGTGACCCGGTGTGGACGTCTGGTTTATCCAGATGTCCATAGTGTGTCCCACGAGGGGACCCGGTCATAATCCACCCGTTTTTAGCACCCGCGCCCATTCTCATTGAGCCCTATGGAGGCTCAATGGGAATGGGGAAGGTCCGGCCCCGGGTTCCCTGAAGGAGTAATTACTGGGCCCTCCAAACTCGGAATGACCTGGTAATTCCCCATTCAGGGAACGCGGACCCGGACCCGATTTTGGAGGCAGCCATGGCATCAATAGCGCCATGGCTACCTCCAAAGTATTAATGAAGCCCCATATGTTTAAACAACTTTGTTTTAAGATATTATGACAGACTTTGACTGGAGGGTCTCCAATTAACTATCTGTTCCAAATAATCCCATTAGTGGGCCTTTCACCTTGTAAAAGTCTTGAGCCAACTGGACCGCAGAACCTGCTTTTTGCCCAGTGGGTCAGTGCCCAGAGAGGAGGGGAAAGGAAGGTAAAGGGGGAACACCAACCACAGGAATAAGAAAGGGCGTGCTGAGAGAGGAAGATGTAGAGTGGGTTTTATTTGGGTAGTGAGCAGATCTTCTCGTGCTCTGAGACGATAGTCTCAAAAGCACTACAAAGTCGCTCCCCCCTGCAGAGTACTGTGTCACAGTACATACATACAACTGTGACCCTCGATAGGTAAGGGTCATAAGCATTCTGTATGGCCTGTGAGGCAGCTTGAGGAAGACGCTCTCCCACAGAGGTGGTCTTTTGGTGACAGGATCAGAAACAGAGGATGAAGTAGAGGAAATCAACCTGCCACGTTCTTCGCAAGGTACAACCCTGCGAATAGCCCCAGATTGAAATGACCTCAGGTGTCGCTTCATAGTAGTGGTCCCAAAGCTGTACTTACCGTGCTTCCCGCGACTGAGTATCATTTTGCACTCATTGCAGGTAACACGGTTCGCACGAGCCTTGGGAACATTCCCATGAATGGTAAATAACCGCCACACCCAAGACTCACGCCTAGTGCGGTTAGTAGGGTTTTCCTCTACCTCATTCTCATCATCCTCTTCTTCCTCATCTGCATCCTCACTCCTGTTCCCCTCTTCAGGCCCTTGGGGGAGGTGGTGGTGGAGGGGGTGGGGGTGGTGCTGAAGCAAGTACAGCACCTGGTGGCAGTTCAGCTGCCAGGGATGCCATCTCGATGATGGTGTAATCTGCAGGTGGCAGCAAAAATCGCTGTGTTCTGAAAAAAAGCCAGAAACACAATGAGAATAAGCTCTAGGGCGTGGTCTTTTATAGGGGTGCTTGTGCGCGGTCCGCAGACATGTGAGCCGTCCGCGGACAGATCAAACACAAAAAAAGTTCGAAAAGTTTCAAAAGGTATGTAGTAACTCAGGATTACTATGTGGGACTTGTGCCATGGTGAGATTTTATTGAAAAATATTATGGATTAATTGAAAATGTACTTTTAATTTGTTCGGGGACACGAACAGTGTCAGCATTCAGAACACGCGATCAGTGTGGGCGCGGTCATATGATCCGTTCACGAACAAGTCCGCGAAGGAAGCGCATGTCCGCAGGACACCAAATGCACGGAGATTGGCTAGCGCATGCGCGCTGATGTTCTACGGACACTGTTCGGGTCCTGAACTAATTAAAATTGCGTCATACTTGAAACAAACATTTCAGGACACTGCGTGTGTTCTTAGAACAGTTTAAACTTGCTAGCGAACAGTAAGGACATGTATTGTGTTCTCCAGGACACGTCCAATTTCGTTTATGTACGAACATTTCAGGACACCAATTGTGTTCTTAGAACCTTTTCAACTTGCTAGCGAACAGTACGGACAGGTATAGTGTTCTTCAAAACACCTCCATTTTCATTTAATTATGAACAATTCAGGACACCGCGTGTGTTCTTAGAACAGTTTGAACTTGCTAGCGAACACTATGAACAGGTATAGTGTTCTTCAAAACATCTCCATTTTCATTTAATTATGAACAATTCAGTACACCAATTGTGTTCTTAGAACAGTTTAAACTTGATAGCGAACACTACGGACAAATCTAGTGTTCTTTAGGACACTTTTTTTTTTTTTTTTTACGAACATTTCAGGACACCGCGTTTGTTCTTAGAATAGTTTCATCTTGCTAGTGAACAGTATGAACAGGTATAGTGTTCTTCAGGACACCTCCATTTTCGTTTATTTACGAACATTTCCGAACACCTGCACTGTCCGTGGACACCTACATTGTTTTTTTTAAAAAAAAAAAAACTATTTACAACACAATATAAAAATTAAACTTTATTTAACATATATTAATAATTTATGACAGAGAAGGTGAGGCAGAAACTGAAACAAAAACAGGAGAATTAGGGGTTTCAACATGATTGTTATTAGGTGAAGAAGGGATGGAAGTCTCATCAAAACGTTTTGGGTTATGGAGAGGGTTTGTGGATAACTGACTGGGATATAGTGAGGAGGGACAAGTACACGTGGGGCAATGGTACAAGGTTTTTGGTTTAAAATGATCTTCCACAAAAGTTTTCAAATTATTAAAATTAGTCAACAATAAATCCATTTTTTCTTCTATACTGTGAAAAGTGTTATCCATAAATGAAGTATTTTCTATTTTGGTATGCTCTGTACAAAAACAAATATATATATGTTAAATGTATACAAAATAATAATAATTAAATGATTTATATTATAAAGTGTTTACCATTAGTTTTACTATCTTGTGACATTTCTTCATGTGGGAAATGCTCCTCTAGCCATTCCAGAGTACTAGACATTTCTGTGAGAAAAAAAAAGATAATATATTTTTTTATCTAATACAGAAAGTTTATAAATATATGAATACATTTAAGTACACTTACTATTTCAGGTAAGATATGTCCTATGTACTCAGTGGGTCTGCTATTGTTCTCAGTTCTGTCGTGTTTGTGAGGTAATTATGTTGGAAGCCAATTTATCTTCTTGTGGTATATTCCATTTTAGAACATAGTGCATTTAAATGAATGGTTAGTGTGTTGTATATATAGGTTACATTTCTTATGTATTAGTACATATAATGTGTTTGTGTGCTTCTTTTTGAATTTGTTAAATGTTCCTATGTTATGATATAACAATAAAACATACCCCCCCAGAGTTTTTAGGTAGTGGTACTGTTCTTCGAACATGTCCGCGAACATTAAATGAGTTCGCGGACATCAAGTTCAGTAGAAGAGATTCAGTCAGTTCCATATGATATGTATATAAAGTCAAAGTCATTATTGTTAAGTTGCACTACTAAAAACCTATGAAATTCAGTGAAAAAACTTTGTTAAATGGACGTTATGGTTAAGTTGCACTACTAAAAACCTAAGAAATTCAGTGAAAAAACTTTGTTAAAGGGACGTTATGGTTAAGTTGCGCTGTTAAAAACCTATGAAATTCAGTGAAAAAACTTTGTTAATGGGACGTTATGGTTAAGTTGCGCTGCTAAAAACCAATGAAATTCAGTGAAAAAACTTTGTTAAAGGGACGTTATGGTTAAGTTGCGCTGCTAAAAACCTTTCAAATTCAGTGAAAAAACTTTGTTAAAGGGACGTTATGGTTAAGTTGCGCTGATAAAAACCTATGAAATTCAGTGAAAAAACGTTGTCAAAGGGACGTTATGGTTCCAAGTAAAACCGAAAAACCCTTGAAATTTGCCAGTTATGGTAAGCTAAGCAACCATAACTCGCACCACCACAGTGCACTGCTAAGACTAACACCCAGGACATCAAAGATGACATCACAAATGTCATTGATGACGTCACTGATAGTGAGCTAAAGACTCTGGGTAAGTCTCTGGTAACCAGGACTAATGTCTGGCCGAGGGACTCCCAGGACCCCCTTGTTAATTTGCGTATTTATGTAACTTTGGGTCTCACCCTAAGTTACTAGGGGAATCCAGACGTGGACCCCTTGCTCACTATTCTTAGAGAGGCACAGATCCACCCTACTGATGAGGTCCAACCAGACCAAAACACATGTCAGGGGTTTTTGTTGGTACTCTTGTTCAGAGGAGAATTGCCTAGCATTTCGGTGCTGGACTGCCCCAGGGCAGGACACAGACTGATATGTTTGGGATATTTCTTCTCTGTGAAAGATAGTTAGCTAAAGACTCTGGGTAAGTCTCTCGTAACCATGACTAATGTCTGGCAGAGGGACTCCGAGGACCCCCTTGTTAATTTGCATATTTAAGTAACTTTGGGTCTCACCCTAAGTTACTAGGGGAACCCAGACGTGGAACCCTTGCTTACTATTCTTAGAGAGGCACAGATCCACCCTACTGAAGAGGTCCAACCAGACTGAAACACGTGTCTGGGGTTTCTGTTGGTACTCTTGTTCAGAGGAGAATTGCCTAGCATTTCGGTGCTGGACTGCCCCAAGGCAGGACAAAGACTGATATGTTTGGGATATTTCTTCTCTGTGAAAGATAGTGAGCTAAAGACTCTGGGTAAGTCTCTAGTAACCAGGACGAATGTCTGGCAGAGGGACTCCCAGGACCCCCTTGTTAATTTGAAAATGGAGGTAGACCAAAGAACAGGAAATTGCAAAAAAGAAAGAGGTGACATAGTGTAACGCAAGAGAATGTCGATTAAAGTCTTTACCGAAAGGGGAAGTTGAATTTCATGGGGTCTATCAGTTTATGCCATGTGTAATTCCAGACCCTGTCAAATGATGCAAGGGTACTGAGATGGTGTTTCCTGGTGTGAGAATCCAGACGGGCCCCTGTTCATTCTGCATCAGCGAATAAAGACCTGGACCAAGAAAGGTTGGCTAAGGACTATAATGAAGTCCCAGAGACTATGCGTGGCTGTTTACCAATCAAGGTGAAGCCCCTGACCCAGAAAGAGACAGAAACTCTGACAACCCTGTTCCTAAATTAGAAAACACTGGTACATGTTGCTGAATCTGCACCACAGTCATTCCATGAATATAGAACATTGAAAATAGAAGTTTTCAGTAGTCTGTTAACACTTCAGCCATCACAGGAGTTACATTTCAAAGAGGAATATGGTAAACTAGTCTTTTTGTATTGCCAAGCAAGAACATCAAAACTAGCAGTAAAACCAGTAACTGCCAGGCCTGAAAACCACACTATTTCAGCTGTAGCATAGTTCCAATGAAAAAATGTGCATCTCAATAACGCGCTGCCTTCAACAATAAACATAAATGTCTGAAAGGAAGGGAATCAGAACTAAACTGAATTTAAGGTAAGTAGCTAGTCTTTATTAACACCTCTCTACAAATGCAGTTGGAATGTCAAATATAAATTCAATAAAGTAACCCTGTTCCAAAAAATAATGTGTACTGTCGATTTAACCAACCTCAGGAGTTACCTTGTCGTGGTGGTTGGGCTTAACTGTGGTTTCACTTTTGAAGCAGCAGGACCAAAGAAAACCTGCAAGAGAGGATAGAAATTTGCCCTGGAGTCAGTGTGGCAAGCAACAGCAGGTGTTCGGTCTTTGGATTCAATGGCCCATGCTGACATGAACAACAAGGCCACAACATTATGTGGCAGTTTATTTTTGCTTTTCTCTTCCATTGGCAGTAAAATGGACAAGTGAAGTGGGCTTGCACGGTGCAAGTGAATGCATCCACAGCCCTTCCTCTGGAGGCACACAAAGACGTGTTCTCACCATCACATGGGCTGCACTCACTTTGTAACCCAGGACTTTAGAGCCTAGGCCCAGACTCTACTGAGTTTTAAGAGCCATTGAAGAATGTGACAGGAAGCCGGATTATAAAACGTCTAAAAGTTCCCTGACAGAGCTGCTAGAGTCAGCAATACTTCTTCAGCCAATGTTACCTCAGCTCACCTTCAGAATCATTTTCACGCTATTGTTCCAGGCAGACGGTGAGTCGCGCACATATTTAACATCTGTGCTTGCCCCGTGTGTCGCGTACCCCTTCAGAGGTCATTCTAGGCTGTGTGTGACACGCATACGTTCATTTTTGTGTTTCTGGGTGCCACAGCGTAGTGCAGGTTCATTTTTTCACGCACGTGGTCTAGGAGGGGTTGCGTGCACATTATCTCCCTTTTTTGGGGTGCCTGTGCGTTGCGTGACCCGTCATCTTCCCCCAGGGGTCACATACAGCCTTGCTAGAGCACTAGGGTATGAATTCCATCTAGTACCCTACCCCTTTGACCCCCAATTGCCCAGGACAATAGTTTACTGCAACTCCCATACGCACAACAACATCAGTGCCATGGTTGGGAGGCGAGCACGCGGTAAGGGTGGCAAAGATGGCCGAGCCTCAAGAGGTGGGTGTGGTGGATACGGTAGGGGACGTGGCCAGGACTTGCAGGGTGCCCCTAGTCCCGCATGTGTGGATGACCAGTCAGGGACTCCCATGCCCCCCCCCGGTTGAGGGTAACGTGGCTGACATCATCCCTGCTCAGCCCTTGTTGGACCAGCCCATTGTGGCACCAGACCTGGCACAGGGTGACTCCATGGCTGACTTCCACGTCAGCAGGTCTAGGCAACGTGTGGCATTGCACGTTGGTGTCACCAGGCCACGTGGATCAGGGGCAGCTATGTCATCTGCTGCCCCGAGTAGGCAGGGTGGGGAGGCTGCAGGGGCAGCTGCGGCTCCATCCACCCCAGCTCTAAGTCTCCCAGCCAGTCCATCCTGCTGACGTTCCCCCTGATTACATCACACTTCAGCTAATGCCTCCACCAAGTCCCATGGTGAGTGTTCATTCCCACACTCCTAGTCCACAGCCCACCGGGGCTCCTGCCCCTAGTGTCCAGAGCAGGGTAGGACACTCAGGATCCCCACCACCTTCCAACCGGAAGAGGAAGAGTGCTTGTCCAGTACAGGCTGATGCCCCAGACACGGCTACACAGTCTGGCCCGCCAAGGAAGCCCAGCTTCAATCAGGCCGAACTTGATGCACTTGTGGAGTATGTGTCTGCACATGACAGCGAAATGGTGATTACTGCAGGATGCAAGTCCACACCTGCACAACGTCTGGCACACTGGCAGACCATCGCGGACATCATAAGTGCCCTTGGATTCGTGAGGCGCACAGCTAATGATTGCTACAAGCGCTGGAATGACCTGAAGCGCAGGGCAAAGAAAAAGCTGGCCTCAAGTCATGCCGCTACTCTAGTGACTGGAGGTGGGTCTCCAGCAGAGGACATTGAACTCACTCCACATGAGTATGTTGCTGGGACCTACGTCACAGAGGGACAGATCCTAGGCGTGGGAGACCTGCCAGATTACGAGGCATTGTCCGGTGAGTGCACATGCATGTGTGTGTGTCATCCATGTGCATGGTGTGTGTGTGAGGGCTTCTGATTGAGTGCCAGGTGAGGGTGTGTTTGCCTGAGTGGTTTGGGTCACCCATGTGCTTCATCCAATACATCCTGTGCACCAGGATTTGGTATTGCAGTATCCCTTCCGGCAACAGTAGACATTTAGGCAACCTCACGCCAGTTGCCCTTGAAGTGTCATCTTGCCACAACATTGTTGCGTATTATTCTGTGTTCATTCAGGGTGATTGTTTGCATTCCACCACTTTCACTAGGCATTTCTCAGTCCTATTGTCACATGTTTGACATGGCTATGGTATATGCCATCTGTTTGATGGCATGTGTCATGTATGTGTATTGGACATGCCAATCACAGGCCAATGTGTGATGGCACTGCTAGCCAGCATGCAGCAAATGTGTTGGTCTTCCTTCTTGGTGTCATCAATGTGTGCCATTTGCCTCCCCTTCATACGCAGTGACGGTGCATGCATGGGAGGGTGATAGTCATGTGGGACATGTGTCAATGAAGTGCCGGTTCTGTTGCTTCTCAGCCTTAATTGTGTGCCATAGTGCTAATGCCTGTTCCCATTTCTTTTCTTTCATGTCTTTGCAGGGGATGACGCACTTGATACTGCTGGGGTTGTGGAGATGGTGCAGACCCAGGAGGGGTCTCAGGCCCGACCGGGCACCAGTGAGGGACGTGGTGTGGTGGTGGGTGAGAACCCACACTTGTTGCAGACCATTCTCTCAAGGGGTGTCTCTGGGTGCATCTCCCCCGAGCTCTATTCAGGTGTCGATTCCGATGATGAGACCTATGTGCCGTCGCAGGTAAGTGTTTCTGGGAGGGATTCTGTACGGTCCAACCCACCTGCACCAGGGGTAGAACCCTCAATGGGGATGTCAGTGTTGGTAGGTCCGCCTTTGGTGGTTACGGATGCAGGGTCACACTCTGCAACATCTGATCCTGTTCCTGGGCCAGCAGATCAGAGGGGGAATGCAGTCCTGCAGCCTCAGGCAGTGCCGGCACAGCAAGGCACAGTTCGGCTTGCCCCAGACAGGTGTGGTGCCCGCCGACGTGGTGGCCGTACGCCACCTGGCAATACCGCATGGGAGCAATCCATATACGGTATAGCAAACCAACAGGCAGCATCATCTGAGATGATGGCTCAGGCCATGGATAGGGTGGCCACTTCCATTGTCCCCCAAGAAAGGCTGATGGAACAACTACAGCAGGCAACATACTCCATTTGCCAGTCACACATGGAGGACATGTTGGCGTCCAACAGGGACAGACGGACGGCACTGGAGACTCTACGGGAAGCCATTTCTCTTGAGTCCCAGGGCCACAAGGAAGCCCTGAGGGTGGATCTCCGTCAACTCAGGGTGACTCTTGTTGAGCTTGAGGCTTCAACTGACACGAGGACAGAACAGCAGCTGGAGCGGCTCACACGTACGCTCTCAGCTGAGATGCAGGCAACTCGGGAGGAGGTCCGGTCATCCCGTGAGTTGTTGCATGGGGACCTCCGCACGATTAACCTCCAGAACCAGACCTTCCACACCCGCATGCTTTCTGCCATGGAGGACCAGACTAGGGCTTGCGTGGGCTGCCTCCCATAGTACCACCACCTCCTGATGCAGCTGCAGAGGGTGAGGAAAGCGACAACAGCGATTCTCTCACAATAGGGTAGCCATGCAGGCCATGAGCCCATGGAGGTGTTTTTTTTTTCACAAAATCCACACAGGTGGGTTTTGGTGTGCACCCTGTCCTCGGACATCCTGGGTGGCCTCCCCCAGACCCCCTGGCCCATACATGGCCATTTTTGATTTTTGATTTTTGATTTTTGATTTTTGAATGTTTTTAACAGTGTGTTGCCTTGTGTGGCTCCCGTGGGCATACGCTGTATTGTGGCTGGGCACATGCAGGCTTGTCCTGAATTTGGGTTAGATGCTTGGGTTTGTGTGACACACACCCCTCCTGCTTCCCGTTTCCATGGGCTTGCAAAGGGTGTGCCCAAGTGACATTGACTTACACAGTGACTTTGGACTCCCATTTGCTGTGTGGGCAGTCTGTAGTCAATACTGTGTATACATTCCTAGTGCATATTGTTGTTGTATTGTACACTGCATGGTGTATTGATATGTGCCTCTGCATCCATCTCATCCTCCTAATTTGCAGGTCCATTCCTCATGTCTTCACAAGGCCGTCTACTTTGGAAATGGAGTCCATGTTGTAAGCAGTGCACATACACTTTTGCGTGGCGCTAACACTGTACAGTTGTAAGTGGTCGAAGTGCTGCCATTATCAGGTAGTGAGACTACCATTTTTTTAAATCCGTACTGTCATGTTTATGGTAGGTTTGAGGTTGTGTAGGGGATTTCTATTATTGCTAAATATTTGGTAATGTGTGTTGTTGGTCCTGCATTACTGTGAGCATTTCATGTGTGGCCAGTTTCCATTAGGGACACTGTACTTTGTGACACTTGTGTCATGTTGTGGGGATTACTTTGTTTGCTCTCACATAGCATGACATGCCATGGTGTGTTGTGTGGCGGTGCAGGGGAGGGGTTGGGTGACATGGCACTGTTCTCATGTTGTATTTTGCAAGTGGGTATTCATTTTTGCTGCATAGAAGTGTGTTTTTTGATGACACTGCATTGGTGGTGTTTGTGTAGGTAGGGATGCACACATTGTGACACTTCCAGGTGAACAATCTCAGGCTGCTATGGTTCTGACAGTTGACTGTCCCTTCATTCATCATAATTGTCAGATTGAGTCATCATTGATTGTCAGATGGTATGTGCCAGTGCTGTGTGCACTCCACAGGGGTGTGATTTCTATGTGAAGTAATTAGCCACCAGCTGCGTACGGGCTGCCTCACCCCGTGCCCTTTCCCCTTCCATCGCAGCAGGCGTGCATGTGGTTGGGAATGTGGCGGCACCACCATGTCCACAGCCAGGCCCCGGCGTGTTGCAACATTGTGCAGGACACATTCTGCCACTATGATCCTGCACACTACTGGGGGAGCGTATAACAGCTGCCCGCCAGAACGGTCAAGGGAGCGAAAGCGTGACTTGAGCACTCCGAATGTGCGCTCCACTATGCCCCGGGTTGCAATATGGGCTGTGTTGTATCTTACCTCGGGAGGCGTGATGGTGTTCCGAATTGGCGCCATCATGTGGGTGCTCAGAGGGTAGGCATTGTCCCCTGGGGAGGTGGTGATGGGTATCATTAGTGGGGTAGTGACATTACTCTGTATCTGACATGCATGCGTGGCATTTATACTCACCAAGCAGCCATGCATCGCCATGCCGCCCAGCTTTAATGTCCCGGTTTAGGGTTGACATCCTGTATATGAAGCTGTCGTGGGTGGACCCTGGATAGTTGGCATATACTGAGGTGATGATTCCCTTGGCATCACATACTACCTGGACATTGATGGAATGCCAGTGCTTGCGGTTTCTATAGATGTGCTCAGATGCCCTGGGGGGACGTAGAGCCACATGGGTGCAATCAATGGCACCTAGCACTTTGGGGAATTGTGCCACCCCGTAGAAATCCTGGCTGACAGCCTGCCTTTCTGCAGGTGTTCTGGGCAGGTATATGTGCCTGCGGACTGATGGGCTTGCAGTGATGATGGCCAACACCTGGTGTAGGCACCGTGACTGCGTGGCCTGTGACACCCCCCCCCCACTATGGCACTTGTCCGCTGAAATGATCCGGTAGCCAAGAAGTGCAGTACATTGAGGACCTTCTCCAGGGGGCTGAGTGCTTGGAAGCACAGGGTGGGTGATGTGAGGTCATCCTCCCACTCACTGACCAGGTCGAGTATTATGTGAGGTGGAAACCTGTACCTCCCATGCACCTGGTCATCAGGCATACCAAAAAGGCTGGTTCTGGGTGTAAAGATTCTGGCCCTGACTATCCTCCTGCTCCTCCTGCGGTATCCCACGGACACTGCTGCTAGGAACGGTATATTCATCCTGGCGTCTGGGCTTGTTTGTTGTTTGCGCACACTTTTATGCTGTGCGGGTCGACGTACGCCTGCTTCCTGCGAGTCGACGTGCGCCTGCTTCATGCTGGCGTACATGTTTCCGGATTGGACCGTCTTTTTTGGCACGTTGTAGGCGACCGTGTAAATCTTCCCGCCCACCCCAGGAATACACGTAACACGCTCTCCCAGGTCCATTCGCATGTAAATCTTCCCGGCCACCCGAGGAATAGACGTACCCCACTCTCCCAGTGTTAGGCGGAAACCTGTGCAGTTCCCTCTGGGACCACTGCAAAAGATTTAGGACTACAGGCGTTTGGCGGTGAACCCACTTGGTAGCAGCCTGCACCACACATATTCACTTGGTAGCTGTGGCTGGGCAGTCAGACTTCTCTCTAGAAAAGTTGAGCAGTATGTGGAGTATACAAAATAGGGCAATTCTTCACAGCGAGACTAGCAAGCACGCAACGAGGCTTAGTGTAAAGATATTAAGGTATTTATTTATAACAGAACATCTATGAAAAACACTATGGCACTATCACGGCAAACAAATCAAACACAATTACTCTACGAAGAAGAAAACAATCAATCCCCCTAGCAATATTTCGACAACTCTAGGTTCTACCGGTATCACTTATTTTCAGACAGAGGTGTATACCTCAACCTAGATGACACTCGAACATTAGTTAGGACGGGAGAGAAAAAGATAGGCAGGTCATGAAATCAACACAGTTCAATCCTTTGCGAATAAAATGCAAGGCGGGAAGGCAAGAATCACAATAGATCATGAAGTTCAGAGGCCAGGCCCACTCGGAGAGAGGCAAGGCGCGATGTCCCAAACAGTCTCTAGTGGAGATGCATTCAAGTCTTTGTAGCAAATTTTTATTGGCAGGTTGAACCAGTTCAGAACTATAAATGAGAAAAGCTTGGAGGGGACCCAACGGAAAGGAGAGGATTAAGACACCTCGCTCAATCCGATCGAAAGGGAAGCCAGGCGGACACGGTACCTTATTGTGGAGGGCAGCTCCAGCGGGGGCAGATGTTCCTGGTGGTGGATGCACGTCGGGTCTTTGCCAAGAGTAAAGAGGTTCTCGTCGTCGAAGAAAAAGGAAGTCCGGTGCACCACCAGGGAAGAGATCAGCCGCGGAGTGCTCCGTCACAAGGCACCACATTTTGGTCGCGGTACAGGGGTAGTAGCTATCCGGTTGCCGGGGTGCTCTGCACAGGCAATTCGACCACTGAGTCCTGAGGCGAATAAAAA
The DNA here is from genome assembly GCF_040938575.1 of Ambystoma mexicanum. Lineage (NCBI taxonomy): Eukaryota > Metazoa > Chordata > Amphibia > Caudata > Ambystomatidae > Ambystoma > Ambystoma mexicanum. Next base: position 935,268,561 of record NC_090941.1, read on the forward strand.
GCAAAGGGGGCTGGCTGTTCCCACCAGCCAGGGGAAGAGACATTCCGGCAGGGAGACCTCCTCTGTCGTCGGGAAGTGGTGAGTCGGTTCCGCAGAGCTCCACCAGAGGTGTCGTCGTGCAGGTCGGCTCAGCGTTACCCTCGTCGGATTCTTAGGTCCTGTGGCGACTTCTGAAGATCCAGTCCCAAAAGCCCTGCTTTTATGCAGAAAAACCCCCATTCATTCAGCCTAGCTGTCAATCAACACATGCTAAGTGGTGAGCGGGAAGGCTCACCACTTGGGCCAATCACTCCAGAGTGCGACCGGAGTTGGCAAGGCAACTCGGTCCAGGGTGCCTAAACCCCCTCCCACACCCCTGTGGTAACCCAGACAGAATGGCACCACTTTGGAGGGTCTCTATACAGAGCCCGCCAAAAGTGGAACAAAGGGCTCAACCTTTGGTTTAGGAGTCACAGAGACGAACACAAACGCCATTTTACAAACCGAGTTCTGGCAGAAAATACCATCCGATAAACCTATTTAAGATAAGTAGATTGGTGGTACGTTAGAGATTAATGAGAAAAAGTATCAATCTCCAACAATGAGACGAATCCCATAGGGTTATGTTCGGGGTCGAACATAACAAGTAGTTTCCACTGCCACCAGCCAAAACTCGACGAGGGGGGACGGGACAGTGCCCCCTCGAGTAACAGATCTAGGAGTAATAGAATTACCCCTACTAGTACGTCCACAATAAGATGGTTTGTACTAGTCCTGTTAGTAAATTTAGGTCTAGTAAAGCCAATGGTGACTTTACATGCCCGGGGAGACAGTAGTCAGTCCCCGGGTATGGAGTCTATGGTGGAGGTCCGCTAGGACGCCCCAGTGTTACGGCACGTAGGGTGCGGTGTAACACACATAGAAAAACATATGAGACCCTATGGAGTAAAAGACCCCATAGCCCATCGAACACATTGACATTTCAAAGGAATTACACACACATACATGTCCAAGAGTGGGAGAAAAGAGTCTCACTCTTGGCAGGATGGAAAAAAACAAACTCCCGAAATCCAGCAAAGCTGCTGGGGGACTGACTAGGTTAGGGAATTCAGCCTAAACAGAGAATTCTCCCTAACACCCAGGCCCAGTCGCGTGTGGAAGTTCATGCGAACCCCGTAATACACGTACCCTGCTGATATCGCGTGTGGAAGTTCACGTGGACCCGTAATACACGTACCCTGCTGAAATTGCGTGTAAAACTACCTGCGCACCCCTGAAATACATGTACGCAGGCCAATCGCACTGATGGGTGTTGGGGGTGCAGGGGGACATGAGTTGGACATGAGTGGGGGCCTGCTGGCAGGTGCCTTGCACTGCTGGGGGGTAGGGGTGCAGGGAGACATGAGTGGGGGCCTGGTGGAGGGTGCTCCTGACTGCTGGGGGGTGGGGGTGCAGGGAGACATGGCCTGGACATGAGTGGGGGCCTGGTGGAGGGTGTCCCTGACTGCTGGGGGGTGGGGGTGCTGGGAGACATGAGTGGGGGCCTGCTGGCAGGTGCCCTGCACTGCTGGGGGGTGGGGGTGCAGGGGGACATGAGTGGGGGCCTGGTGGAGGGTGCCCCCAACTGCAGGGGGGTGGGGATGGTGGGAGACATGAGTTGGACATGAGTGGGGGCCTGGTGGAGGGTGCCCCTGACTGCTGGGGGGTGGGGGTGCTGGGAGACATGAGTGGGGGCCTGCTGGCAGGTGCCCCACAGTGCTGGGGGTTGGGGGTGCAGGGGGACATGAGTTGGACATGAGCAGGGGCTGCTGGCAGGTGCCCTGCACTGCTGGGGGGTGGGGGTGCAGGGAGACATGAGTGGGGGCCTGGTGGAGGGTGCCCATGACTGCTGGGGCGTGGGGGTGCTGAGAGACATGAGTGGGGGCCTGGTGGAGGGTGCCCCTGGCTGCTGGGGGGTGGGGGTGCAGGGAGACATGAGTTGGACATGAGTGGGGGCCTGCTGGCAGGTACCCTGCACTGCTGGGGGGTGGGGGTGCAGGGAGACGTGAGTTGGACATGAGTGGGGGCCTGCTGGCAGGTGCCCCTGGATGCTGGGGGGAGGGGGTGCTGGGAGACACGAGTGGGGGCCTGGTGGAGTGTGCCCCTGACTGCTGGGGGTGTGGGGGTGCAGGGAGACATGAGTTGGACATGATTGGGGGCCTGCTGGCAGGTGCCCCTGGATGCTGGGGGGATGGGGTGCAGGGAGACATGAGCTGGACATGAGTGGGGCCTGGTGGAGGGTGCCCCTGACTGCTGGGGGGTGGGGGTGAAGGGAGACATGAGTTGGACATGAGTGGGGGCCTGGTGGAGGGTGCCCCTGGATGCTGGGGGGTGGGGGTGCTGGGAGACATGCGTTGGTGGGCACTAGTGCAAGGTGACATGTGGGTTGGCTGGGGGGCATGGCCATGGTGGATGGGCTGCCTGCGGGACATGTACAGGGGTGCAGGGTAGTCCCCTGTGGTGTGGGCTGCCTGCAGGGGCCATGGAGGGTGTAGAGGGAACACCTGGGAGGACCCACACGGCCAATTCACGTGTAGTACTCCCCGGCACCCCGAAATACACGTGGGCTGCTGGATTCGCGTGTGGAACTTCCCGCGCACCTGGAGTACACATACCCTGCTGAAATCACGTGTGAAACTTCACGCGCACACCGAAATACACGTACCAAGGACAATCGTGTGTGGAACTTCCCGCGCACCCCGAGTACATGTACCCTGCTGAAATCGCGTGTGGAACTTCACACGCACCCCAAAATACGCGTACCCTGCAAATTCGCGTGTGAAACTTCCCGCGAGACTCATGTCTCCCACCACCCCCACCCCCCAGCACTGCAGGGGCAGCCCCCACCAGGCCCCCACTCATGTCTCCCACCACCCCCACCCCCCAGCCACCAGGGGCACCTTCCACCAGGCCCCCACTCATGTCTCCCACCCACCCCCACCCCCCAGCCACCAGGGCAGCCTCCACCAGGCCCCCACTCATGTCTCCCACCACCCCCACCCCCCAGCAGTGCAGGGGCACCCTCCACCAGGCCCCCACTCATGTCTCCCACCACCCCCACCCCCCAGCCACCAGGGGCACCCTCCACCAGGCCCCCACTCATGTCTCCCACCCACCCCCACCCCCCAGCCACCATGGGCAGCCCCCACCAGGCCCCCACTCATGTCTCCCACCACCCCCACCCCCCAGCACTGCAGGGGCAGCCCCCACCAGGCCCCCACTCATGTCTCCCACCACCCCCACCCCCCAGCCACCAGGGGCACCCTCCACCAGGCCCCCACTCATGTCTCCCACCCACCCCCACCCCCCAGCCACCATGGGCAGCCCCCGCCAGGCCCCCACTCATGTCTCCGACCACCCCCACCCCCCAGCAGTGCAGGGGCACCCTCCACCAGGCCCCCACTCATGTCTCCCACCACCCCCAACCCCCAGCCACCAGGGGCACCCTCCACCAGGCCCCCACTCATGTCTCCCACCCACCCCCACCCCCCAGCCACCATGGGCAGCCCCCACCAGGCCCCCACTCATGTCTCCCACCACCCCCACCCCCCAGCACTGCAGGGGCAGCCCCCACATGGCCCCCACTCATGTCTCCCACGCACCCCCACCCCCCAGCCACCATGGGCAGCCCCCCCAGGCCCCCACTCATGTCTCCCACCCACCCCCACCCCCCAGCCACCATGGGCAGCCCCCACCAGGCCCCCACTCATGTCTCCCAGCACCCCCACCCCCCAGCAGTGCAGGGGCACCCTCCACCAGGCCCCCACTCATGTCTCCCACCACCCCCACCCCCCAGCAGTACAGGGGCAGCCTCCACCAGGCCCCCACTCATGTCTCCCACCACCCCCACCACCCGGCCACCAGGGGCACCCTCCACCAGGCCCCCACCCATGTCTCCCACCACCCCCACCCCCCAGCAGTGCAGGGGCACCCTCCACCAGGCCCCCACTCATGTCTCCCACCACCCCCACCCCCCAGCCACCAGGGGCACCCTCCACCAGGCCCCCACTCATGTCCCCCTGCACCCAGGTCCTCACAATCAATAACCATGTGCGTAATGGTCAGCCTCCACAGCCAAAAGGCCCTACCAAGTAACCCATTCACCCACATGGAAATGAAAATTACATGTTACACCCCCAGCGTACATAAAGCAAATGAACCCATGTCTGTCACACACAATGGTTACAAATGAATTTGAAAACACCCAACATGACATGCATGAAACCAATGAGATGATACCACACAGTGAAGTATGTAAACAAAAATGTATTTAAAAAATATGAATGCAAATGAACTGAAACAAACTACAATGCCAATGAAAAAAAGAAAAGGTGCATGTCCGTCCCAAAAAATGAAAAACACAAAATCCAAAAAAAATGTACTTCAAAGTCACATTAAAAATGAAATCAATCCGACAGAAAAAAAATAAAATCCAAACACCATTGCTCCATGGAGAAGAAAAAATAAAATTAAAAAATAAAACAATCCAATGAAGAACTATGTACACAATATCCAAGGGTCCATGAGCCCAACTGAACAAAGGAAACCTAATAAAAACCCTAACAAAAAAGCAACTATATACAAAAAGTGGAGCTGTGTCCGTCGACTCCAAATCATAAGAATAAAGAAAGGAAACCTAAAACTAAAGAACTATATACAAAGGCGGCGGGCAAGTCCAGCGGCTCACTCCGTAGTGTTCCAGGCCAGGGCATCATCAAACTCCTCGTCTATGTCCCGGAGGCGGTCCTGTTCCATGGCCCCGAGGGTCCGCAGGGACGACGCCATCTGCTCCTCCAACCCCCTGCGGATTGCCTCAAGGCACTCGGCCCGCCTCAGGGCCCTCCGCATGGAGTTCTCCGCCCTGACCATCATGAGCCGCTCCTCTTCCACCCGCCGCCGCTCCGCACCTATCTGCTGGCCCAACCGCAGCTACACGGAAGACACTTCCTGTCCTGGGTCCTCCTGCCCTCCGGCCAATGCCTGCCCATCCGATGTTGAAGGCCCCGAGCCATGATGCCTCCCACGTTGACTCTGCTGCTGCCTCCGACGCAACTGCCTCTGCCAGCACGACGGCATCCAGGCTTATGGAATCCACCGACGCCGTCGTGCACGTGCCCTGCCTGATGATGCCGGCACATCCTCCATCTGCTGGGGTACAGTTGCTGTGGTGTCCACCCCTGCTTGACCTCCGACTCCCGACTGTGGCAGGGATGGGATCCCCACCGAGCTGGCTGCATAGGTCAGGGCAGGTCCACAGGGGGCCCTGGTGGCATCTGGGCCGGAAGACGGCAAGGAGAACGACTGGCGTATAGCCTCCACAGAGGAGGAGAGGGCCGCCAGATTGGCCGACACATGCAGGAAACCCCCGAACATGGAAGATCCCAATTGGGCCACGTCGGCACGGTGCTCTTCGTGATGATGTGCGTGCTCCTCCCGGGAAGCACGCACGTCATCACGAATTGCACCCGCGCGCATCGCAACCCCAATCAGGACCTTCTCCATACGGACACGGGTCCCCTCGTCCGCAGGTGGAGGGGAGTCAGGTGACATGGACATCCCCTGTACCTGCGGACGGGCCTGGGACGGGGCAACCCTGCTGGTGCATGGTGGTGCACTCACAGGGTCAGGGACAGCGACATGCACAGGCCCCTCCACGGTGACCTGTGCTGCCTCCTGCCCCTGGCCCTGGACTGCACCACTTGCACCAGCAGGGATGCCCCCACCAGGCCCCATGTGTGCCCCTGTGGCGGCCTCCTCCTCCTCTGTGGAAACCACCAACCTGGATGGCTCCTCACTGTCTTCCACCGTAGCAGGCCCCTGTGGGGGCTCACCCACCCCTTCCGCTGCAGCCGTGGGGGCATCCCCGCCGCCTTGCTCCACAGCGCCGTCTCCGCCCTCTTCTTCACTAGCCGCTGCGTAGAGGGAGACAAAGAACACAAGCATCAGGGTACTGTACAATGGTCCCCTAGACAAAAAGCAATAGCAGATGAGTACCACTGTCAAAGTACACTTCCATCATGTCCCTCCACAACACATGGGTCAGTCCAGGCAAAACACACACAGTAACAGGCATGGTGCATGCCATGGACATTTCCATACATGTCCAATGGACTCTTGAAACATACAATGATATGGAACTCACATGCATCATGGGTCATGCCTATCACATGCACACACTTCACCTCAGTCACATCCATCTGGACCCATACACCCCAAACACAGCGGATACAAGGGTAACTAGGCTGCATCAGTGAATCTGTGCATTGTCACACACATGTGTCATGCATCCATGGCATGCACAAGACACAGACACGCAGGTCAGGCACACAGACATGGCTACCATATATGTACCTCCCATCAGAACCCATCCCTCACCCCCACCCATGTCCAGGAACAGAGACTGGTATGCTCTCATGTCTAAAATCTGCATAGGGCTCCCCATGTGGCATTTAAACACATGCAACAACCATGTGGTTCACACATCACTGGTCGCACATGCATTACCATGATGTCCCTGCACACATACATACATACATGGCCTATGTCACACATACAGGCAAGTATCAGACAACCAGCACACCGCAACATGCCCTGTCTTACACAGCAATGCTTGGACACTTACCGCTCAACTCCAGACGGGTCTCCCTCTCAAGGATCTGGGCGTGGAGCGCTGGGCGTACGCGTTCCAGGACCCTCATCTGGATGGAACTCATGCGGCTCCGGCCCTCCTCCACGAGGCGCCGGGCCTTCACGAGGGTCCTGGACCTCAAGTCCTCCCAGCGCTTCTTGATCTTCTGGACGTCGCAGGTTGCCACCCCCTCCGCGTTGATGGCAACCACACAGTCGGCCCAGATCCTCTCCCGTCCTTCCTTGCTGGCGCGGGACGATCCAAAGAGGGCATCATACTGCCCCAGGACATGCTCCACCAGGACACCAACTTCGGTGGCAGTGAAGCTGGTGCCCCTCTGCCCCTCTGGCCTGGGGTTGCCACTGGTGCCAGATGTGTAAGTGCCCAACATGGCAACCCCAGAGGCAGGTGTGGGTGGGCAACTGGGTCCTGGGGCTGGGCTGTGGAGCGATGGAATCCCAGTCGGGAGTCTTCAGTTCCAGCAGGGGTGGACACAGCAACTGGACCCCTGCAGATGGCTGATGTGCAGGCACCAAATGGCAGGGCACGGTGGCAGCAGGCAGGCAGGCAGCAGCAGATGGCACGTGGGAGGCTGCTCGGGGCACTGGGGGGCAGTAATTCGGCCTTCTGGGCAGGAGCGTGGTCTTCGGTGTGTTTTCGCGTGGCCAGCTTGATACGGAGTGATTTGGCACGTGAAAATCCTGCACGCCAGCGTGAAATTCGAGGAAAGGCCCTTAGCGCGTAAGCGCGTCAGCACGCATACGCGATTCTATTGGACCAAAGGCCCTCAGCGCGTAAGCGCGTCTGTGACATGACCCGCACGGGTGTTTCCCACACAGCACGTGATGACAGAGCACACGTGGAAAGACTGCACGTCAGAGTGTCATCGCGTGTAATTGGACAGCACGTCAGAGTGTCATCGCGTGTAATTGGACAAAAGTGCGCGTACACGCGATTGGCCTATGTACGTGTATATCAGGGGTGCGCGGGCACTTACACACGCAAGTACGTCAGCGCACCTGTATCCCGGGGTGCGCGGGAATTTCCGCACGCTATTGGACTGGGTACTGGATTTCAGGGGTGCGCGGGTCACACGCTCGCCTACAACACGCGCAACGCATAAATTTGCGCGCTAACAAAATAACAAGCTCAGACCCAGGATGAACATACCGTTCCTAGCAGCAGTGGGCGTGGGCTACCAAAGGAGGAGGAGGAGGATAGTCAGGGCCAGAATATTCACACCCAGAACCGGCCTTTTCGGGATGCCTGATGACCAGGTGTATGGGAGGTACAGGTTTCCACCACACATAAAACTGGACCTGGTAAGTGAGTGGGAGGATGACCTCACATCACCCACCCTGTGCTCCCAAGCACTCAGCCCCCTGGAGAAGGTCCTCAATGTACTGCACTTCTTAGCCACTGGATCATTTCAGCGGACAAGTGCCATAGTGGGTGGGGTATCACAGGCCACCCAGTCACGCTGCCTACACCAGGTCTTGAACATCATCACTGCACGCCCATCAGTCCGCAGGCACATATACCTGCCCAGAACACCGGCAGAAAGGCATGCTGCCGCCCTGGATTTTTATGGTGTGGCACGATTCCCCAAAGTGCTAGGTGCCATCGACTGCACCCATGTGGCTCTACGTCCCCCCAGGGCATCAGAGCACATCTGTAGGAACCGCAAGCACTGGCATTCCATCAATGTGCAGGTAGTATGTAATGCCAAGGGAATCATCACCTCAGTATATGCCAACTATCCCGGCTCCACCCACGACAGCTTCATTTACCGAATGTCCACCCTAAGCCGGGACCTAGAAGCTGGGCGGCATGGCGATACATGGCTGCTTGGTGAGTATGAATGCCACTGCACATGCATGCATGTCAGATACTGAGCAAGGTCACAACCCCACCAATGATACCAATCACCACCTCCACAGGGGACAGTGCCTACCCTCTCAGCCCCCACATGATGACGCCAATTCGGAACCCCACCACGCCACCCCAGGTAAGATATAACACAGCCCACATTACAACCCGGGGCATAGTGGAGCGCACATTCAGAGTGCTAAAGTCACGCTTTCGCTCCCTTGACCGTTCTGGCGGGCAGCTGTTGTACGCTCCCCCAGTAGTGTGCAGGATCATAGTGGCAGCATGTGTCCTGCACAATGTTGCAACACGCCGGGGCCTGGCCGTGGACATGGTGGTGGCCCCACATCCCCAACCACATGCACAGCCGCTGCGCATGGGAGGGGAAAGGGCACGGGGGGTGGCAGCCCGTACACAGCTAGTGGCTAATTACTTCACATAGAAATCACACCCCTGTGGAGTGCACACTGCCCTGGCACATTCCATCTGACAATCAATGATGACACTGATCCTGAATGTCTGGAGAATCAACCATGAAAACCATATCAGCCTGAGATTGTTGACCTGGCAGTGTCACAATGTGTGCATCCGTACCCACACAGACACCACCAATGCAGTTTTGTGAAGAAACACATTCAAGCAGGTAAAATGAATACCCACTTGCAAAATGCAACAAGAGGACAGTGCCATGTCAGCCAACCCATCCCCAGCACCGCCACACGACACACCGTGCCATGTCATGCTATTTGCAGGTAAACAAAGTAATCCCCACAACATGACACTAGTGTCACAATGTACAGTGTCCCTAATTGAAACTTGCAACACCTGAAATGCTCACAGTAATGCAGGACCAACAACAAACTTGAGCAGGTACTACCATTAACATGACATCACAAATGTAATAAATTAGTAGTCTCACCACCTGGAAATGCCTGCACTCCCACCACTACCAACTGTGCAGTGTTGGCGCCATGTAGAGTTGTAGGTGCACTGCTGCCAACATGGACCCCATCTCCAAACTAGAGGGCCTTGTGTAGACATGAGGAAGGGACCTGCAAATTGGGAGGTAGACACAGATGATGAGTTACACATCAATGCAACATGCAGTGTACAACACAACAGCAATATGCACTAGGAATGTATACACAGTATTGACTAGACTACCCACACATGTAGTGGGAGTCCAATGTCACCATGTACGTCAATGTCACTTGGGCACACCCTTTGCAAGCCCATGGAAACGGGAAGCAGGAGGGGTGTGTGTGACTCAAACCCAAGCATCTGAACCAAATACATGACAAGCCTGCATGTGCCCAGCCACAATGCAGCGTATGCCCACGGGAACCACGGAAGGCAACAAATTGTCCCAAAAAAATTGGGAAAAAAATAATTAAAAATAAAAATGAAAATAAAAATAAAAATAAAAAAAATTCAAAAATGGCCATTGATGGGCCCGGGGGGGTTGGGGAGGCCACCCAGGAGGTCCGAGGACAGGGTGCACACCAAAACCCACCTGTGTGGATCCTGGGAAAAAAAAACCCCTCCATGGGCTCATGGCCTACACGGCTACCCTATTGTGGGAGTATCACTGCTGTCGCTATTATCACCCTGTGCAGCTGCATCCGGAGGTGGTTGCACTATGGGAGGCAGCCCACGCAAGGCCCTAGTCTGCTCCTCCATGGCTGCAAGCATGCGGGTGTGGTAGGTCTCGTTCTGGAGGATGAGTGTGCGGAGGTCCACATGCAACAACTCACGGGATGCCCGGACCTCCGCCCTCGTTGCCTGCATCTCAGCTGAGAGCGTACTGGTGAGACGCTCCAGCTGCTGTTCTGTCCTTTGGTGTGTTGAAGCCTCAAGCTCAACAAGAGTCGTCCTGAGGTGAAGGAGCTCCTGCCTCAGGGCTTCCCTGTGGCCCTGGGACTCTATTGAGATGGCCTCCTGCAGAGTCGCCAGTGCCGCCCGCCTGTCCCTGTTGGACGCCAACATGTCCTCCCTGTGTGACTGGCAGATGGAGTCGGTTGCCTGCTGTAGTCGCTCCATCAGCCTTTCAGGGGGGACAATGGAAGTGGCCACCCTATCCATGGCCTGAGCCATCATCTCGGATGATGCTGCCTGTTGGGTTGCCATACCGTAAATGGATTGCTCCCATGCGGTATTGCCAGGTGGCGTACGGCCACCACGTCGCCGGGCACCACACCTGTCTGGGGCAAGGCGAACTGCGCCTTGCTGTGCCGGCACTGCCTGAGGCTGCAGGACTGCATTCCCCCTCTGATCTGCTGGCCCAGGAACAGGATCAGATGTCGCGGAGTGTGACCCTGCATCCCTAACCACCAAAGGTGTAGCTGCCAACACTGACATCCCCATTGAGGGTTCTGACCCTGGTGCAGGTGGGTGGGACAGAACAGAATCCCTCCCTGGAACACTCACCTGCGACGGCACGTAGGTCTCATCATCCGAATCAACACCTGAGTACAGCTCGGGGGAGGTGCAGCCAGAGAGACCCCTTGAGAGCACGACCAGCAGCACTTGTGGGTTCTCACCCACCACCACATCACGTCCCTCACTGGTGGTTGGTCGGCCCTCGGACCCCTCCTGGGTCTGCACCATCTCCACAACCCCAGCAGTATCAGGTGCGTCTTCCCCTGCAAAGACATGAAAACAAAGAAATGGAAACAGGCATTAGCACCATGGCACACAATGAGGGCTGAGAAGCAAGAGAACCAGTACTTGATTGACAAATGTCCCACATGACTAAAACCCTCCCATGCATGCACCCTCACTGCGTATGAAGGGGAGGCAAATGGCATACATTGATGACACCAAGATGGAAGATGAACACATTTTCTGCATGCTGCCTGGCAGTGGCATCACACTTTGGCCTGTGATTGCCAGGTGAAACACACATGCCATCACACAGATGGCATGTACCATTGCTATTGAGTGAAGATGGAGAGGAGGGCAGCACCTATTCATTCAGTCCAGTTCCCGCATGTAATAGCTTTTCTATTTCAAACAGATCAGATTTTTCACCTGGAGCTACCAGTCCAAAATGGTCCAATTGCACAGGGACATGTGTGAACAAATGATATCCAGGTAACAAAGTCACTCCACTTTACCATAGCCATGTCAGACATGTGACTAAAGGACTGCGAAATGCCTAGTAAAAGTGGTGGAATGCAAACTATCTGACTGAATGAACAGTGAAAAATAAGCAACAATGTTGTGGCAAGGTGACACTTCAAGGGCAACTGGCGTGCAGTTGGGCTAGATGTCTACTGTTGGCAGAAGGGATACTGCTATGGCCAAATGCAGCTGCGCAGGATGTATTGCATGAAGCACATGGCTGACCCATACGACTCAGGCGCACACACTCTCACCTGGCACACAAACAGAAGCCCTCACACACACACCATGCACATGGATGACACACACATGCATGTGCACTCACCGGACAATGCCTCGTAATCAGGCAGATCTCCCACGCCTTGGATCTGTTCCTCCGTGACGTAGGTCCCAGCGACTGACTCATGTGGAGTGAGTTCCATGTCTACTACTGGAGACCCACCTCCAGTCACTAGAGTTGCGGCATGACTTGAGGCCAGCTTACTCTTTGCCCTGCGCTTTAGGTCATTCCAGCGCTTATAGCAATCATTGGCTGTGCGCCTCACGATTCCAAGGGCACTTACGATGTCCGCAATGGTCTGCCAGTGTGCCTGGCGTTGTGCAGGTGTGGTCTTGGATCCTGCAACAATGACCATCTCGTTATCATGTGCGGACACATACTCGACAAGTGCATTCAGTTCGGCATCCGTGAAGCTGGGCTTCCTCGACGGGCCGGACTGTGTAGCCGTGTCTGGGGCATCAGCCTGTGCCGGACGAGCACTCTTCCTCTTCCGCTTGGAAGGTGGTGGTGATCCTGAGTGTCCTGCGCCGCTCTGGACACTAGGGGCAGGAGCCCTGGTGGACTCTGTATCAGGAGTGTGGGATTGCACACTCAGCATGGGAGTTGGTGCAGGCATTGGCTCAAGTGTAATGGTGTCAGGGGGAATGTCAGCAGGATGGACTAGGACCGACAATGTCCTGGCTGGGTGTGTGAGAGCTGGGGTGGATGGAGCCGCAGCTGCCCCTGCAGCCTCTCCGCCCTGCCTACTTGGGGCAGCAGATGACCTTGCTGCCCCAGATGCACGTGGCATGATGACATCAACGTGCACCAGCGCACGTGTCATAGGCCTGCTGACCTGGAAGTCAGCCATGGAGTCAGCCAGGTCTGGTGCCACAATGGGCTGGTCCAACAAGGGCTGAGCATGGATGGTGTCAGCCACATCAGCCTCAACGGGAGGGGGGAAAGGGGGGGATTATGGGTGCCCTTGACTGGTCCTCCACACATGGGGGGACAGGCTCACCCTGCAAGTAACGACCACGTCCCCTACCGGATCCACCACGGCCACCACTTGTGGCTCTTCCACCTTTGCCACCCTTACGGAATCCTCGCCTCCCAGCCATGGCACTGATGTTAATGTGCGTATGGGAGTGGCTGTAAACTATTGTCCTGGGCAATTGGGGGTCAAAGGGGTTGGGTACCAGATGGTAATTGTACCCTAGTGCTCTAGCAAGGCTGAATGTAACCCCTGGGGAAAGATGACGGGTCACGCTACGCACAGGAGCCCCAAAAAAGGGAGATGACGTGCACACAACCCCTCCTAGACCACGTGTGCAGAAAGAAAAACAAGCACTACGCTGTGGCACCCAGTAACACAAGAATGAACGTATGCGTGTCACATGCAGCCTAGAATGACCTCTGAAGGGGTAGGCGACACACGGGGCAAGCACAGATGTTAGATACGTGCGTGACTCACCTTCTGCCAGGTAAAAGAGCGTGAAAAAGGAGCGCGTTTGGTTGGCAACACCCCCGCCAAAAGAAGATTTGTACGCTGTCTGAGGAGACAGGACAACAGTAGAAGGGAACACTGTTTGAGGGAACAGGCCCAGGTAAACCAGTAAAAGAGAAAAAAGAGAAAAAGCTGTCAGAGGTAACAGGGAATACGAACTTGAAACGCCGTGAAGTAAATCGCGTGTGAAATGACAAGAAGTACAGAATTCACCCACTCGCTCTCCACGAAAAGCACGTACAAGGAAATGGTGTTCTACACGTACCATTTATACAGGCCCACACGTCCAGCGTCACTTACGCGGCGTGTACGCGCTAGGGCCTTTTCCACCAATTACACGCTTTGTCACTGCCGCGTGTACGCGCTAGGCCCATTCCCACCAATTACACGCTTTGACACTCGGACGTGTCTTTCATTTTTTTAACACGCAACATTTTCAAACGTGTGCCAAATTCTACGTGCACGTGACTTTATAGACGCGCATACGCTGGCGATGCCTTTATGCGCTAAGGGCCTTTGGTCCAATGACATCGCATATGCGTGCTGCCCTGCATACGCGCATGGCCCTGAAATGGCTGAAATGGCTGAAATGCGCATGCACGTCTGTACGCGTCACGTCACAGGGGCGCTTGTGCTTGAGGGGCCTTCTGTCCAATGAAAATGCGTATGCGTGCAGACGCGCTTACGCGCTAAGGGCCTTTCCTCGAATTACACGCTGACGTGCAGATTTTTCACGTGCCAAATCACTCCGTATCAAGCTGGCCACGCGTATGCACACGGAAGACCACGCTCTTGCCCAGAAGGCCGAACTACTGCCCCCCAGAGCCCCGAGCACGTTCCCACCTGTCATCTGCTGCTTCCTGACTGCCTGCTGCCCACGTGCCCTGCCATTTGCTGCCTGCACATCAGCCAGGGGTGCTGTTGCTGTGACCACCCCTGCTGGAACCGAAGACTCCCGACTGGGATTTCATCGCTCCACAGCCCAGCCCCAGGACCCAGTTGCCCACCCACTCCTGCCTCTGGGGTTGTCATGTCGGGGCAAACACCATCTGTGACCACTGACAACCCCCGGCCAGAGAGGCAGAAGGGCACCAGCTTCAGTGCCACCGAAGTTGGTGTCCTGGTGGAGCAAGTCCTGGGGCAGTATGATGCCCTCTTCGGAAGTTCCCGCGCCGACAAGGAAGGAAGGACGGACTCGGATCTGGACTGACATCATGACTGCCATCAACGCGGAGGGGGTGGCAGTCCGCGACTTACAACATGTCAGGAAGCGCTGGGAGGACTTCAGGTCCAGGACCCTGAACAAGGCCCGGCGCCTCTTGAAGGCAGCGGATGCCAAGGGGTGCCGGGGCCACTTGTTGGAAGAACAGATGAGGGTCCTGGAACGCGTATCCCCAGCGCTCCACGTCCAGGTCCTAGAGAAGCAGACCCGTCTGGAGTCGAGCGGTGAGTGTACATGCATTCTGATTGTGAGCAGTGCGTGTGGTGATTATTCGGTAGTGTGCAGGTTGCACATCTGTTTGTATGGGGTCGAGTATGGCTGGGGGTGTACAGGGCCGTGGGGCTGACACATGCGAGGGCTGTAATGTGTGAGACAATGATGGTGCTTGTGTGTGTAGGCTTGCATGCCAAATGCAGTTGTGTGGGCACACATGTTTGGATGAATGTGTATGTAAGTAGACATGTCCGTGATGTCACGCATGAATGTTGTTTTCGGCTGCATGTATCAGCACTGTGTACATGTGCATGTGTGTGTATTTGACAAGGGTGCAACAGTGATGCAACATGGATGCATGTGACAGCGGTATGTGGAAGCCTGATTGGCAGATGTGACATGGATGCCCGTCTGAACAGTGCGACACTTGGCAGAGGTGTACACATGCATGCAAGTGTGGTGGTGTGTGTACATGTGTGGTGCACTTCCTGTGTTGCATGTGATGTCGGGCTCACCTTTGGCTGCTCATGCTGTTGTATGTCTAGGGATGGTGGTGGCAGTTGCGATATGGCTGTGGTATGGCTCATGTGTGCGAGTTGTAATGACATGTGTGTTGGGGATTGTGATGCCATGTCTGAGGTTTGCCAATGCCACTCATGTGCAACTGTCATGTGTGTATGTGTCCATTGTACAGTGCCCTGATGCCTGTGTTTTGTTTCTCCCTGTCTGCAGCGTCAACTGATGAAGAGGGCGGAGAAGGTGCTGTGGAGCACAGCGGCGGGGATCCCACCGCCAGCCGGAGACGCAAGGCCCGGCTCCCCTCCCGTGTTGTCATCTCGTCGGGGAGTGAGGAGTCTGGTGCCGCGTCCCAGGCCGCAGCTGCCGGGGGGAGGTCCAAGAGGCGGAGGTTGGAGTTGGACTCCTCGGCAGCAGTAGGGGCAGCTGGGACCCCACAGGGCCCAACAGGGGAAGATGGCACAGAGTCATCCAGGTTGGTGGGGGGTTTGGTGGAGGAGGAGGCCGTGCAAGCACCAGAGACGGGGTCTGGAGGTGGGGATCCCACTGGTGCTAGTGGTGCAGTGCAGGACCAGGGACAGGAGGCAGCACAGGCCGCCGCGGAGGTGCCTGTGTGCAATCCTGTCCCCGATCCTGTCCCTGCATCATCTTGCACCAGCAGGGATGCCTACGTCCAGACCCGTTTTCAGGCAGGGGATGAGCTGACGTCAACTGGCCTTCCTCTGCCTGCGGACGTGGCTATCCAGGTCCGGGTTGAGCCTGTCCTGGCTGGTGTGGCGTTGCGTCAACGGGCCATGCGAGGTGACCTGCAGTCTTTTCATGGTGAGACTGCACGTCATCTCGAATGGCTCATTGACCACGTCAGCCTGCTGGGACAGGTCACCCAGGCCGGATTGCTCCGTCTGATGGGGCTTGCTCCGACCCCCTCCTCAACTGGACCCCCTACGCGCCAGTCGTCCTCTGTGCCATCTTCCCACCCATCAGTCACCTGGGTGCCCTGTGGAGCTGCCTCTGACGGTGCAGCCAGGCTGGTGGAGGAGGCATCCCTGCCACAGTCGGGAGTCAGACGTCCAGCAGGGGTGGCCACATCTACGACTGCATCCCAGCCGGCGGAGGATGTGCAGGCAGCAGGAGGCAGTGCACAGGCAGAGGCAGAGCAGCAGCAGCAACATGGTGGAAGCCATGAAGGCTCGGGGCCTTCGACATCGGAGGGGCAGGCATCGGCCGGAGGGCAGGAGGACCCAGGACAGAGAGTGTCTTCCGTGTGGCAGCGGTTGGGCCACGCCATAGATGCGGAGCGGCGGCGGGCGGAAGAGGCGCGGCTCACAATGGTCAGGGCGGAGAACTCCATGCGGAGGGCCCTGAGGCGGGCCGAGTGCCTCGAGGCAATCCGCAGGGGGTTGGAGGAGGACACGGGGTTGTCCCTGCGGCCCCTCGGGGCCATGGAACAGGACCGCCTCCGGGACATCGAACAGGAGTTCGATGATGCCCTGGCCCGGAACACCACGGAGTGAGCCGCTGGACTTGCCCGCCGCCTTTGTATATAGTTCTTTAGTTTTAGGTTTCCTTTGTTTGTTCTTATGATTTGGAGTCGATGGACACTGCTCCACTTTTTGTATATAGTTGCATTTTAGTTAGGGTTTTTTGTAGGTTTCCTTTGTTCAGTTGGGCTCATGGACCCTTGGAAGTATTGTACATAGTTCTTCATTGGATTGATTTTATTTTTCATTTGACTTTGGACAGCATTTTTTTGGATTTGGATTTGGTGTTTTTATTTTTTTAAACGGACATGCAGCTTATCTTTTTTTCATTATCATTGTTGTTTGTTTCACTTCTTTTGCATTCTTATTTTTTTTAATACAATTTTGTTTTCATACTTCACTGTGTGGTATCATCTCATTGGTTTCATGCATGTCATGTTGGGTTGTTTCCCATTCAATTGCAACCATTGTGTGTGACGGACATGGGTTCATTAGCTTTATGAACATTGGGGGTGTAACATGTAATTTCCATTTCCATGTGGGTGAATGGGTTACTTGGTAGGGCTTTTTGGCTGTGGAGGCTGACCATAACGCACATGATTGGGGATTGTGAGGACCTGGTGGAGGCTGCCCATGGTGGCTGGGGGGTGGGGGTGCAGGGGGACATAAGTGGGGGCCTGGTGGAGGGTGCCCCTGCACTGCTGGGGGGTGGGGGTGGTGGGAGACATGGGTGGGGGCCTGGTGGAGGGTGCCCCTGGTGGCTGGGTGGTGGGGGTGGTGGGGGACATGAGTGGGGGCCTGGTGGAGGCTGACCCTGGTGGCTGGGGGGTGGGGGTGGTGGGAGACATGAGTGGGGGCCTGGTGGAGGCTGCCCCTGGTGGCTGAGGGGTGGGGATGGTGGGAGACATGAGTGTGGGCCTGGTGGAGGCTGCCCCTCCACTGCTGGGGGGTGGGGGTGGTGGAAGACATGGGTGGGGGCCTGGTGGAGGGTTCCCCTGGTGGCTGGGTGGTGGGGTGGTGGGAGACATGAGTGGGGGCCTGGTGGAGGGTGCCCCTGCACTGCTGGGGGGTGGGGGTGGTGGGTGACATGAGTGTGGGCCTGGTGGAGGCTGCCCCTGCACTGCTCGGGGGTGGGGGTGGTGGGAGACATGGGTGGGGGCCTGGTGGAGGGTGCCCCTGGTGGCTGGGTGGTGGGGGTGGTGGGAGACATGAGTGGGGGCCTGGTGGAGGGTGCCCCTGCACTGCTGGGGGGTGGGGGTGGTGGGAGACATGAGTGGGGGCCTGGTGGAGGCTGCCCCTGCACTGCTGGGGGGTGGGGGTGGTGGGAGACATGGGTGGGGGCCTGGTGGAGGGTGCCCCTGGTGGCTGGGTGGTGGGGGTGGTGGGAGACATGAGTGGGGGCCTGGTGGAGGGTGCCCCTGCACTGCTGGGGGGTGGGGGTGGTGGGAGACATGAGTGGGGGCCTGGTGGAGGCTGCCCCTGCACTGCTTGGGGGGTGGGGGTGGTGGCAGACAGGATTGTGGGCCTGGTGGAGGCTGCCCCTGCACTGCTGGGGGGTGGTGGTGGTGGGAGACATGAGTGGGGGCCTGGTGGAGGGTGCCCCTGCACTGCTGGGGGGTGGGGGTGGTGGGAGACATGGGTGGGGGCCTGGTGGAGGGTGCCCCTGGTGGCTGGGTGGTGGGGGTGGTGGGAGGCATGAGTGGGGGCCTGGTGGAGGCTGCCCCTGGTGGCTGGGGGGTGGGCGTGGTGGGAGACATGAGTGGGGGCCTGGTGGAGGGTGCCCCTGGTGGCTGGGGGGTGGGGGTGATAGGGGCCATGGGTGGGGGCCTGGTGGAGGGTGCCCCTGGATGCTGGGGGGTGGGGGTGCAGGGGGACATGAGTGGGCGCCTGGTGGAGGCTGCCCCTGCACTGCTGGGGGGTGGGGGTGGTGGGAGACATGGGTGGGGGCCTGGTGGAGGGTGGCCCTGATGGCTGGGTGGTGGGGGTGGTGGGAGACATGAGTGGGGGCCTGGTGGAGGGTGCCCCTGCACTGCTGGGGGGTGGGGGTGGTGGGAGACATGAGTGGGGGCCTGGTGGAGGCGGCCCCTGGTGGCTGGGGGGTGGGGGTGGTGGAAGACATGAGTGGGGGCCTGGTGGAGGCTGCCCCTGGTGGCTGGGGGGTGGGGGTGGTGGGAGACATGAGTGGGGGCCTGGTGGAGGGTGCCCCTGCACTGCTGGGGGGTGGGGTGGTGGAAGACATGGGTGGGGGCCTGGTGGAGGGTGCCGCTGGTGGCTGGGTGGTGGGGGTGGTGGGAGACATGAGTGGGGGCCTGGTGGAGGGTGCCCCTGGTGGCTGGGTGGTGGGGGTGGTGGGAGACATGAGTGGGGGCCTGGTGGAGGGTGCCCCTGCACTGCTGGGGGGTGGGGGTGGTGGGAGACATGGGTGGGGGCCTGGTGGAGGGTGCCCCCGGTGGCTGGGTGGTGGGGGTGGTGGGAGACATGAGTGGGGGCCTGGTGGAGGCTGCCCCTGCACTGCTGGGGGGTGGGTGTGGTGGGAGACATGCATTGTTGATCAGTAGTACAAGGTGACATGTGGGTTGGCTGGGGGGCATGCCCATGGTGGATGGGCTGCCTGCGGGACATGAGCAGGGGTGCAGGGTAGTCCCCCGTGGTGTGGGCTGCCTGCAGGGGCCGTGGAGGTTGTGGAGCGTACACCTGGGAGGACCCACACGGCCAATTCACGTGTAGTACTCCCCAGAACCCCTGAAATACACATACCCTGCTGAAATCGCGTGTGGAACTTCCCGCGCACCCCTGCAATACACGTACCCTGCTGAAATCGCGTGTGGAACTTCCCGCGCACCCATGGAATACACGTACCCTGCTCGCACTGGGCCAATCGCGTGTGGAACTTCCCGCGCACCCCTGAAATACACGTACCCTGCTGGAATCGCGTGTGGAACTTCCCGCGCACCCCTGGAATACACGTACCCTGCTGAAATCGCGTGTGGTACTTCCCGCGCACCCATGGAATACACGTACCCTGCTCGCACTGGCCCAATCGCATGTGGAACTTCCCGCGCACCCCTGAAATACACGTACCCTGCTGAAATCGTGTGTGGAACTTCCCGCGCACCCCTGGAATACACGTACCCTGCGGAAATCGCGTGTGGAACTTCCCGCGCACCCATGGAATACACGTACCCTGCTCACACTGGGCCAATCGCGTGTGGAACTTCCCGCGCACCCCTGGAATACACGTACCCTGCTGGAATCGCGTGTGGAACTTCCTGCGCACCCCTGGAATACAGTACCCTGCTGAAATCGCGTGTGGAACTTCCCGCGCACCCCTGAAATACACGTACCCTGCTGAAATCGCGTGTGGAACTTCCCGCGCACCCCTGGAATACACGTACCCTGCTGAAATCGCGTGTGGAACTTCCAGCGCACCCATGGAATACACGTACCCTGCTTGCACGGGGCCAAACGCGTGTGGAACTTCCCGCGCACCCCTGAAATACACGTTCCCCGCTTGGCGTTTGCTGTTTGCCAGCCTGGTGAACTGGTCCATTGTTAGCGCAGCCCTTTGCGATGATTTAGCGATTTTGATGGCTTTTCCTTGCGCGAGGGCGTTCTTGGGGGCGTTACTGGCACTGCTGCAGGGTCGCTGCGATTCTCTGCGCCACGGCTGGTTTGGGAGCCTAAAATCCATGAATACGCTGTGCGCGGAAATCGGTTTTGGCGCACGTGCCTGGCGCAGACAATCGCACGCGGACACTCTGCGCCAGCCGCTTGCGACACTTTTCTGCAAAATTCTATGAATTACCCTGTGTGTTACCAATGTCTATCATTGCTTTGTCTAGGGTAAGACCTTGTGATTTATGAATCGTGATTGCGTATGCAAGAGTTAGAGAAAATTGTTCTCTGCGTACATACATATCTTTGAAGAGAAGGATTCTAGCTGTTGAGCGTCCTATCCTTTTTACTTCTGAAAGTTTGTTAAAGAGTATATTGACAAACTGAATTTTGTTGTCGCGTGGGTATGTTTGAAAGCCAACAACTGTACCCAGTGCTCCATTAACTAGTCCTTGGTCCACGTCAAGGTTACGTTTAAGGATTACTCTGAAATTTAAGGATAATTTTAATATCTTTTCTAAGCCTGCTGTGTTTGATATTGATTTTTCTAAACTATTTAGTCTTGTTGTGGCTTGGTCACACATGGGTAGTGTCATACCATGTACATCTAGTTTGTCTGTGGCGCTAATTTCCATGATTGGTTGCATTTCTTTACTTAGCATGATTTCATTGAATTTGAAACAGCTTGCAAGAGTTGGCATTAAGGCCATACAATTGACATTTGTGTGGGCTAATTGTTCCATAACATCTGTAGCACATGCATTATCGCCATAAAGTGCATTAATGTGCCGGGTTTTCAATATTGCTTCTGCTTCTTTAGAAAGTATACCAACTCTGATACTTTGTAAAATGTTGGCATAAGTGAGATCTGCAGATTGCCGCATGTTTTCTGATAATTCTCTGTATTGTAAATGTTGCTAAAGGTTGACATTTCCAATGCTGCCAACGATGGTCTGGAGGGTTGCCCAGAGCTTTGCCCGTGGTTATGATTAATTCAAAACCTTCCAGCCATCAACTTTCTGTTTTGCCAACAGTTTTACGGCAGAGTTTGTGTCCTAATGTTTTAAAAATAGGCTCACCTTTTACTGGTGTTAATTGAAGCAGATCTCCAAAAACAATAATGTGTTTTCCTGCAAAGAGCTCTTCATAGTCTGTTTTGAGTACTTCTTGTAATCTGAGGTGAATCAAAGCTAACATCAGGTTGGAGACCATGCTCACTTCATCTATTAGTAGCATTTTCATTTGTTTCAATACTCTGCGTAATTCCATTGCAGCTTCTGCAGAAAGTTTGTAATAGTCTAATTTGTTCTGGTGTTCTACTGGTAATAGTAGTAATCGGTGTAATGTAACACTACCTATGTTGTAGGCAGCTAAACCTGTGGGGGCAGTGACAACAGCTGACAGTTTGTTGTTTGTCAGTTGTTGAAGGAACTTACTAATGATTTTGATTAGGAATGTTTTGCCAGAACCAGCTTCACCACTGACGTACAGTAGTATAGGTTTATAATTATGGTAGGAGCATTCTTTGTTTTCATGTTGTACACCATGTGCAATTTGTTTTGTTACTTCTTGAAAAATGCTACTTTGCTCATTGTTTAGTTTTGATTGTAGTATAGTTAAGTCTTCCTGATCTTCATACTGACACATGGTGTTTTCTACTTCTATCATAGCTAATTCTGCCTCATTTATTATTAGTGGTTCTCCCAGTGGTTCTTGGCTTCCTGTTACAGAAGGTTGACTACTGTCAGGAGTGTCCTTATCTAGTTGGGCTTGGAGTTCTTCTTCGTGTTGCTATGCATTGTGCAACATTGTTTTGTACTGTGTAAAGTTTACATCAGTTATAGTGCTTTCATTTGCTTTGAAAGCATCCTCATATGAGTCATTTTTATCTAGTAATTGTTCTTCTTTTCTCCATGGTTTGAAGAGTTGTAGCAGGGACATGTAATATACTTCTTTATGTTGAGGAGTCTTTAATGACAATTTGATATGATTAATTAATTTTGGTTTAGTGAGTTTAACTAAGCTGCCTTCACAGTTTGTCACTCTATATTTACCTTTTTTTCATCAGGTTTCATATTATTTTTGTATGTGTAGTTTTGGGCTATGTGGTATAGACACATGTTTTCCAAAGTATTACTTCTGTTTGGGTAGTATGTGTCCAATAAATAGTTTTTTAAAATGTCTTGGCTGTTGGGATCATGTTTGGCTATTGTTTCTATATCTTCATATGATTTTAGAACTCTTTTTCTAGATTTAGCTGGACCAAGACTTAGCCATACTATATTTTCAGATTTACCATACAATGCAGTACCAGTTAAACGATCAGCTGCTTCATATGATCCACATTCTCTATGGGTGAGCATTTTTATGCCCAAGCTGCATAATTTCTGAGACACTGTTTTATCTGATGACAGGTCATTCCAGAGGTCTTGGTGCTCTGTCTTTTCTGCTTTAGTTAAGTATGCCGTGACATATCGTGCAACTGCAGTAGAATTGTCTGCAATGAACTGCTCATCTATGTTTGCATTCCATAAGTGGGCAATTATTTCATTATAATCATTGATATATTTTTCTTCTTCTTTTCTTTTTATGTAATATGTATTTTTAGGTGACTTACCTTTCACACTATGTCTAACTGAAGACATGAGGTTGTTCAATTGACCTGTATTTGTAACTGGTCTAGGGAAACCAAATCGGCATTTGGTGTAGTATTTCCCTTTGTTTTTGTATTTGCGACGACAATATTTTCCACATTTGTGTCTTTGAAATTGTAAAATTTGTGCATGAAGATCACTATTTGTAGATTCTGATGGAATTTCACAAGTGACATATTTTTCAATAAACTGTAAAACAGTGGCATCACTGTCTTGACCAAATTTAGGAGCATCTTTAATCCATAAAAGCATGTGGATATGTGGTGCTCCTCTGGCTTGGAACTCTTTTCTCCAAAAGAAGTGTTGCACTTCTCCAAGGGGAGGAACAGTTTTATTACAAATAAAATGTAGCATAGCAATGAAGGAATGGTGAAAATATATTGAAACATTAACAGGATCCAAAGAACAAAGTTCTCCAGGTGTTAATATATCTATGTTTGTTTTGTTTTTATTTGATATGCGTAGGAAATCATGTAAATCTTCCCATGCATATTCTGCACAACTTAATGTAACAAACCAAGTGGGAGGGCCAAGGTTTCTGATCATACAACGTACATCTCCATGACGTTGAAACCAGTACTCTTTAGTACCATGCATATTTGCTAATAGATTTGTAATATTTGATTGTAAAACCTCATCCTTTTGTTGCACTTTTCCTAATAATTGTGTAGCTGTCATATTTTGAAAGTGTGATCCTGATTTTAATATGTGTGCAACTCCGTAACATAAAGTTGCTAGTTCACTTTCAAAGAGTAGGTGGAATATGTATTCCACATTTTGTCTAAATCTGGGATCTTCAGAATACATCCGTAATGAGCGGTATTCTGAAGCTGATATTTGAATAGGTCTATCATCATACCTTCCTGCTTTGCCAGTAGGAAAGAGTAGAGGAAAAGCATGTGCTTCTATACTTTTTTCCCATATGCTGATTGGCGATCCTTTTGTTTGACGCATTTGGTACGTTTCCAGTACATCTTCTACGGTGTCATTACAGTGCAAAGGATGAATTGTGTTTCTTGAATTATTTCAGTTGTATCTTTCAAGTTGTCTTCAATATTAATTTCTTTGTAATATTCATTATTCTCTTTAAGATATTGGAAGGCTTGTCTAACTTTTTATAAGTCTACCAGCTGTTGCCATATTTTTTTGTCTTTTGTAGGTACTCCATTTACTAAGATAATTAAAGATTGCTGCATTGGATGTTGCACTCCTAGAGTATGCGCATTTTCTTTTAGATCTAATGGTAAATAAACTACTTTTCCACAAATGCCTTTTACCAATTCAGAGGGAGGATATTTTGCTGTTTTTGGTTGAAGGCATATTATTGCTTGAAATTGGTGTACTGTTTGAATTATGATGTTCTCATATAAATTAGGTTGTTGTAGGGGTTTTGGTACTGGGTATAATTCCAAATTATTTGTGATAGCACGTGAAGGAGTTTGGTTGTTGTCAAGTTTTGTAGTGCAGTAACTGCAAAGTATCAAGGGCTCAGTTATTTCGTATTTCTTTTCTGCTACAATGTAGAGAGCTAATTCAAACCATTTGGAATCTTCATTGTCTTCTATTTTGTATGATAGGTCTTCAGTTTTTGTGTTACTTTTATAAAAAGTTCTACGGCACCCTACACATACATGGTTTGGTACTTCAGCTGATGTACTTTTAAATTTTAGTATTTCTTTTTTGTATGTGTTTAGCAAAAGGTTGCCATGTGTAGAATTGCTGCTTAATTGGTTTAAAGCTATTTCATTATGTAAATGGCTTTCACTTCCAAAATATTTTTTCTGGATATAGGGAATTTCTTCAAGTAGATCTTGTGCTGTACCATGTAGAAGGATGTTATTTAACTTTGCTAGTGCTAAAGCAAGACTTTTAGCATAGTACAGTTTATAGACCAGATTTCATATAGTTGAATGATGTGTTTATATCCTTTTGATATCATGGAAAGTGGTTTTACAAGTAGGTCCTGTAATGCAGGCCAATGAATGTCCTTGTAGTCCTGTGAACTTGCGCACTGGACAGGTATCCATATTTTGCAGTAATTTAATTTTGATTTTGTCTTTGCTTTTTACATATTTATTGAGGAATTGGCGTAAAGATTTGAAACATTGTTGGGAATGTTACACATTGACGTGCATGGCCATTTGTACACTAGATGTTCTGATTCAGTTGAATGGAGGGGTAATTCTAAGTTTTCAGGGCATATTTTTGTAAGGAGTACTTCTTTTTCCATTATGGTATTATTCACTTTTTCATAACCTCAACCACTGCTATGTATGGCAATTGTATTTGTTTGCTTTTGTTTGTACGCTTCTTCATTAAAATATGGTTGTATGCTCGTAGTATGATTCCATTCACCTCCACAGATACTTAAGAAGTTCTTTCTGTTGACATTTCGCTTATTGAGAAATCTTTTTTGTAATTTAGTTATTAGTTTTGTTAGTGGTTTCATTTTGTTTAACAGTAAAATTAATAACTTTCTTTTGAGAAGAATTGCACTGTCCATCAACGCTTCTAAGATTAATTTCCTACGATAGGTTTTCAGCATTGAACCTGATTTCTCTCCTGTTTTTATAAGATTTTGAAGGATTTTGTGACGGTACATTTTGGCTAAAATACCTTTCTTGGTATGCTTACTTTGCACTATATTAAAATTTGAAGAAGTAGTTTTATCTGTGGTGAAAGCTGATTTTCTGTTAATTGTTTTTTGGTTTGTTTTACATTTTGATAGAGGAGGTAAAGTTTTTGTACTTGAAACTTCTTGTGTTTCACTAAATGACTGTATTAGCTGTTTTGTTTCAACTTTTTTTACAAATTCTGCGAGAGATGGATGCTTATGTTAGACACTTTTATTTTCATTTGCTCTACTTTTGCGTGCCTTCTACGGACTTGACTTTTGGTAGGCATTCTTTAGGGTCTGTTGAAAAAAAATAAAGAAGGTATGGGTTGGGGTGTTCTGGAATGTATGTGTGCTGTGTGCATGAGTGTTTGAGTAGGATGATAAAGATGTATGTAATGGTGTGTGATTGTGCATTGGGAACTACAACTAGTAGGGATAGGTATTCTTGAATTTATGTGTTACTAAACTGGGGTTCAGATGGCAAAAAAAAGTAAGCTAGTGGTGTGGAAAAGTACAAATAGTAAATCTAATGTATACAATTAAAACAGTTGTTTGTTCTATAATATGAAAATTGTAGCGGTTCAGTTGGGTAATTTGTGTGTCCAAAAATAGGAATTTGTTGGCCATTCTGACTGTAAATCGCTGTTTAAGACATGGAGATTTTTGGACAAAATGGTACACAATCTCTATTTTTAGGCACAGAAATAGCTAGTATTAACGTTATAGTATGTTTGAGTAATAATACAAATATTATGGTGATATTCTACTTACTTTTTTTCTTAAATTAACAGGTAACTTCTTAGTTCTTTGTTCTTCGAATACGGCTGCTTCTTTTCAGGAGACTGGTCTTCACTGCAATTGTAAAAGCTTCAAATTAGTAACTTTGTTTGTATATAGCGCTGTTTTTAATTTAGAAATTAATATTTTTAATTGAAATCCTCAGTGCCTTCTTTAAAACCATTAAACTAATTTATTTACATAAGATACATTGCATCAGTTCAGTACATATGATATGTTCTTAATGAACAAATTGTATTGAATGACTAACTGTAGCAAAAAAAATATCTTTACTATGTCTTGTGAAATTTATAATATACCAGTGAATACCACTATTTCTGTAACTAAGCTGTTCTAGGTAATAGCGCCTCAATGTCATGTCTAAATTAAAGTAATTAAGTAAATAAATAAATAAAAACAAAAAAATATGAAATTGTATAAGTATTTTTTTTAAAGATTTAAACATAGATTGTGCTTGCATGCAATTTTGTTTGAATATATGTAGTCTATATATTTCATTTAAAAAATGTTAGTTTAACATGATTTGAGTGTGTGTGTATAAAGAAAGTAAATAGTATAAAGGTTTATAAGTGATAGTTGATTTTAGGAAATTGAAAAAATAAAGTAAATTCATTTTACAGATTACACAAGCTAAAAGTCTGTTTGGAAATGTGTTCCTCTACTGTACAGAAAATATGCATACCTGAACTTTGTGTTCATGCATATGGATATGCATGGAGCTGCAAGTAGAAATCTTGGAGACTTGTACAGTATTTCTGGTAGAGGGTGCTTGCCAATGATATGACACTTGTACTCACAGAGATTCACAGTACATTTGCAGTGCTGATCTATGATGATGCAGTTAGATGTAGAGGTCTTGAATGTGATTGGTGCATGTTCATGTGATTTCTTAGCTACATCCAATGAGGGAATAGCACAGAGAGTGAAGTGGAAATGGTAGAAGGGCTGTCATGTTACGATATGTCCGCGGACATGTCGGTAGTTCGCGGACATTGGGAGTTACATCCGGTGATTTTTGGGTTCAGAAGTCATGCAAATGAGAATGAGTACTAAAAGGGATTGGTCAGGAAAGTTTAGTGGGTGTGTTGTGCCAGAAGAGAGTTTCTCATATACTGTTTTTGCTGAGAGAACAACAGATAGCTATGTCTTTGTATTTTAGGAAAAAAGATTGTATGGATTTTGGGAGATTCATGGATATATTGGTTGAAGGTGCATGCAGAAAGCTGTGGAGTAGCTGTAGATCTTGGATTCCCACATGTGGAAGTACACTGGCACGGAGTACGTGGAATGAAGTGGTTGGACTTGCTACCTCTCTGTACTACTTTGGAGACAGAGCAACATCCAGACATAATTGTAATTCATTGTGGAGGGAACAGTTTAGGACATGTGACTGGAATTTGTTTACAATTTGCTATGAAAGAAGGATTTGGGAAGGTTATGGACATGGTTCCTAATTCTCAAGTGATATTTTCACAGATTGCGCAGAGACAAATGTGGCTTCGTTCTTCTTCATTTGGTCCACAAATGAAAAAAGCAAGGCGCAATGTTAATAAAGCTGTTTGTGCCTTTCTAAAAGATTTTGGCATGTCTTCTTTTCACAATGAAAATATTCTGTTTTGTAGTACAAACAATTTTCGCAAAGATGGAGTCCATCTTACTTATGGTGGCAATCAGATTTTTCTGACAAATGTACAAAATGCATTGCGACCTTTTTTGGAATTACAACATACATTTTGAAGTAGGTGTTAAGCATTTATAATTTTTGACTTACAAACACCTCCCAAAGGCTCTTTTCAGAACCACCACTTCCTCCCAGAGAAAATTGCTGCGGACTTCTAAAAAATACAAAGGGCCCTGCTTCATTTATTTTCACTTCTATTTTTTAACTGTGAAAGGCGGCTCTGAAAAGAGCCTTATTTTTTTTTTGATTTTTGATATTTTGTATTTTTTTTGTTTTTTATATACGACACAATAGGAGAGGAGGGGAAAGGAAGGTAAAGGGGGGACACCAAACACAGGGATAAGAAAGGGCGAGCTGAGAGAGGAAGATGTAGAGTGGGTTTTATTTGGGTAGTGAGCAGATCTTCTCGTGCTCTGAGACGATAGTCTCAAAAGCACTACAAAGTCGCTCCCCCCTGCAGAGTACTCTGTCACAGTACATACATACAACTGTGACCCTCGATAGGTAAGGGTCATCAGCATTCTGTATGGCCTGTGAGGCAGCTTGAGGAAGACGCTCTCCCACAGAGGTGGTCTTTTGGTGACAGGATCAGAAACAGAGGATGAAGTAGAGGAAATCAACCTGCCACGTTCTTCACAAGGTACAACCCTGCGAATAGCCCCAGATTGAAATGACCTCGGGTGTCGCTTCATAGTAGTGGTCCCAAAGCTGTACTTACCGTGCTTCCCGCGACTGAGTATCATTTTGCACTCATTGCAGGTAACACGGTTCGCACGAGCCTTGGGAACATTCCCATGAATGGTAAATAACCGCCACACCCAAGACTCACGCCTAGTGCGGTTAGTAGGGTTTTCCTCTACCTCATTCTCATCATCCTCTTCTTCCTCATCTGCATCCTCACTCCTGTTCCCCTCTTCAGGCCCTTGGGGAGGTGGTGGTGGTGGAGGGGGTGGGGGTGGTGCTGAAGCAAGTACAGCACCTGGTGGCAGTTCAGCAGCCAGGGATGCCATCTCGATGATGGTGTAATCTGCAGGTGGCAGCAAAAATCGCTGTGTTCTGAAGAAAAGCCAGAAACACAATGAGAATAAGCTCTAGGGCATGGTCTTTTATAGGGGTGCTTGTGCGCGGTCCGCAGACATGTGCGCTGTCTGCGGACAGATCAAACACAAAAAAAAGTTTGAAAAGTTTCCAAAGGTATGTAGAAACTCAGGATTACTATGTGGGACTTGTGCCATGGTGAGATTTTATTGAAAAATATTATGGATTAATTGAAAATGTACTTTTAATTTGTTCGGGGACACGAACAGTGTCCGCATTCAGAACACGCGATCAGTGTGGGCGCGGTCATATGATCCGTTCGCGAACAAGTCCGCAAAGGAAGCGCATGTCTGCAGGACACCAAATGCACGGAGATTGGCTAGCGCATGCGCGCTGATGTTCTACGGACACTGTTCGGGTCCTGAACTAATTAAAATTGCGTCATACTTGAAACAAACATTTCAGGACACTGCGTGTGTTCTTAGAACAGTTTAAACTTGCTAGTGAACAGTAAGGACAGGTATTGTGTTCTCCAGGACACGTCCAATTTCGTTTATATACGAACATTTCAGGACACCAATTGTGTTCTTAGAACCTTTTCAACTTGCTAGCGAACAGTACGGACAGGTATAGTGTTCTTCAAAACACCTCCATTTTCATTTAATTATGAACAATTCAGGACACCGCGTGTGTTCTTAGAACAGTTTGAACTTGCTAGCGAACACTATGAACAGGTATAGTGTTCTTCAAAACACCTCCATTTTCATTTAATTATGAACAATTCAGGACACCAATTGTGTTCTTAGAACAGTTTAAACTTGATAGCGAACACTACGGACAGATATAGTGTTCTTTAGGACACTTTAATTTTTTTTTTTTACGAACATTTCAGGACACCGCGTTTGTTCTTAGAATAGTTTCATCTTGCTAGCGAACAGTATGAACAGGTATAGTGTTCTTCAGGACACCTCCATTTTCGTTTATTTATGAACATTTTTTCAAACACCTGCACTGTCCGCGGACACCTACATTGTTTTTTTAAAAAAAAAAACAAAACTATTTACAACACAATATAAAAATTAAACTTTATTTAACATACATTAATAATTTATGACAGAGAAGGTGAGGCAGAAACTGAAACAAAAACAGGAGAATTAGGGGTTTCAACATGATTGTTATTAGGTGAAGAAGGGATGGAAGTCTCATCAAAACGTTTTGGGTTATGGAGAGGGTTTGTGGATAACTGACTGGGATATGGTGAGGAGGGACAAGTACACGTGGGGCAATGGTACGAGGTTTTTGGTTTAAAATGATCTTCCACAAAAGTTTTCAAATTATTAAAATTAGTC
Organism: Ambystoma mexicanum; assembly: GCF_040938575.1. Classification (NCBI taxonomy): domain Eukaryota; kingdom Metazoa; phylum Chordata; class Amphibia; order Caudata; family Ambystomatidae; genus Ambystoma; species Ambystoma mexicanum. Next base: position 935,299,149 of record NC_090941.1, read on the forward strand.
AACAATAAATCCATTTTCTCTTCTATACTGTGAAAAGTGTTATCCATAACAGGTTTTTCTGAAGTATTTTCTATTTTGGTATGCTCTGTACAAAAACAAATATATATATGTTAAATGTATACAAAATAATAATAATTAAATGGTTTATATTATAAAGTGTTTACCATTAGTTTTACTATCTTGTGACATTTCTTCATGTGGGAAATGCTCCTCTAGCCATTCCAGAGTACTAGACATTTCTGTGAGAAAAAAAAAAAGATAATACATTTTTTTATCTAATACAGAAAGTTTATAAATATATGAATAAAATTAAGTACACTTACTATTTCAGGTAAGATATGTCCTATGTACTCAGTGGGTCTGCTCTTGTTCTCAGTTCTGTCGTGTTTGTGAGGTAATTATGTTGGAAGCCAATTTATCTTCTTGTGGTATATTCCATTTTAGAACATAGTGCATTTAAATGAATGGTTAGTGTGTTGTATATATGGGTTACATTTCTTATGTATTAGTACATATAATGTGTTTGTGTGCTTCTTTTTGAATTTGTTAAATGTTCCTATGTTATGATATAACAATAAAACATATCCCCCCAGAGTTTTTAGGTAGTGGTACTGTTCTTCGAACATGTCCGTGAACATTAAATGAGTTCGCGGACATCAAGTTCAGTAGAAGAGAGTCAGTCAGTTCCATATGATATGTATATGAAGTCAAAGTCATTATTGTTAAGTTGCACTACTAAAAGCCTATGAAATTCAGTGAAAAAACTTTGTTAAATGGACGTTATGGTTAAGTTGCACTACTAAAAACCTAAGAAATTCAGTGAAAAAACTTTGTTAAAGGGACGTTATGGTTAAGTTGCGCTATTAAAAACCTATGAAATTCAGTGAAAAAACTTTGTTAATGGGACGTTATGGTTAAGTTGCGCTGCTAAAAACCAATGAAATTCAGTGAAAAAACTTTGTTAAAGGGACGTTATGGTTAAGTTGCGCTGCTAAAAACCTTTCAAATTCAGTGAAAAAACTTTGTTAAAGGGACGTTATGGTTAAGTTGCGCTGATAAAAACCTATGAAATTCAGTGAAAAAACTTTGTCAAAGGGACGTTATAAGTAAAACCGAAAAACCCTTGAAATTTGCCAGTTATGGTAAGCTAAGCAACCATAACTCGAGCCACCACCGTGCACTGCTAAGACTAAAACCCAGGACATCAAAGATGACATCACAAATGTCATTGATGACGTCACTGATAGTGAGCTAAAGACTCTGGGTAAGTCTCTGGTAACCAGGACTAATGTCTGGCCGAGGGACTCCCAGGACCCCCTTGTTAATTTGCGTATTTAAGTAACTTTGGATCTCACCCTAAATTACTAGGGGAATCCAGACGTGGACCCCTTGCTCACTATTCTTAGAGAGGCACAGATCCACCCTACTGATGAGGTCCAACCAGACCAAAACACATATCTGGGGTTTCTGTTGGTACTCTTGTTCAGAGGAGAATTGCCTAGCATTTTGGTGCTGGACTGCCCCATGAGAGGACAAAGACTGATATGTTTGGGATGTTTCTTCACTGTGAAAGTTAGTGAGCTAAAGACTCTGGGTAAGTCTCTTGTAACCAGGACTAATGTCTGGCAGAGAGACTCCCAGGACCCCCTTGTTAATTTGCATATTTAAGTAACTTTGGGTCTCACCCTAAGTTACTAGGGGAACCCAGACGTGGAACCCTTGCTTACTATTCTTAGAGAGGCACAGATCCACCCTACTGATGAGGTCCAACCAGACTGAAACACGTGTCTGGGGTTTCTGTTGGTACTCTTGTTCAGAGGAGAATTGCCTAGCATTTCGGTGCTGGACTGCCCCAAGGCAGGACAAAGACTGATATGTTTGGGATATTTCTTCTCTGTGAAAGATAGTAAGCTAAAGACTCTGGGTAAGTCTCTCGTAACCAGGACTAGTGTCTGGCAGAGGGACTCCCAGGACCCCCTTGTTAATTTGCATATTTAAGTAACTTTGGGTCTCACCCTAAATTACTAGGGGAATCTAGACGTGGACCCCTTGCTCACTATTCTTAGAGAGACACAGATCCACCCTACTGATGAGGTCCAACCAGACCGAAACACGTGTCTGGTGTTTCTGTAGGTACTCTTGTTTAGAGGAGAATTGCCTAGCATTTCGGTGCTGGACTGCCCAAGGGCACAACAAAGACTGATATGTTTGGGATATTTCTTCTCTGTGAAAGATAGTGAGCTAAAGACTCTGGGTAAGTCTCTAGTAACCAGGACTAATGTCTGGCAGAGGGACTCCCAGGACCCCCTTGTTAATTTGAAAATGGAGGTAGACCAAAGAACAGGAAATTGCCAAGAAGAAAGAGGTGACATAGTGTAACGCAAGAGAATGTCCATTAAAGTCTTTATCGAAGGGGGAAGTTGAATTTCATGGGGTCTATCATTTTATGCCATGTGTAATTCCAGACCCTGTCAAATGATGCAAGGGTACTGAGATGGTGTTTCCTGGTGTGAGAATCCAGACGGGCCCCTGTTCATTCTGCATCAGCGAATAAAGACCTGGACCAAGAAAGGTTGGCTAAGGACTATAATGAAGTCCCAGAGACTATGCGTGGCTGTTTACCAATCAAGGTGAAGCCCCTGACCCAGAAAGAGACAAACTCGGACAACCCGGTTCCTAAATTAGAAAACACTGGTACATGTTGCTGAATCTGCACCACAGTCATTCCATGAATATAGAACATTGAAAATAGAAGTTTTCAGTAGTCTGTTAACACTTCAGCCATCACAGGAGTTACATTTCAAGGAGGAATATGGTAAACTAGTCTTTTTGTATTGCCAAGCAAGAACATCAAAACTAGCAGTAAAACCAGTAACTGCCAGGCCTGAAAACCACACTATTTCAGCTGTAGCATGGTTCCAATGAAAGAATGTGCATCTCAATAACGCGCTGCCTTCAACAATAAACATAAATGTCTGAAAGGAAGGGAATCAGAACTAAACTGAATTTAAGGTAAGTAGCTAGTCTTTATTAACACCTCTCTACAAATGCAGTTGGAATGTCAAATATAAATTCAATAAAGTAACCCTGTTCCAAAAAATAATGTGTACTGTCGTTTTAACCAACCTCAGGAGTTACCTTGTCGTGGTGGTTGGGCTTAACTGTGGTTTCACTTTTGAAGCAGCAGGACCAAAGAAAACCTGCAAGAGAGGATAGAAATTTGCCCTGGAGTCAGTGTGGCAAGCAACAGCAGGTGTTCGCTCTTTGGATTCAATGGCCCATGCTGACATGAACAACAAGGCCACAACATTATGTGGCAGTTTATTTTTGCTTTTCTCTTCCATTGGCAGTAAAATGGACAAGTGAAGTGGGCTTGCACGGTGCCAGGGAATGCATCCACAGCCCTTCCTTTGGAGGCACACAAAGACGTGTTCTCACCTTCACATGGGCTGTATACACACTTTATGACCCAGGACTTTAGAGCCTAGGCCCAGACTCTACTGAGTTTTAAGAGCCATTGAAGAATGTGACAGGAAGCCGTATTATAAAACATCTAAAAGTTCCCTGACAGAGCTCCTAGAGTCAGCAATACTTCTTCAGCCAATGTTACCTCAGCTCACCTTCAGAATCATTGTAACAAGCAAAGAATAGTTGTACCTTAACTCGCAAACTAGCCCTCTCCTTGACTGGGATGAAGTCACTAGCTTTAATTAACTGTGACCAGTATATCTGGATATATCCCTTATCAATGGAAATGTATACTATGAAGCCCATTGAAAAAGTATTTCATGGTCTTGATGGCAGTGGGGGTAGGGATAGCAAAAAGCCAAGTGGCTTGATCCTATCTGACTTTTCCCTCACACATACTTCATAGGAGTCACAGAGCTCATTATGTCAGAATACATGCTTTTACAGTTCTCACTTCTTTGGATGTGGTCTAAAATCTCAAAGTACTGCAGATGGCCAGCCAAAAATAGATTCATGATGCTCCTGAAAAGCTCTCAAATGCATTTCTTTCACAGACAAATATTAATGTGATCCCATAAGGCTAACCACATCAAAGTTGTCTCTTGGGTTCTTATACCTCCCATTCCCACATGGACAGGAAACTGGATTATAAAACACCTAAAATGTCCCTGACAGAGCTGCTAGAAGTAGCAGTACTTCTACAGCCAATTTCCCCTCAGTTTACCAATCAGAATCAGTGTGACAAGCAAATAATATTTGTACCAGAACTGGCTAACTAGCCCTCCCCCTTGACTGGTATGAAGTCACTAGGCTTACTTATAAACACTATATCTGATATCATTGATTGGAAAAGTCTACTATGAGCACCACTGAAAAAGTATTTCATTGTCTATAATCTAGATGGTAGTTGTGGTAGGGGTAGCAGAAAAGCCAGGTGGCTTGGTCCTGCCTGACTTTGCCCTCACACGCACTTCACAGGAGTCACATAGCTCACTATGTCAGAATGCATTGTTTCCCATTGCATGGTTCTTTGGATGTTGTCTAAAGTCTCAAAGAACAGTAGATGGCAAGCCAAAAAGAAAGTCATGATGCCCCCGAACATGTCTTCCTCCGGAAAATATGTCACCCCATAAGCCTAACACCCTCAAAGTTGTCTCTTAGGTTCTTATGCATCCCATTCCCACATTTTTCAACACAGCCTTAATGGAGTGACTTTCACTCAAAGCTGACTTTTCACAAAGCGCCCAAAAGGTAGCATTGGTTCTAATTCCATCTGCTCAACTTTCAGACTGCCCTGAAATTGATGTGATATGGAGTCCACTAAACCATTCTGTCTTCCCGTGGGTACAAAAATGGTCTTGTCAAATGCTTGGAGATTAATGTTGTGGCAGAATAAGGGTTCCGGCAATCAGTAAAGAAGGTCGCAGGATGCAAAGTTCCTAGAAGATAGTGTCTTCATTCCCGAAATGCAGCCTTATTCTGGAGCTACTTGTCTAACATGATGTAATTGCCCCCTGCTGCAGTTTGCATTTTTTTCTAAAAGCAACAGGATGCAACTGACTTCTTTGTTTTGTGTCTTCAAGTGAGCATCCTGCAAACCCAAAGTGGAGGCTTCTTATTAGACTAAAGATGGTTGCTGTTAACAGTATTAGCTCTGAACATATAAGTTACTTCCGGAAATCAAATGGATGGTCCCCTTTGTCAGACCAACACAACTTCAGACTTTTTTCAAAAGTCTTATTATTGAGGATATCAGTCTTGAAATCTTGATGAATTGTTGATTGAAGTTGGCAAATTCAAACACTTTGCACATCTTGCACACTCGACACAAAAGATCGATCAGTGCCTGACTTAGCCTTTCGTTCATCCATTTGTACTTGTGTCAAAAAAGAAACCATAAACCTTTCACTACCCTGGCATGAAACTGACACTTGTCATTTCAAGGGAGAAAACGAGGGTTTGATTTTTGCAAGAGAGTCTAGGAGGCGAAAGAGAAACACCTAAAGTGGAAGGAGAGAATATGGAACAGGAAAAAGAGTTAGATGAAGGTTGGAGAGGAGGAACACCTAAAGAGAAGTTAATGAGATGACAGAATGGGTAGACAAAGAAACACAGGCCAAGAATAGAGAACTGGAGGAAGGAAGCCAGGAATAGAAAAGGAGGGAGGAAAAAGGTTTTCTCTTTACAATCCAGGCAAGAAAGATGCCTCTACGCTGGTGAAAATGAAGCCAGACCAAGCAGTAGAGAACATTGAAAACAAGAGGATAGAGGAGGTGAACTAGTGTAGCACAAGAGTATGTCCATTAAAGTCTTCACAGAAGGGGGAAGTTGAATTAGCATTTTCTGCCATGTGTATTTCCAGACCCCCGTCAAACGATGCCAGTGTACTGAGATGGGTTTACCTGGTTGGAGAATCCAGAAGATCCAATGTGGATACAGCATCATCGAATAAAGACCTAGACCAAGAAATGCTGGATAAAGACTAAAGTGAAGTCCCAGAGACTATGCATGGTTTTTTACCAATCAAGGTGAAGCCCCTGAACCAGAAACAGACAGAAGCACTTACAACCCTGTCCCTAAAGTGCCAAATTAGAAAATACTGTTTTGAGTAGTCTGTTAATACTTCAGCCGTTACATGATACATATTCCACATGGGAATATGGTAAACTAGTCTTTTTGTATTGCCAAGCAGGACCTGGTGGAGAATCCAGAAGGGCCAATGTGGATTCTGCATAAGCGAATAAAAACCTAGACAAAGAAAGGTTGGCTAAAGACTAAAGTGAAGTCCCAGAGACTATGCATGACTCTTTACAATCAAGGTGAAGCCCCTGACCGAGAAACTGGCAGAAGCATGGACAACCCTGTTCCTAAAGTGCCAAATTAGAAAATACTGTTTTGAGTAGTCTGTTAATACTTCAGCCGTTACAGGATACAAATTTCACATGGTAATATGGTAAACTAGTCTTTTTGTATTGCCAAGCAGGAACATTAAAACCAGCAGAAAAGCTGTTAACTGCCCAGCCTGAAGACTTCCCTATTTCAGCGGTGGCATAGTTGCAATTAAAAACAAAATTGCATCTCAAGAAGGTGCTGCCTTCACCAATAAACATAAGTGTCTGGATGCTTGGGAATCAGAACTAAACTTCATTTAAGGTATGTAGTTGCTCTTTGTTAACACCTGTAAACAAATGCATTTGGAATGTCAAATATAAGTTCAATAAAGTAACCCCGTTCCAAACAAAATTGTGTCCTGTCGGTTTTCCCCACCTCGGGAGTTACCTTGTCGTGGTGGTTGGGCTTAACAGCATTTCATTTCTGAAGCAGCAGGACAAAAGACTCCCTCTTAGTAAACATCAAAAGGATCTGCTGTGAAAATTAGCTCGTTATGGGAGGACTGACATTTTCCCTTGGAAACCTCATACCTTTCATAACTCTCTGTACTCTTGCTAGTGCCAGTGGATTGAGTCTGCTTAGTAGGAAAGACCAAGGGGGATTTTTTTTCTTCACAATTTATACATTTCCCAGATCTGCAGCAGCAGCTGATTAAAAATAAAAAAATAAAAAAAAAACCTTTGATACATTATAATCTTTTCCCTTCAAGAGCTTTAATGATTCTGAAAAACCTATAAGCCAGCACCTGTCTGCGATCCTGGATCCTCTACCAGACTACATAAAGGCAACTCCTTCTGTGAAAACATTATTCCCCATTTGGAGCGGATGGGCTTTTGTTTAGCTGCTCCTTCCTGTACACTGAGGATGCAGCCATTTCCTTTTCTACAGCTATGCCCTCAGTGGCCAGTCACATTGCCTAAATCTGTCTTTTCCTCAGTTGTTTCAGAAGGAAGTCTCTGCTGGAAGGTCCTTCCCCATTTCACTGACAGCACCCCTTTCCTCATGCCAGCTCTTATTTTGTCGCTAACCAGCTTTGAAAGTTTCCCGCATGCCTTGATTTCTCATTTAGTTATCTCAATGTTGTCTGACTACCTAATTACCATTTCCCGCATCCCTAAGGAATTCTTGAGCACTATGTTCATTCTATTTGTGAATGTTGAGGACCCCCAGGGAGTGGGGATATCATTTGTGTTGAAACATTCCTCATAATGGTGCATGGAGGCAATGAGCATGTAGGAAGGTAAATACAAATATGGCATGAATCTGGCAAATTATTTGAATACATGTAGCGTCATTTGTCATGTGAACAAAGCCTCTGCCATTTTTCTTTTTTTTCTTTTCAATCCTAGTGGACATTGGCTTTTGTAATGCTTGTACCAGCCCTAGGAGCTCCTCTTCCCAAGCATGCTCATGAGGACTGCTGAGATATCGCTTTGAGGAACTATAGGGTACTGGGTGAAGGCAACAAAGCCCTCCATCTGCTCAACCTCCTACCCTCCCTCTTTCATGGGCTGCACCCTTTATTAATTGTCCTCACTTGCCTATTACCTCCACCCTCCATCATGCATCTTGATTTCGCTCCATTCCGCCTCCTACTATTCTCCTTCCCTTTTCTCATAGCCTTCAGGCTCAACTTGGTGTAACTTCCACATCAGTCTCGGGGCTCTCCATCTTCCTTTTTCCTCCCTGCACCCGCTGCCCTCAAGATGCTCCATGCTCCCAGGATCTCCAACCGGATTAATCCCCCTCGACTACCACTCAACACCTGCTCCACTACCCCACCTCCTATCACTCTTTCACTTGGTGTCTGGAATGCACAATCCCTCTGCAACAAGTCGTTGTATATCACTGACCACTTCAACTCTTTTCACCCTCAACTTTCACTTCATGCTATCACAGCAACGTGGATCTTTCCTCAGAATGATGCAATACTAGCAGCTCTCCACACTGACTCTGCTACCTTCTTGCACTCTTCCCGGCAAGTTGGGAAGAGGAGCAGTGTGGGGTTCCACATCAATTGGGCCCTCAAAACTGCCCCTCTACCTCTCTGACATCAACTCTGCTTTTGAATATTTTAGCTCTCTATCAACACCCTGGTCCTCTTAACTCCTTCTTCCCTCAAGAACAAATTGGCAAAAAAAGTCACGATCCACAGCGCTTGTAAGTATAAATTAGACAAAGAGTGTCAAGGCTGCAGGTATCTAGGTAGTGTGGATATACTACCAGTATAGTTTCACTGAGGTAAGAACAAATGCAACACAAACCAGTCCCAGTTTCACTGCGCCAAGTATAGCAAAATAAAAATCGGGAGTCCAAGTGATTTGTATGAAAGAACAGTCTTTAAAGTCCAAGATTTAGTACAAGCAATAACACGTGTTTCGAGCCTTCCACGGCTCTTCATCTGAGGCTATTATTAAACATAGGATACAATAACAAAATGGAGTGTGCAACATTCAATAATATAGTGACATCATACAGTAACAGAAGCAGGACAAATAAAGGCATAGCATCCAGGGGAAAAGCAGGGAATGAATGAGCCAAAATTAAATGTATGCCATTTGCAATAGGGTTAATGCAACACAAAAACGAAAATGGAAAGCATATTTGACAAAAGAAAAAATTATAAACGTAACAAATTTAAACCCATACCAAAAGTGGTGTAAGTCCATTAGGAGGTGGATGTTGAAATATTCAAAATAGAGAGAAAACCAAATTTGGGCTAGGGTTACAATTTATTCAATGGAATGACTGCAGCAGCGCAATCAAAAACAATAATGCCAAAAACATAAATAATCTAGTGTACATTTACACTTTATAAACCAGACACCAATTATTCTGAGGGAGTATTACCTTAATAGGGATAGAGCCTGAAATGTAAGCTGAAGGGACAATGCCCAAAAAGTACTCTGCGGAGTAGAAAGAAACAAACAATCTATGAAGAAATGGCCAAATTGTTACAATTTGAAGGATGGAAAAAAAAACGGTAATTAATGAAAGTACCTGAAGGCTTCGCAATTGCTGTTAAAGCTGCAAAATAAAGGAAAGGGAAGAAAAGAAACAAACTGTATCAATGGATTGAAACAAATTTAAGTTAATATTTACCACGTAGTGAAAAGCAACTGGTTAATGCAACAAAAAGAGCGCACGCAATCAAAAAGAGGTACCCATTAGTAGCACTAAACTGAGCGGGCTTGAAGAGGTTAAACCTCCGGCTCGAATGAGCAATAACACTGAATTACAATTCCAAAGTGAACAGGGGGCCATGTAAAACCGTCTCACCTGGTCGGCTGTTTAGACAGACTGAAAAAATCAATGCGCTGGTCGCGAAGCTACAAAGAGGACTAGATAAATGCATCAGGTCAGAAAAACATGGCAGAAGGAAGGAACCAACAGAGCCGCCATGTTTGAACTGCCTAAAAATACAAGGCAATTCAATGGGTAAGTAAGGGATATTAAATTAAACTAAAATTGCCTAAAAAATGCTCAGTGCACACACGAGAGAAAAATGCGAAATAGAAAGCCACTAAAGAATGAGAAGGAAAGTAAATATATTTTTTCTTTTTTTTAAAAAAAAAAGCGAAAATAGTAGGTGGTAAGCGAAAGTGAGGGCAAAGTGGGTAATTACTAAATTAATTGCGCGCGCGTAAAAAATCAAGAGAGTACCATTAGGCGTATGGAGAATTTTGGATAAATGCACCGAGGGAACATCATGAATTAAGAGGGACAGGATACTGTCTGTGAGTGCGCTGCTGCAAGAACATGTACAGGTTGCACAAGGAGACCAATTTACAATAATTAAAATAATGGCCCCATGGGTAAAGAGGTTAATAAAAATGTGTGCCAAAGAATAAGAGGTTAGGCACATAAGAAACGAAAATTCCATAATACAGTGATGGCAGTGGCACCAAATTGGCAGAGACAAAAATAGGCAGAAAGAAACGGAGAGGGAACCTCCCCATCAGACCCTGTGCTCCTCCTCGCTCCACTAATGAAGCTTCTATTTCAATTTTTCAATCATTAGTCAAACATGTATTCAGTGCATTCTATAATTCATTCTTTGAATCTCTTTTCAATGCTGAATTTCCAGAATTTTTGCAAATGTTCACAAATAATTCCTTCCCAAGCGTGGTATAAAAACAATTCTGTGTTTATTCACACGTTTTTCGAATCATTGATTCCTCAAATAAGAACATAAGCTAATTGTGCCAATGCATTTCAGTGCTATGCACCATCAGGGCTGTAGTATATATAGAAATGTATTACAATTCAATCAACACCAGCTGCATATTTATTTCAAAAGAATTCATCAACAAGACATATATATCGCCAGGTAAATGAATAAGACAATAATTAATTAACCAGAAATACATACCCACAGGTAGATGAATTTACAGTAATTGATTCGTCCATTCATGTGGATAAATAAAAGCAAAAGGAAAACGAAATCACCCATTAACATCTACGTAATTGTCAATCGAACACTGCTTACTATGTATATGTATGTGGAAATGCAGCATTACCTTAGCTTTCTTTCAGGGCATCAAATGGATTTGTTTCTATCTGTTGGCCTCATTACGACCCAGGCGGTAAGGGGTTTACGGCAGCGTAAACAGCGCCGACCCTTACCGCCTGAGTACGAGGTCCCTTAGCGCCATGGCGGATTTAACACCTGCTTTTAGCAGGTGTTAAAATCCATGGCGCTAAGGGACCATGGAGTTAATTACGCCACCGTAATTTACGGTGGCGTAATTAACGCCTTCCCCATTATGCCCTATGGGGAAAAAATGGGAATGGGGAAGGGTAAATGGGGATTGGGGACTTACCGCCCCGCCAAGGTCGGAATGGGGCGGTAAGTCCGCCAACCACCATGGCGTAAACGTAGTTTACGCCATGGTGGTAAAGTCACGGGCCAGGCGGTAACTTACCGCCTGGGTCGTAATGAGGCCCTGTGTGCATTATGGGAGGACTTCCCTGTAGAGGTAAATATGAGGTAAGATACTCTGTCTTTTGGCCACAGAAGAGTATTCTAATGGTGTTAGGCGGGTGAGCGTAGCGAAGCTTACCTGAATGCAAGTGTCGCCTCGTGTCTCAAAAGAACGATCGCAAATGCGCGCGCCTGCAAGAGGATCTGTTATACCATTGCCATGGCAAACGAGGCAGCGTCTTTGGATCCTGATTGGACCAAATGAACGTGCCTCCAGTCCCACCCTTCCACAGGGCGTCGAAGGACGGGACTGAGCGCCATGGCAACGGGGAAGTAATTACTCGGGTACTTGCGTTTAAGGTGAAAATCTATTATGTATACTCTGCGGCAACGGCTCATTTGTTGTTAAACAAAGTAAGGAGTGCAGAATCTTATGTGTCGCGGACGCTGTACCTGAGTGAACACACCCACGTCTATGTCTCTATCTCTTAAAGTCCTAGTGTTAATCCAAGAATAAAAGGCAGAATCTGATCTGTCTCGGACGCTGTGAGATGACTCTAGCTCTGACTGTTCTATACTGCGAACACGGGTGGAGACCGCAAAGTGTTTCGAAGATGAAACTCATTATTAACACAAATGACTCTTTTATAAATTAGCCGACATATACTTCACATTGTACATGTTAATAATTAAACATACCCCTACCTATGAGCTCACAAATTACCATAATCCTTTACCAAAACCCACACAGGTCTCCCAATTAGTACCCCAAAGCAGTTGCTCCCTAATTTACCAAAACCCACAATGGTCTCCCAGTTAGTATTCGAGGCAATTGCTCACTGATTTACCAAAACCCACAATGGTCTTACAGTTAGTACCACAAGACAGTGGTTAATGTTTTGATTGTAATTCATCAATCAATCACTCATTCATAATGTCAATGTTGAACTCGGACATGCATATAACTCTGAATTCCTCTTTTAAAATATATTCAGATGTCCCCAACTTCTAATGTAATCCCCCCTGCGGTTGTTAAAAAAAACATGCATAATTGATCTCCTCATTCAGTCCCTTAGGTGTTAGTGTTCCAAGCCTGTCGATCCAGAATGTCTCTCTCTGGTCAAGTCTCTGTTGCAAATTCATGTGTGGTTCTCTTTTATGGACCACCTCCCGGATTTGAAATCTTATTTGTGACAGATTGTGTTTCTTCAGATCCCAGTGTCTGGCTACCGCCAAATCTTTATTGTGGTTCCGTATGCATGAGTGATGCTCATTCCATCTCATCTTCGCAGATCGTATTGTCTGGCCCACATAATACAGCCCCCATGGGCATTTTATTGAGTAAATGATATTGGTAGAATTGCAGGTCCCAAAATTTCTGAGTTTTATTTTTTCACCAGTGTGTGGATGATTAACTGTGTTCCCTTTCAGTATGTATCCACAGTTTGAGAAACTAAGACATGGAAAAGTTCCAGTTTTGGTTGTGTTGTGCTTCGTCTTGAGATCCCTTGTCCTCACCAGTTTGTCTTTAAATTATGACTCCTTTTATAGGCGAAAGTAGGTGGTTCCTTAAATAATGTTTCAACCCTCTCATCCAACACTAGAATGTTCAGTTCTTTTTGATGATCTCTTTTATTCGCTTACTTTGCTTCGAATATTTGGAAACAAATACTAGCGGAGGTGTTTCAATGTTTTTTTCTTTTGTCATGAGTAGCTCTTCTCTCTTCTTCTTATCAAGTCACTTTTCTGATTCAGCAATTTCTGCAGCAGTATAACCTCTATTTAGAAATTATCCACACACTGGTGAAAAAATAAAACTCAGAAATTTTTGGACCTGCAATTCTACCAATATCATTTACTCAATAAATTGCCCATGTGGGCTGTATTATGTGGGCCAGACAATAAGATCTGCGAAGATGAGCTGGAATGAGCATTGCTCATGCATACGGAACCACAAAAAAAATGTGGCGGTGGCCAGACACTGGGATCTGAAGAAACACAATCTGTCACAAATAAGATTTCAAATCCTGGAGGTGGTCCATAAAAGAGAACCACACATGAATTTGCAACAGAGACTTGACCAGAGAGAGACATTCTGGATCGACAGGCTTGGAACACTAACACCTAAGGGACTGAATGAGGAGATCAATTATGCAAGTTTTCTTTAACAACCACAGGGGGGGTAACATTAGAAGTTGAGGACATCTGAATATATTTTAAAAGAGAAATTCAGAGTTATATGCATGTCCGAGTTCAACATTGACATTATGAATGAGTGATTGATTGATGAATTACAATCAAAACATTAACCACTGTCTTGTGGTACTAACTGTAAGACCATTGCGGGTTTTGGTAAATCAGTGAGCAATTGCCTCGGAATACTAACTGGGAGGCCATTGTTGGTTTTGGTAAATTAGGGAGCAACTGCTTTGGGGTACTAATTGGGAGACCTTTGTGGGTTTTGGTAAAGGATTATGGTAATTGGTGAGCTCACAGGTAGGGGTACCTTTAATAATTAACATGTACAATATGAAGTATATGTCGGGTAATTTATAATAGAGTCATTCGTGTTAATAATGAGTTCCATCTTCGAAACACTTTGCGGTTTCCACCCGTGTTCGCAGTATAGAACAGTCAGAGCTAGAGTCATCTCACAGCATCCGAGACAGATCAGATTCTGCTTTTTATTCTTGGATTAACACTAGGACTTTAAGAGATAGAGACATAGACGTGGGTGTGTTCACTCAGGTACAGCGTCCGCGACACATAACATTCTGCACTCTTTACTTCGTTTAACAACAACTGAGCCATTGCCGCCGAGTATACATAAGAGATTTTCACCTTAAACGCAAGTACCCAAGTAATTACTTCCCCGTTGCCATGGCGCTCAGTCCCGTCCTTCGACATCCTGTGGAAGGGTGGGACTGGAGGCACGTTCATTTGGTCCAATCAGGATCCAATGACGCTGGCTCATTTGCCATGGCAACTGTATAACAGATCCTCTTGCAGGCGCGCGCATTCGCGATCGTTCTTTTGAGACCCGAGGCGGCATTTGCATTCAGGTAAGCTTTGCTACGCTCACACGCTTAACACCATTAGAATACTCTTCTGTGGCCAAAAGACAGAGGGCCTCATTACGACCCTGGCGGAAATGGAAAAATGATGGCGGAAATGCAATACCGCCATCGAACACCGCTCGTTGCGATTATGACCCGTCACCGTAAAGTACGATGCCATTAGCGACACCGCAGTGAACGGCAACGCTAACTGCACCAAGTACGCGCACGCGCGCCTTGCAAAACCGGAATCACCGCCATGGCGCAACGGTACGCGAATTCTGACCCTAGCGGACATGTACTGAACGCCATCAAGCACGTCGTAAAGTACCATTCCGCCATGGCGAGAAATACGGCATCGTGAACCAACCGTAAATGGCCCACTGAGTGCCTGTACTCCACTCCCTGGCCACATTGCACAACTCCTGGCAGGCGCAATGTACTCACACTATGCAACCAGTGAAATCTACAATTCACCCATGCATGCCAACGTAGAAATGCATGCAGGGGCTCAAAGCGCCCCGTGAGTGGGCATCCATGTACGGCATGTCACCATAGCCGTACTGATGCAGCACAGGCATGTGAAGGTACAATACATCAAAATGAAAATCAAGAACACATGACACAAAACAACAGTAGTCCCCCATCGCTTGCCACCAGCGCAAGGCAACATCCAAAACAGCATCCTGAGGGGGATTGCACCAGCCCTGTACTCTTGCCAGTAAACAAACCAACCATCAGCAGAAGCATGTACCACACAAGTTGGCAGAGTGACTGAGCAGCCAGGCTCATCCCAAGAGGGGCCGATGGGAGCTGCAGGGCACAGATGGCATGAATACAGAAGCTATTCCAATGGACATGACCCCAGTCCCCCTCCAACAAACGCACGCAAACACAGGCACCTGTGACCAGCCACATTCTGAACATCCCATCATTCCACCAATCGACCTGGCTGACAGGCACCAGTCGGCCAAAAGCCAATCCCCCGCCCCTGAACAGCACATCATGTAAACAGTCACAATGGCAGCCCCTATCCGTGACCATACTGTGCTACGTAGGCAAACGCGGCCAGTACTGTACCACACAACTCAACTCAGAAGGCGGAACACAATGCAGATCATCTCGCAATACATACCGCCACAAATCGAAAATCGCAACATCACCTGCAAAGAATAACGCAACACGACAAATATCGGAATACAATTTAAATGCACATCCAAATGACAAAGGCCCCACAGCAATTTGCAAAATAACACCAAAACATCCATCATCACCGAGGGCTGCATCTGCAATAAATGACCAGCTTCCACTTGTGTGACGCCCTGTACCATCATGGCACACAGGGCCTACATCAACGTTCCAAAAGGCAACATGGAAGCGGCAAGAACCGCAGGTCCGTCCCATGAGGCAGGCACTAGTCGAGCTGAAAGGCCGAAATGTTGCACCTAGCCACCAGTACAGCGTAAGGGCATGTGGCCCATTGGCGATCGTCCCATAAGATCGTAATGGTGCTCCACTGATTCACCCGAAGCTGCAGGTGTCGAGAGTAAAACCCATCTGGAGGAGTGGCGTAGAGATGGCATCTGCAATAGGGCAGGAGATACCTGTCACCCAAATGAAACACAAATTAACCGATTGCATTACGGGACTCATGATGCATTACAATCTTCATTCAACACACCAAATCCACACCCATATGCATGCTAGCCCACTCCAAAGGAATATACACACCCCTAAATCAGTATCGATTCATAACGAAATCAATCGAGGTAAATACACCATTGGCAACGTCGGTTACTGTGCATGCGTCCGTCAAGATAGAACCCATGACATGGGATTAGTAACGTGCCTAGACACAAGTGTATGAAGGCGCGTCGAGACAGGGAGGATCCGACAAGGGCAGATAGACGTAAGTCCCACTATGGCAGCCTTGCATCACATAGCGCAGGGGAAGGGGAGTGATTCAAAAAACCCATGTACATGGCAGACCCTAAATGGAATCATCTGTCCATGCATCCATTCATCATTCCCTCATCCCGCAATGAAAACGCATGAATATTCACTCACATAATATGTGAAACTTCCATCGCGTCTGTGCGTAATGCAGTCTGCAAAAACCACTGTGCTCCTGGCCGGATCTGTAGTGTTGTGAAGCAAGATGGATTTGGGAACGTCCTGCCTTATCGTCCACTACGCTATTGCGCATCCCATTCAATTCATATCATTCATTGCTTGCTCGTTATGGGCCATGTCCCAAGGACATTCTACAATAGAACGTTACATTTCCAGCCAGACCTGTGGGCGTATCCTCGCCGCTACTTCAAAACCAAAAATGCTGGCCTTCGAATTCCTCACTTGCAACATTACGTCGAAAAGGCTTCTGTGAACGCTTGCATTCACAATTACATCAATGTAGTGCGGCTGTGTGTCATAATGCTAACTGGCTGCAATCACAAATGGGACGCCACGCCCGTCGGTGAAGTACGTTACTGTGCTGCATGAGGGTCGGCCATCGATCGAGCCCTACATACCACTGACTCTTCACAGGTATGTAAGCGGCTGCAATTATAGCATGTGTAACAATGGGAGCATAGCATGAAAATCAGTCAAAGTACATCACACTGCCATCGGGATTTGATACATGATTCCAATCCCAAGATGCCATGCGGCCAAATGCAGCCTTACGTGCGGGACGTGCTCGGCCAGAAGGGATTGCATCTGCCACAGATTCATTCAATCAATGTGCAAATGGTGTGTGACTCCAACAAGATCTTTACGCATTGTTGTGCCAGATTTCCAGGATCTACCCATGATTCTATGGTCCTGAGGAACACAAGAATACCACGCTACATGGAGCGACACGCAGGGCACAGATCCTGGCTACTCGGTGAGTCTCATTCCATGCATGACATCGTGGCCCATTTGATGCGTCAATGACCTTGCAGGAGGGGGGGGGGGCTACTTAGCACTATCATTCCACTGACACCCTTTATTCGTCTCATACAGGTGATGCCGGGTATCCACTGAAGAGATGGCTCCTTACACCAATCCGGAACCCACAGAACGAGCATGAGGAGGACTACAACCATGCCCACTCACGTACCCGTGTGGTCATTGAACAGGCATTCGGCCTACTGAAGGCTCGTTTCCGCAGCCTCAGCAGGTCTGGCGGGGCACTCATGTACAGCCATGAGAAGGTTTCTAAGATGGTCATGGCATGTGTCATGCTGCACAACATGTGCATACGTAGGAATGTGCCCATGCCCCCTGACGCTGTACTGCATGCACCTGAAGATGATGATGATGAGGGTGGGGATGTGGAGGCACCTCAAGGAGTCCATGAGGCACAGGATGCACGTGCAATCCGACAGAGCATCATAGATGCATGCTTCTAGCAACCACGCATGGTGCCTATTACACGGAAAGGGGACCTGTGGCACTGTGTGTGTGTAGTACAGGCACATTGTGGACTGTACGCCTATGAAGGCCTCGTACGCAAATATCAATGTCCACACATGTCATTGGATGATAATGAGGTGCTGTATTGTTAATGTGATTTGATTTATACACCCTATGGACCCGCCACCCAGTGAAGCCCAACACACCCCCTCCACCCTACTACCTCCCCCCCCAACACCAGTGTCCAAATATGCATGCTGTCCGTGGGTAGACGCTATTGCAAGCCCCCTCTACGGGTATCAGGGGCACCCCTGCCCGTGGAGCGCAGGTTCCTGCCAGATCTGCGTTGGGGGCTGCCCTGGACGGAACTTGCCACGGATGATGTCTCTGCCTGCTCGCGTCCATGCATGTCTCTGAGGGTTTGTGAGAGCTCCGAGAGCACACGGCGCACAGCAGCAAGTTCAGCACAAACGTCTTTGGACGTCGCATGCAGTTCCCCCCTCAGGCTCTCGGTGCTTTTCTCCATTTGTGCTCTCAGGCTCTCGGTGCTTTTCTCCATTTGTGCTCTCAGGCTCTCGGTGCTTCTCTCCATTTCTCCCCTGAGGCTCTCACTACTTTTCTCTATTTGTGCCCTGAGTGTCTCGGTGGATGTTTCCATGGCTGCCCTGGAACCCCCGCATTCATTTGCATGGTCCTTGAGTAGCGTGGACACTTCCTGCTGTTGCTCGATCAGCAGGTCGAGGGACTGTTGCCTCTGCTGGGCCATGGACATTTGCGGTGGTGTGACAGGGGGGCTGCTCAACACATGTTGCCTTGGCACAGGACTTGTGGGGGTTGGCCAGTCGTCGTCTTCAGGGTGCCCCTGCGTGGTTTCGTCATGGTGTAGGGGATGGAACATGCAGGGGGATTGGGAAAGGTCATGGATGGTACCTACGTCGCCAGCACTGTTTTCCGTGTCGGAGCATGCTGGCATGACAGCTGTGTCACCTATGGTGCTGCTACCACCAGAGGCAGTGCCATCAGATACGTTCTTTGGGGGGACCTGTGGTGCTGGGGTTGTGGACTTGCTGGCTGCTGGGGTGCCTGTTGCAGTCCCCTCCAGTGTGCTGCCACTTGATTCCTGCTGCTGCCGTGTCTTGATCCTTGCACCTGAGGTGGAGGCTCTTGGGACGTTGGTCCTGGCCCTCTTTGCAGGCGTGCTGGTAGGGGTGTCCTGCAGCTCGTCGTTGGTATCGGACCCTGTGGTGGAGTAAAGAGGGGCGAGCGTTAGTTATGGGTCTGTCGGATTTGGAATGGCAACGTATCAAATGCATTGGGGTGGTACATGAGGCTGATTTGGGACTGGGCCTTGGAGGTGGTCTCATTTTCGTGTGGATTGAGGATGCATTCATTTGGCTGCCTGCAGTTAGGGGGTGCATGCTGCACATGTAGGGGTTGTTTATGGCATCTTGATTGATTTGTTTATTCATTCTGACTTTTAGAGGGCGCTGTCAGGGCAAAGTATGTATTGCACTATGGGGTCACATGGTACTGCACATGTTCGTGTTTTGTGGATTTCGCATTGTTTCTCTTGGCCAACCTACCTGATTCTCCGGATGTCGGCACTCCTTTCTCCATCCCTCCGACTCCCTCTATGCTCTCCATTCCTATGGTGGAGGCGCAGATATCCTCCCAGGGGGTCAACTTGATGGGCGACTCTGAACCCCCCCCGGTAGCTGTGGCGATGTTCCTGTTCGCAGAAAGTATGCTGCGTACGCGGATCCGCAGGTCGTCCCACCGCTTGCGACATTGCTGTGGCGTGCGGGGTGTTGTCCCCACCGCACTTACGCGCTGTGCCACCAGGGCCCATATGGCCTTCTTGTTGGCAAGGGCCGTCCTGGTCATTTGACTGGAGAAGACGACGGCGGCATTTTCCTGGAGGGTCTCGGTGAGCACGGTCAGTTCCTCTCGGGTGAAGTGGACCTGCCGCTTGCGATCACACGCTTTCTTGGCTACCTTTCCCATATTTATTTTTTTAACTGGGGTTGCTAACGGGTTGGGATGTGTGTCAGGGTCGGATTTTTAATGGTTGTGTTGGGATTCGGATTTTATAGTTGTGCGGCGTGCTGTTTCCCGTTCCGGCCACATGCTTTTACTTCCGTTTCCGTATATTTACGGTGCCCGTAATTTGCGGTGCCCGCTCGTTACGGTGACCGCTCATTACGGTGACCGCTAAGATGGGTGGCGGTATTGCACCTGGTGCAGCGTACGGCGGCGGTAAGGGCCGTTTTGGGGTCATTTCCGCCATCGCAGCCTTTCGGATTCCGCCATGGCGTAATGCTCGTGCCCGATGGGTCGTAATTAGCCGCACTTTGCTCCTTCGTGCAATGGCGGAAACGCTATTTACGCTGTTGCGGTCCGGTCAGTCACTTTCTGCCAGGGTCGTAATGAGGCCCAGAGTATCTTACCTCATATTTACCTCTACAGGGATGTCCTCCCATAATACACACAGATAGAAACTAATCCATTTGATGCCCTGAAAGAAAGCTAAGGTAATGCTGCATTTTCACATACATATACATAGTAAGCAGTGTTCGGTTGACAATTACATAGATGTTAATGGGTGATTTCGTTTTCCTTTTGCTTTTATTTATCCACATAAATGGACAAATCAATTACTGTAAATTCATCTACCTGTGGGTATGTATTTCTGGTTAATTAATTATTGTCTTATTCATTTACCTGGCGATATATATGTCTTGTTGATGAATTCTTTTGAAATGAATATGCAGCTGTTGTTGATTGAATTGTAATACATTTCTATATATACTACAGCCCTGATGATGGTGCATAGCACTGAAATGCATTGGCACAATTAGCTTATGTTCTGATTTGAGGAATCAATGATTCGAAAAACGTGTGAATAAACACAGAATTGTTTTTATACCACGCTTGGGAAGGAATTATTTGTGGACATTTGTAAAAATTCAGGAAATTCAGCATTGAAAAGAGATTCAAAGAATGAATTATAGAATGCACTGAATTCATGATTGACTAATGATTGAAAAATTGAAATAGAAGCTTCATTAGTGGAGCGAGGAGGAGCACAGGGTCTGACGGGGAGGTTCCCTCTCTGTTTCTTTCTGGCTATGTATATTATAGAGCCCATAGTGTCGTTGGGCTTTTTTCTCCCCAATAGCTCCATATACTACTATAAGTATATTTAACAACATTTACTGAATGATGATGAACAACATTGAATGAAACAGTAATTAAGAAAGTAGTGCCCACCTCAACTCCACGTTGTTCTACAGAGACAAAAATAGGGACAGCCTGCTGTTACAGGAAAGTAGCAAATTCAAGGTCCGAATTTAATCCATTAAAGACAGTACGGTATTTACAGATTAGTCTTGCTTCCAATTGTCGTAATTTCAAGGTTAGGTTGCCCCCTCTCAGGGGTAAGGGCACTTTGCATAGGTCAATGAAACGTATGTCATCCTTACAGTCTAGTTGATTAGTTTTTTGCAAGTGGTTGGCTAAAGGACTAATCTGTAAATACCAAACTGTCTTTAATGCATTAAATTCGGACCATGAATTTGCTACTTTCCTGAAACAGCAGGCTGTCCCTATTTTTGTCTCTGCAATTTGGTGCCACTGCCCTCACTGTATTATGGATGTTTTGTTTCTTATGTGCCTAACCTCTTATTCTTTGGCACACATTTTTATTAACCTCTTTACCCATGGGGCCATTATTTTAATTATTGTACATTGGTCTCCTTGTGCAACCTGTACATGTTCTTGCAGCAGCGTCGCACTCACAGACAGTATCCTGTCCCTCTTAATTCATGATGCTCCCTCGGTTCATTTATCCAAAATTCTCCATTTCGTTTAATGGTACTCTCTTGATTTTTTAGGCGCACGCAATTCATTTAGTAATTACCCACTTTGCCCTCACTTTCGCTTTCCACCTACTATTTTCGCTTTTTTTTTTGTTAAAAGAAAAAATAAATACTTTCCTTTTCATTCTTTAGTGGCTTTCTATTTCGCATGTTTCTCTCGTGTGTGCACTGAGCATTTTTTAGGCAATTTTAGTTTAATTTAATATCCCTTACTTACCCATTGAATTGCCTTGTATTTTTAGGCAGTTCAAACATGGCGGCTCTGCTCTGTTGGTTCCTTCCTTCTGAAATGTTTTTCTGACCTGATGCATTTATCTAGTCCTCTTTCTA
Organism: Ambystoma mexicanum; assembly: GCF_040938575.1. Lineage (NCBI taxonomy): Eukaryota > Metazoa > Chordata > Amphibia > Caudata > Ambystomatidae > Ambystoma > Ambystoma mexicanum. Next base: position 935,321,096 of record NC_090941.1, read on the forward strand.
GTTGTGCGACCAGCGCATTGATTTTTTCAGTCTGTCTAAACAGCCGACCAGGTAAGACTGTTTTACATGGCCCCCCGTTCACTTTGGAATTGTAATTCAGTGTTATTGCTCATTCGAGCCGGAGGTTTAACCTCTTCAAGCCCGCTCAGTTTAGTTCTACTAATGGGTACCTCTTTTTGATTGTGTGCACTCTTTTTGTTGCATTAACCAGTTGCTTTTCACTACCTGGTAAATATTAATTTGAATTTGTTTCAATCCATTGATACAGTTAGTTTCTTTTCTTCCCTTTCCTTTCCTTTCTTTTGCAGCTTTAACCGCAATTGCAAAGCCTTCAGGTACTTTAATTAATTACCCTTTTTTTTATCCCTCAAATTGCAACAATTTGGCCATTTCTCCATAGATTGTTTGTTTCTTTCTCCTCTGCAGAGTACTTTTTGGGCATTTTCCCTTCAGCTTAAATTTCAGGCTCTGTCCCTATTAAGGTCATACTGCCTCAGATGAATTGGTGTCTGGTTTATAAGGTGTAAATGTACACTAGATTATGCATTTTTTTTTGGAATTATTGTTTTTGATTGCGCTGCTGCAGTCATTCCATCGAATAAATTGTAACCCTAGCACAAATTTGTTTTTCTCTCTATTTTGAATATTTCAACATCCACCTCCTAATGGACTTACACCACTTTTGGTATGGGTTTAAATTTGTTACGTTTATAATTTTTTCTTTTGTCAAATATGCTTTCGATTTTCGTTTTTGTGTTGCATTAACCCTATTGCAAATTGCATACATTTAATTTTGGCTCATTCATTCCCTGCTTTTCCCCTGGATGCTATGCCTTTATTTGTCCTGCTTCTGTTACTGTATGATGTCACTATATTATTGAATGTTGCACACTCCATTTTGTTATTGTATCGTATGTTTAATAATAGCCTCAGATGAAGAGCCGTGGAAGGCTCGAAACACGTGTTAGGCTGTTGCTTCTACTAAACTTTGGACTTTAAAGGCTGTTCTTGCATACAAATCACTTGGACTCCCGATTTTTATTTTGCTATACTTGGCGCAGTGAAACTGGGACTTGTTTGTGTTGCATCCTTCTTCCCTTATCTCATCATTCTCCTTGAGTCATTTCTTACCGACATCCCTATTGCCATGCAGTGGGACTTTAACTTTGCAAGCCCTCTGCAGCCACCTTTCTTGAACTGAAATCCCTCCCATCTGATCACTCCCTCTTCTCTCTCAAAGACCAGCCTATGGACTCGGGTGGGAGCTTTCTTGACCTTATCTTTCTCTCTTGATCTTGTATGTATCACTTATTTACTCTCCTCTGACCTCTGCATTCACCCTACTCCTTCTGATCACTCCATTGTTTCCTTTAATATCTCAGCCCCTATACCTTCCACTCCTCATTTCCCCTCTGCAATGACTAAAAGGAAATTAAATATTCAGGCAGAACTCTCTTGCCCCTTACCTTGATTATGTGATAACCTTCCTCTTGTCTCTTCCGCTGTTCATGCCTATTCATGCCTATTCATGCCTTTTCCAATGACTGTGCTATTTCTGACTTTCTCTATGCACTTATTACTCGCTTTGACCAACACTATCCTGTTCACACATTAACACCTTCCCTTGCCCGTTCACAGCTTTGGATCACTTTTGAAATTCAGACACTCAAAATAAATATTTGCTGTGACCAACGATGCACGTGCAAATTCCAGACTCCTTCCCTTCTCTAGACTATGACAATTCTCTTGCAGACCTAACCTCTGCACCGAGCTCTCCTTCTCCCATCACAATCACCTCAGAAAACCTTCATCTACCCCCAAACTTTGCTCTTACCTTCAAAGCTAGTATCCATTGCCTCCTCCCTTTCTGCTAATGACTTCTATAAAATTCTGGCAGTCTCACTGCCCTCCTCCATCCCCAAGCCTATCACTGTCAAACACCTCTCCCCCAATCTCTACTACACTTCTCACCTACCTCTCCTATTGAATTAGCACCCTTCTGACAGAGTGCCAACCCATCTTGCACTTCCATCAACCCTTTTCCTCTCTGAAAGACTTAGGGTAATTCATAGAATTTCGCAGAAAAGTGTCGCAAGCGGCTGGCGCAGAGTGTCCGCGTGCGATTGTCTGCGCCAGGCACGTGCGCTAAAACCGATTTCCGCGCACAGCGTATTCATGGATTTTAGGCTCCCAAACCAGCCGTGGCGCAGAGTATCGCAGCGACCCTGCAGCAGCGCCAGTAACGCCCCCAAGAACGCCCTCGCGCAAGGAAAAGCCATCAAAATCGCTAAATCATCGCAAAGGGCTGCGCTAACCCTGGACCAGTTTACAGGGCTGCCAAACAAGGAACGCAAAGCGGGTAACGTTCATATCAGGGGTACGCGGGAAGTTTGACACGTGATTAGCCAGGGTACGTGTATTACAGGGGTACGCGGGAAGTTTAACACGCGATTGGCCAGGGTACGTGTATTAGAGGGGTACGCGTGAAGTTTTACACGCGATTAGCCAGGGTACGTGTATTACAGGGGTACGCGGGAAGTTTAACACGCGATTAGCCAGGGCACGTGTATTACAGGGGTACGCGGGAATGATCACACGCGATTTGGCTGGGTAGGTGTATTACAGGGGTACACAGGAAGTTTTACACGCGATTTGGCTGGGTACGTGTATTACAGGGGTGCGCTGGAATTATCACACGCGATTTGGCCAGGTACGTGTATTACAGGGGTGCGCGGGAATTATCACACGCGATTTGGCTGGGTACGTGTATTACAGGGGTGCGTGGGAAGTTACACACGCGATTAGGCTGGGTGGGTCCTCACAGGTGTTCCCTGTACACCCTCCACGGCCCCTGCAGGCAGCCCACAAAACAGGGGACTACCCTGCACACCTGCTCATGTCTACCACCACCCCCACCCCCCAGCCACCAGGGGCAGCCTCCACCAGGCCCTCACCCATGTCTACCACCACCCCCACCCCCCAGCCACCAGGGGCAGCCTCCACCAGGCCCCCACCCATGTCTACCACCCCACCCCCACCCCCCAGCAGTGCAGGGGCACCCTCCACCAGGCCCCCACTCATGTCCCCTATCACCCCCACCCCCCAGCCACCAGGGGCAGCCTCCACCAGGCCCCCACTCATGTCTACCACCCCACCCCCACCCCCCAGCCACCAGGGGAAGCCTCCACCAGGCGCCCACCCATGTCCCCCTGCACCCCCACCCCCCAGCCACCAGGGGAAGCCTCCACCAGGCCCCCACCCATGTCTACCACCCTTCCCACCCCCCAGCAGTGCAGGGGCACCCTCCACCAGGCCCCCACTCATGTCTCCCAGCGTGCTACGTGTATTTCAGGGGTGCGCGGGAAGTCCCACTCGCGAATAGCCTGGGCGCGTGTATTTCAGGGGTGCGCGGGAAGTTCCACACGCGAATAGTCTGGGCGCATGCATTTCAGGGGTGCGCGGGAAGTTTTACACGCGACTTCAGCAGGGTACGTGTATTTCAGGTATGCGCGGGAATTCTCACACGCGATTTGGCTTGGTACGTGTATTACAGGGGTGCGTGGGAAGTTACACACGCGATTAGGCTGGGTGGGTCCTCACAGGTGTTCCCTGTACACCCTCCACGCTCCCCTGCAGGCAGCCCACAAAACAGGGGACTACCCTGCACACCTGCTCATGTCCCCCTGCACCCCCACCCCCCAGCCACCAGGGGCAGCCTCCACCAGGCCCCCACCCATGTCTACCACCACCCCCACCCCCCAGCCACCAGGGGCAGCCTCCACCAGGCCCCCACTCAGGTCTACCACCCCACCCCCACCCCCCAGCAGTGCAGGGGCACCCTCCACCAGGCCCCCACTCATGTCCCCTATCACCCCCACCCCCCAGCCACCAGGGGCAGCCTCCACCAGGCCCCCACTCATGTCTACCACCCCACCCCCACCCCCCAGCCACCAGGGGAAGCCTCCACCAGGCGCCCACCCATGTCCCCCTGCACCCCCACCCCCCAGCCACCAGGGGAAGCCTCCACCAGGCCCCCACCCATGTCTACCACCCTTCCCACCCCCCAGCAGTGCAGGGGCACCCTCCACCAGGCCCCCACTCATGTCTCCCAGCGTGCTACGTGTATTTCAGGGGTGCGCGGGAAGTCCCACTCGCGAATAGCCTGGGCGCGTGTATTTCAGGGGTGCGCGGGAAGTTCCACACGCGAATAGTCTGGGCGCATGCATTTCAGGGGTGCGCGGGAAGTTTTACACGCGACTTCAGCAGGGTACGTGTAGGAATTCTCACACGCGATTTGGCTGGGTACGTGTATTACAGGGGTGCGTGGGAAGTTACACACGCGATTAGGCTGGGTGGGTCCTCACAGGTGTTCCCTGTACACCCTCCACGCTCCCCTGCAGGCAGCCCACAAAACGGGGGACTACCCTGCACACCTGCTCATGTCCCCCTGCACCCCCACCCCCCAGCCACCAGGGGCAGCCTCCACCAGGCCCCCACCCATGTCTACCACCACCCCCACCCCCCAGCCACCAGGGGCAGCCTCCACCAGGCCCCCACTCATGTCTCCCACCACCCCCACACCCCAGCCACCAGGGGCACCCTCCACCAGGCCCCCACTCATGTCCCCTATCACCCCCACCCCCCAGCAGTGCAGGGGCAGCAGGCAGTCAGGCAGCAGCAGGTGGGAGCGTGCTCGGGCTCTGGGGGGCAGTAGTTCGGCCTTCCGGGCAGGAGCGTGGTATTCCGTGTGCGTACGCGTGGCCAGCTTGGTACGGAGTGATTTTGCACGTGAAAATCCTGCACGTCAGCGTGAAAACTGAGGAAAGGCCCTCAGCGCGTAAGCGCTTCTGTGACGTGACCCGCACAGGTGTTTCCCACACAGCACGTGATGACAGAGCACACGTGGAAAGACTGCACGTCAGAGTGTAATCGCGTGTGATTGGTGGAAATGGCCCTACACGCAGAAGTGACAAAGCGTGTAATTGGTGGAAATAGCCCTACACGCAGAAGTGACAAAGCATGTAATAGGTGGAAATGGCCCTAGCGCGTACACGCCGCGTAAGTGACGCTGGACGTGTGGGCCTGTATAAAAGGTACGTGTAGAACACGTTTTCCTTGTACGTGCTTTTCGTGGAGAGCGAGTGGGTGAATTCTGTACTTCTTGTCGTTTCACACGCGATTTACTTCACGGCGTTTCTAGTTCGTATTCCCTGTTACCTCTGACAGCTTTTTCCCTTTTTTCTCTTTTACTGGTTTACCTGGGCCTGTTCCCTCAAACAGTGTTCCCTTCTACTGTTGTCCTGTCTCCTCAGACAGCGTACAAATCTTCTTTTGGCGGGGGTGTTGCCAACCAAACGTGCTCCTTTTACACGCTCGTTTACCAGGCAGACGGTGAGTCACGCACGTATCTAACATCTGTGCTTGCCCCGTGTGTAGCCTACCCCTTCAGAGGTCATTCTAGGCTGCGTGTGACACGCATACGTTCATTCTTGTGTTTCTGGGTGCCACAGCGTAGTGCAGGTTTTTCTTTCTGCACACGTGGTCTAGGAGGGGTTGCGTGCACGTCATCTCCCTTTTTTGGGCCTCCTGTGCGTTGCGTGACCCGTCATCTTTCCCTAGGGGTTACATTCAGCCTTGCTAGAGCACTAGGGTACAATTACCATCTGGTACCCAACCCCTTTGACCCCCAATTGCCCAGGACAATAGTCTACATCCACTCCCATACGCACATTAACATCAGTGCCATGGCTGGGAGGCGAGGATTCCGTAAGGGTGGCAAAGGTGGAAGAGCCACAAGTGGTGGCCGTGGTGGATCCGGTAGGGGACGTGGTCGTAACTTGCAGGGTGAGCCTGTCCCCCCATGTGTGGAGGACCAGTCAAGGGCACCCATCATCCCCCCCCTCCCCCCCCTCCCCCCCCTCCCGTTGAGGCTGAAGTGGCTGACACCATCCATGCTCAGCCCTTGTTGGACCAGCCCATTGTGGCACCAGACCTGGCTGACTCCATGGCTGACTTCCAGGTCAGCAGGGCTACGACACGTGCGCTGGTGCACGTTGATGCCATCATGCCACGTGGATCTGGGGCAGCAAGGTCATCTGCTGCACCAAGGAGGCAGGGCGGAGAGGCTGCAGGGGCAGCTGCGGCTCCATCCACCCCAGCCCTCACACACCCAGCCAGGACAGTGTCGGTCCTAGTCCATGCTGCTGACATTCCCCCTGACACCATCACACTAGAGCCAATGCCTGCACCAACTCCCATGCTGAGTGTGCAATCCCACACTCCTGATACAGAGTCCACCAGGGCTCCTGCCCCTAGTGTCCAGAGCGGCGCAGGACACTCAGGATCACCACCACCTTCCAAGCGGAAGAGGAAGAGTGCTCGTCCCGCACAGGCTGATGCCCCAGACACGGCTACACAGTCCGGCCCGTCCAGGAAGCCCAGCTTCACGGATGACGAACTGAATGCACTTGTCGAGTATGTGTCCGGACATGACAACGAGATGGTCATTGTTGCAGGATCCAAGACCACACCTGCACAACGCCAGGCACACTGGCAGACCGTTGCGGACATCGTAAGTGCCCTTGGAATCGTGAGGCGCACAGCCAATGATTGCTATAAGCGCTGGAATGACCTAAAGCGCAGGGCAAAGAGTAAGCTGGCCTCAAGTCATGCCGCAACTCTAGTGACTGGAGGTGGGTCTCCAGTAGTAGACATGGAACTCACTCCACATGAGTCAGTCGCTGGGACCTACGTCACGGAGGAACAGATCCAAGGCGTGGGAGATCTGGCTGATTACGAGGCATTGTCCGGTGAGTGCACATGCATGTGTGTGTCATCCATGTGCATGGTGTGTGTGTGAGGGCTTCTGTTCGGGTGCCAGGTGAGAGTGTGTGCGCCTGAGTCGTATGGGTCAGCCATGTGCTTCATGCAATCCTTCCTGCGCAGCTGCATTTGGCCATAGCAGTATCCCTTCTGCCAACAGTAGACATCTAGCACAACTGCACGCCAGTTGCCCTTGAAGTGTCACCTTGACACAACATATTTGCTTATTTTTCACTGTTCATTCAGTCTGTTTGTTTGCATTCCACCACTTTCACTAGGCATGTCGCTGTCCACTAGCCACATGTCTGACATGGGTATGGTAAAGTGGAGTGACTTTGTTACCTGGATATCATTTGTACACACATGTCCCTGTGCAATTTGACCATTTCAGACTGGCAGCTCCAGGTGAAAAATCTGACCTGTTAGAATTAGAAAAGCTATTACATGCGGGAACTGGACTGAATGAATAGGTGCTGCCCTCCTCTCCATCTTCACTCAATAGCAATGGTACATGCCATCTGTGTGATGGCATGTGTGTCTCACCTGCCAATCACAGGCCAATGTGTGATGCCACTGCCAGGCAGCATGCAGAAAATGTGTTCATCTTCCATCTTGGTGTCATCAGTGTGTGCCATTTGCCTGCACTTCATACGCAGTGAGGGTGCATGCATGGGAGGGTTTTAGTCATGTGGGACATGTGTCAATCAAGTACTGGTTCTCTTGCTTCTCAGCCCTCAATGTGTGCCATGGTGCTAATGCCTGTTTCCATTTCTTTGTTTTCATGTCTTTGCAGGGGAAGACGCACCTGATACTGCTGGGGTTGTGGAGATGGTGCAGACCCAGGAGGTGTCCCAGGGCCGACCAACCACCAGTGAGGGACGTGGTGTGGTGGTGGGGGAGAACCCACAAGTGCTGCAGGTCGTGCTCTCAAGGGGTGTCTCTGGCTGCACCTCCCCCGAGCTGTACTCAGGTGTTGATTCGGATGAGACCTACGTGCCGTCGCAGGTGAGTGTTCCAGGGAGGGATTCTGTTCTGTCTCACCCACCTGCACCAGGGTCAGTACCCTCCATGGGGATGTCAGTGTTGGCAGCTACGCCTTCGGTGGTTACGGATGCAGGGTCACACTCCGCGACATCTGATCCTGTTCCTGGGCCAGCAGATCAGAGGGGGAATGCAGTCCTGCAGCCTCAGGCAGTGCCGGCACAGCAAGGCGCAGTTCGCCTTGCCCCAGACAGGTGTGGTGCCCGCCGACGTGGTGGCCGTACGCCACCCGGCAATACCGCATGGGAGCAATCCATTTACGGTGTGGCTACCCAACAGGCTGCATCATCCGAGATGATGGCTCAGGCCATGGATAGGGTGGCCACTTCCATTGTCCCCCCAGAAAGGCTGATGGAGCGACTAGAGCAGGCAACCGACTCCATCTGCCAGTCACACAGGGAGGACATGTTGGGGTCCAACAGGGACAGGCGGGCGGCACTGGCGACTCTGCAGGAGGCCATCTCCATTGAGTCCCAGGGCCACAGGGAAGCCCTGAGGCAGGAGCTCCTACACCTCAGGACGACTCTTGTTGAGCTTGAGGCTTCAACACACCAAAGGACAGAACAGCAGCTGGAGCGTCTCACCCGTACGCTCTCAGCTGAGATGCAGGCAACGAGGGCGGAGGTCCGGGCATCCCGTGAGTTGTTGCATGGGGACCTCCGCACACTCATCCTCCAGAACCAGACCTAACACACCCGCATGCTTGCAGCCATGGAGGAGCAGACTAGGGCCTTGCGTGGGCTGCCTCCCATAGTGCAACCACCTCCGGATGCAGCTGCACAGGGTGATAATAGTGACAGCAGTGATACTCCCACAATAGGGTAGCCGTGTGGGCCATGAGCCCATGGAGGTGTTTTATCTTCCCAGGATCCACGCAGGTGGGTTCTGGTGTGCATCCTGTCCTCGGACCTCCTGGGTGGCCTCCCCAACCCCCCCGGGCCCATCAATGGCCATTTTTGATTGTTTCTTATTTTTATTTTTATTTTTATTTCTTTTATTCCCAATTTTTTTGGGACGATCTGTTGGCTTCGATCTGTTGGCTCCGATCTGTTGGCTCCGATCTGTTGGCTCCGATCTGTTGGCTCCGATCTGTTGGCTCCGATGTGTTGGCTCCGATGTGTTGGCTCCGATGTGTTGGCTTCGATGTGTTGGCTCCGATCTGTTGGCTTCGATGTGTTGGCTTCGATGTGTTGGCTTCGATGTGTTGGCTCCGATCTGTTGGCTCCGATCTGTTGGCTTCCGTGGTTCCTGTGGGCATACGCTGCATTGTGGCTGGGCACATGCAGGCTTGTAATGTATTTGGTTCAGATGCTTGGGTTTGAGTCACACACACCCCTCCTGCTTCCCGTTTCCATTGGCTTGCAAAGGGTGTGCCCAAGTGACAGTGAATTACACAGTGACGTTGGACTCCCATGAGCTGTGTGGCCAGTCTGTAGTCAATACTGTGTATACATTCATAGTGCATATTGCTGTTGTGTTGTACACTGCATGTTGCATTGATGTGTAACTCTTCTTCTGTGTCTACCTCCCAATTTGCAGGTCCCTTCCTCAAGTCCACACAAGGACCTCTAGTCTGGAGATGGGGACCATGTTGGCAGCAGTGCACCTACAACTCTACATGGCGCCAACACTGCACAGTTGGTAGTGGTGGGAGTGCAGGCATTTCCAGGTGGTGAGACTACTAATATGTAACATTTGTGATGTCATGTTAATGGTACTACGTGCTCAAGTATGTTGTTGGTCCGGCATTGCTGTGAGCATATCAGGTGTTGCAGGTTTCTAATAGTGCCACTGTACATAGTGAGAGTGATGTCATGTTGTGGGGATTACTTTGTTTCCCTGCAATTAGCATGACATGGCACGGTGTGTCGTGTGGCAGTGCTGGGGTTGGGTTGGCTGACATGGCACTGTCCTCTTGTTGCATTTTGCAAGTGGGTATTCATTTTAGCTGCTTCAATGTGTAACTTCACAAAACTGCATTGGTGGTGTCTGTGTGGGTAGGGATGCACACATTGTGACACTTCCAGGTGAACAATCTCAGGCTGACATGGTATTCCCGGTTCATTCTCCAGACATTCATGATCAGTGTCAGGTTGAGTCATCATTGATTGTCAGATGGAATGTGCCAGGGCAGTGTGCACTCCACAGGGGTGTGATTTCTATGTGAAGTAATTAGCCACTAGCTGTGTACGGGCTGCCTCCCCCCGTGCCCTTTCCCCTCCCATGCGCAGCGGCTGTGCATGTGGTTGGGGATGTGGGGCCACCACCATGTCCACGGCCAGGCCCCGGAGTGTTGCAACGTTGTGCAGGACACATGCTGCCACTATGATCCTGCACACTACTGGGGGAGCGTATAACAGCTGCCCGCCAGAACGGTCAAGGGAGCGAAAGCGTGACTTTAGCACTCCGAATGTGCGCTCCACTATGCCCCTGGTTGTAATGTGGGCTGTGTTATATCTTACCTGGGGTGGCGTGGTGGGGTTCCGAATTGGCGTCATCATGTGGGGGCTGAGAGGGTAGGCACTGTCCCCTGTGGAGGTGGGGATTGGTATCATTGGTGAGGTTGTGACCTTGCTCAGTATCCAACATGCATGCATGTGCAGTGGCATACATACTCACCAAGTAGCCATGTATCGCCATGCCGCCCAGCTTCTAGGTCCCGGCTTAGGGTGGACATTCGGTAAATGAAGCTGTCGTGGGTGGAGCCGGGATAGTTGGCATATACTGAGGTGATGATTCCCTTGGCATTACATGCTACCTGCACGTTGATGGAATGCCAGTGCTTGCGGTTCCTATAGATGTGCTCAGATGCCCTGGGGGGACGTAGAGCCACATGGGTGCAGTCGATGGCACCTAGCACTTTGGGGAATCGTGCCACAGCGTAAAAATCCAGGGCGGCAGCATGCCTTTCTGCAGGTGTTCTGGGCAGGTATATGTGCCTGCGGACTGATGGCCGTGCAGTGATGATGTTCAAGACCTGGTGTAGGCAGCGTGACTGGGTGGCCTGTGACACCCCACCCACTATGGCACTTGTTCGCTGAAATGATCCAGTGGCTAAGAAGTGCAGTACATTGAGGACCTTCTCCAGGGGGCTGAGTGCTTGGGAGCACAGGGTGGGTGATGTGAGGTCATCCTCCCACTCACTCACCAGGTCCAGTATAATGTGTGGTGGAAACCTGTACCTCCCATACACCTGGTCATCAGGCATCCCGAAAAGGCTGGTTCTGGGTGTGAATATTCTGGCCCTGACTATCCTCCTCCTCCTCCTTTGGTAGTCCACTGCCACTGCTGCTAGGAACGGTATGTTCATCCTGGCGTCTGAGCTTGTTATTGTTATAGTGCGCAAATTTATGCTTTGCGCGTGTTCTAGGCGAGCGTGTGACCCGCGCACCCCTGGAATCCAGTTCCCAGTCCAATAGCGTGTGGAAATTCACACGCACCACGGGATACAGCGTGTGACCCGCGCACCCCTGGAATCCAGTTCCCAGTCCAATAGCGTGTGGAAATTCACACGCACCACGGGATACAGCGTGTGACCCGCGCACCCCTGGAATCCAGTTCCCAGTCCAATAGCGTGTGGAAATTCACACGCACCACGGGATACAGCGTGTGACCCGCGCACCCCTGGAATCCAGTTCCCAGTCCAATAGCGTGTGGAAATTCACACGCACCACGGGATACAGCGTGTGACCCGCGCACCCCTGGAATCCAGTTCCCAGTCCAATAGCATGTGGAAATTCACACGCACCACGGGATTCAGGTTCGCTGACGTACTTGCGTGTGTAAGTGCCCGCGCACCCATTAAATACACGTACATAGGCCAATCGCGTGTACGCGCACTTTTGTCCAATTACACGCGATGACACTCTGACGTGCAGTATCTCCACGTGTGCCCCGTCATCACGTGCTGAGTGGGGAACACCCGTGCGGGTCACGTCACAGACGCGCTTACGCGCTGAGGGACTCTGGTCCAATAGAATCGCGTATGCGTGCTGACGCGCTTACGCGCTAAGGGCCTTTCCTCGGATTTCACGCTGACGTGCAGGATTTTCACGTGCCAAATCACTCCGTATCAAGCTGGCCACGCGAAAACACACGGAAAGACCACGCTCCTGCCCAGAAGGCCGAGTTACTGCCCCCCGTGCCCCGAGCAGCCTCCCACGTGCCATCTGCTGCTGCCTGCCTGCCTGCTGCCACCGTGCCCTGCCATTTGGTGCCTGCACATCAGCCATCTGCAGGGGTCCAGTTGCTGTGTCCACCCCTGCTGGAACTGAAGACTCCCGACTGGGATTACATCGCTCCACAGCCCAGCCCCAGGACCCAGTTGCCCACCCACACCTGCCTCTGGGGTTGCCATGTCGGGCACTTCCACATCTGGCACCAGTGGCAACCCCAGGCCAGAGGGGCAGAGGGGCACCAGCTTCACTGTCACCGAAGTTGTTGTCCTGGTGGAGCATGTCCTGGGGCAGTATGATGCCCTCTTTGGATCGTCCCGCGCCAGCAAGGAAGGACGGCAGAGGATCTGGGCCGACTGTGTGGTTGCCATCAACGCGGAGGGGGTGGCAACCCGCGACGTCCTGAAGATCAAGAAGCGCTGGGAGGACTTGAGGTCCAGGACCCTTGTGAAGGCCCGGCGCCTCGTGGAGGGGGGCCGGGGCCGCATGAGTTCCATCCAGATGAGGGTCCTGGAACGCGTACGCCCAGCGCTCCACGCCCAGATCCTTGAGAGGGAGGCCCGTCTGGAGTTGAGCGGTAAGTGTCCATGCATTACTGTGTGAGACAGGGCATGTTGCGGTGTGCTGGTTCTATGATACTTGCCTGTATGTGTGCCATAGGCCATGTATGCATGTATGTGTGCAGGGACATCATGGTAATGCATGTGCGAGCAGTGATGTGTGACCCACATGGTTGTTGCATGTGTTGAAATGCCGCATGGGGAGCCCTATGCAAATTTTGAACATGAGAGCATGCCAGTCTCTGTACCTGGACATGGGTGGGGGTGAGGGATGGGTGCTGATGCCAGGTACATATATGGTAGCCATGTCTGTGTGCCTGACCTGCGTGTCTGTGACTTGTGCATGCCATGGATGCATGACACATGTGTGTGACAATGCACAGATTCAGTAAAGCAGCCAAATTACCCTTGTATCCGCTGTGTTTGGTGTGTTTGGGGCCAGATGGATGTGACTGAGGTGAAGTGTGTGCATGTGATAGGCATGAGCCATGATGCATGTGAGTTACATATCATTGAATGTTCCAAGAGTCCATTGGACATGCATGGAAATGTCCATGGCATGCACCATGCCTGTTACTGTGTGTGTATTGCCTGGACTGACCCATGTGTTGTGGAGGGACATGATGGAAGTGTACTTTGACAGTGGTGCTCATCTGCTATTGCTTCCTGTCTAGGGGACCATTGTACAGTGCCCTGATGCTTGTGTTCTTTGTCTCCCTCTACGCAGCGGCTAGTGAAGAGGAGGGCGGAGACGGCGCTGTGGAGCAAGGCGGCGGGGATGCCCCCACGGCTGCAGCGGAAGGGGTGGGTGAGCCCCCACAGGGGCCTGCTACGGTGGGAGACGGTGAGGAGCCATCCAGGTTGGTGGTTTGCACAGAGGAGGAGGAGGCCGCCACTGGGGCACACATGGGGCCTGGTGGGGGCATCCCTGCTGGTGCAAGTGGTGCAGTCCAGGGCCAGGGGCAGGAGGCAGCACAGGTCACCGTGGAGGGGCCTGTGCATGTCGCTGTCCCTGACCCTGTGAGTGCACCACCATGCACCAGCAGGGATGCCCCGTCCCAGGCCTGTCCGCAGGTAGAGGGGATGTCCATGTCACCTGACTCCCCTCCACCTGCGGACGTGGGAACCCCTGGCCGTGCGGAGAAGGTCCTGATTGGGGTCGCGATGCGCACGGCTGTGATTCGTGATGCCGTGCGTGCTTCCCGGGAGGAGCACGCACGGCATCACGAAGTGCACCGTGCCGACGTGGCCCAATTGGGATCGGCCATGTTCGGGGGTTTCCTGCATGTGTTGGCCAATGTGGCGGCCCTCTCCTCCTCTGTGCAGGCTATCCACCAGTCGTTCTCCTTGCCGTCTTCCAGCCCAGATGCCACCAGGGCCCCCTGTGGACCTGCCCCGACCAATGCAGCCAGCTCGGTGGGGATCCCATCCCTGCCACAGTCGGGAGTCAGTGATCCAGCAGGGGTGGACACCAGAGCAACTGGACCCCAGCAGATGGAGGATGTGACGGCATCATCGGGCAGGGCACGTGCACGACGGCGTCGGTGGTTTCCATCAGCCTGGATGCCGTCGTGCTGGCACAGGCAGTTGCGTCGGAGGCAGCAGCAGGCTCAACGTGGGAGGCATCATGGCTCGGGGCCATCAACATCAGGGGTGCAGGCATCGGCCAGAGGGCAGGAGAACCCTGGAATGGGAGTGGCTTCCGTGTGGGAGCGGTTGTGCCAGCGGATAGGTGCGGAGCGGCAGCGGGCAGAGGAGGAACGGCTCACGATGGTCAGGGCGGAGGACTCCATGCGGAGGGCGCTGAGGCGGGCTGAGTGCCTCGAGGGTCTTCGCAGGGAGTTTGAGCTTGACACTGCGTTAACCCTGCGGGACCTCGGGGCCAGGGAACATGCCCGCCTCCAAGCCATTGACCAGGAGTTCGATGATGCCCTGGCCCATGACAACAACCAGTGAGCCGTCCGAATAGCCCGCTGCCTTTGTATATAGTTGTATAGTTAGGTTTAGGTTTCCTTTGTTTTTTTGATTTTTTTTGGTAGCGATTGGACAATGCACCACTTTTTTGTATATAGTTCAGTTTTTAGTTAGTAGTCATAGTTAGGTTTAATTTGGTTGGGCTCATGGACCCAGGATGATCTTCTTCATGGTTCTTCGTTGGCTTATTTTTATTTTTCAGATTATTTTCTTGGACATTCATCTTGTTTTGTTTGATTTGCTTTGTATTTTTCTTATTTGATTTCCATTATACTTGCTGTTCAATACATTATTTTTTTTATTCTTCAATGTGTCGTATCATCTCATTGCTTTCAGGCATGTCATGTTGGGTGTTTTGTCATTCACTTGCAGCCATTGTGTGTGACAGACATGTGTTCAATTGCATTATTTAAATTGGGGGTGTAACATGTAATTGCCTTTGATATGTGGGTGGGTGTGATAGTTGGTTGGGCCTTTTGGCAGGGGAGGATGGGCATTACGGACATGATTGGGGAATGTTGGGACCCAGGTGCAGGGGGGCATGGATTGGACATGGGTGGGGGCCTGCTGGCAGGTGCCCCACAGTGCTGGGGGGTGGGGGTGGTGGGAGACATGAGTGGGGGCCTGGTGGAGGGTGCCCCTGGTGGCTGGGGGGTGGGGGTGGTGGGAGACATGAGTTGGACATGGGTGGCGGCCTGCTGGCAGGTGCCCCACAGTGCTGGGGGGTGGGGGTGGTGGGAGACATGAGTGGGGGCCTGGTGGAGGGTGCCCCTGGTGGCTGGGGGGTGGGGGTGGTGGGAGACATGAGTGGGGGCCTGGTGGAGGGTGACCCTGCACTGCTGGGGTTTGGGGGTGGTGGGAGACATGAGTGGGGGCCTGGTGGAGGGTGACCCTGGTGGCTGGGAGGTGGGGGTGGTGGGAGACATGAGTGGGGGCCTGGTGGAGGGTGCCCCTGGGGGGTGGGGGTGGTGGGAGACATGAGTGGGGGCCTGGTGGAGGGTGACCCTGGTGGCTGGGGGGTGGGGGTGGTGGGAGACATGAGTGGGGGCCTGGTGGAGGGTGACCCCACAGTGCTGGGGGGTGGGGGTGGTGGGAGACATGAGTGGGGGCCTGGTGGAGGGTGCCCCTGGTGGCTGGGGGGTGGGGGTGGTGGGAGACATGAGTGGGGGCCTGGTGGAGGGTGACCCTGGTGGCTGGGGGGTGGGGGTGGTGGGGGACATGAGTTGGACATGGGGGGGGGCCTGCTGGCAGGTGCCCCACAGTGCTGGGGGGTGGGGGTGGTGGGGGACATGAGTTGGACATGGGTGGGGGCCTGCTGGCAGGTGCCCCACAGTTCTGGGGGGTGGGGGTGCAAGGGGACATGAGTTGGTGTTCATTAGTTCAAGGAGACATGTGCCTTTGCTGGGGGGCATGCCCATGGTGGGTGGGCTGCCTGCGGGACATGACCAGGGATGCAGGGTAGTCCCCTGTGGTGTGGGCTGCCTGCAGGGGCCGTGGAGGGTGTACAGGGTACACCCGGGAGGACCCACACTGTCAAATCACATGTGGAACTTCCTGCGCACCCCTGAAATACACGCGCCCAGGCTATTCGCGTGTGGAACTTCCCGCGCACCCCTGAAATACACGCGCCCAGGCTATTCGCGTGTGGAACTTCCCGCGCACCCCTGAAATACACGCGCCCCCAGGCTATTCGCGTGTGGAACTTCCCGCGCACCCCTGAAATACACGCGCCCAGGCTATTCGCGTGTGGAACTTCCCGCGCACCCCTGAAATACACGCGCCCAGGCTATTCGCGTGTGGAACTTCCCGCGCACCCCTGAAATACACGCGCCCAGGCTATTCGCGTGTGGAACTTCCCGCGCACCCCTGAAATACATGCGCCCAGGCTATTCGCGTGTGGAACTTCCCGCGCACCCCTGAAATACACGCGCCCAGGCTATTCGCGTGTGGAACTTCCCGCGCACCCCTGAAATACACGCTCCCAGGCTATTCGCGTGTGGAACTTCCCGCGCACCCCTGAAATACACGTGCCCAGGCTATTCGCGTGTGGAACTTCCCGCGCACCCCTGAAATACACGCGCCCAGGCTATTCGCGTGTGGAACTTCCCGCGCACCCCTGAAATACACGCGCCCAGGCTATTCGCGTGTGGAACTTCCCGCGCACCCCTGGAATACACGCGCCCCCAGGCTATTCGCGTGTGGAACTTCCCGCGCACCCCTGAAATACACGCGCCCAGGCTATTCGCGTGTGGTACTTCCCGCGCACCCCTGAAATACACGCGCCCAGGCTATTCGCGTGTGGAACTTCCCGCGCACCCCTGAAATACACGCGCCCAGGCTATTCGCGTGTGGAACTTCCCGCGCACCCCTGAAATACACGCGCCCAGGCTATTCGCGTGTGGAACTTCCCGCGCACCCCTGGAATACACGCGCCCCCAGGCTATTCGCGTGTGGAACTTCCCGCGCACCCCTGAAATACACGCGCCCAGGCTATTCGCGTGTGGAACTTCCCGCGCACCCCTGAAATACACGTGCCCAGGCTATTCGCGTGTGGAACTTCCCGCGCACCCCTGAAATACACGCGCCCAGGCTATTCGCGTGTGGAACTTCCCGCGCACCCCTGAAATACACGCGCCCAGGCTATTCGCGTGTGGAACTTCCCGCGCACCCCTGGAATACACGCGCCCCCAGGCTATTCGCGTGTGGAACTTCCCGCGCACCCCTGAAATACACGCGCCCAGGCTATTCGCGTGTGGTACTTCCCGCGCACCCCTGAAATACACGCGCCCAGGCTATTCGCGTGTGGAACTTCCCGCGCACCCCTGAAATACACGCGCCCAGGCTATTCGCATGTGGAACTTCCCGCGCACCACTGAAATACACGCGCCCAGGCTATTCGCGTGTGGAACTTCCCGCGCAACCCTGGAATACACGCGCCCCCAGGCTATTCGCGTGTGGAACTTCACGCGCACCCCTGAAATACACGCGCCCAGGCTATTCGCGCGTGGAACTTCACGCGCACCCCTGGAATACACGTAGCCCGCTCCCCCAGGCCCGATCGCGTGAGGAACTTCACGCGAACCCCTGTAATACACGTAGCCCGCTCCCCCAGGCCCGATCGCGTGTGAAACTTCACGCGAACCCCTGTGATGCACGTACCCTGCTGAAATCGCGTGTTAGACTTCCCGCGCACCCCGGTATACACGCACACGTATTTTTTGTCAGCGGGTGTCCGTGTTTGTGGGTACCCCTTTGCACGTCATTTTTCCTGGAGGGCCACAGTATGGGACATTCATCATGGCAGTATATAGGTGCTATTTGTTGGCGCACCTTTTGGCGCACATTTCTTACAGCCGCAGAGACGCTACCGACTGCTTTCTTGTGGCGGTCGTGTTTGTGCCTGTGCGCTGGTTTGAGCGTGCGCTTTTTTGCCCTATTCTATTCCATGAATACGAGTTTTAGGCGAGCGTGTGGGCGTTCCGCGCACTTGTGCCCTGTACTTCCCCCGTGACGCCCACGTTTTGGCAAGTTGTTCCCCATTCCGAGTGTTACGCCCGTGTTCCGCCTACTTTTGTTGCGTGCGCCGCGCTATGTGCGAATTTCGCTGTGGCCTGTGCGATTTTCGCTGTGACCTGGCGCACGCTGTTAGATGGCCTGTGCGCCAACGTGCGCCGCGCACTTTTTTATCGCACATCCGCTGGTTTTCTCGCGCACGGCCTTCCATGAATCGACGTGCGCTGCTTTTCGTGCGATTTTCGCAATTGCACTGCGATTTTCGCTATTCCACTGCGAATCGCACGTTTTTGGCCACTTGCGCCGCGCTAATTATTCCATGAATCGGCCTGTTAGTTTCAATCACTTGCCCTTATGTGTCTGACCTCTTTAATCCCTCTCTGCTGGACTCAACCCTGCCTCCTTCAAATTGGCAACTGTCCTACCCCTATTTTAAAAATCCTCTGTCAACCCAAACGTCTAAGCAAACCATTGACCATTTTCTCTCCTTACCCATTATTCAAAAGTCCTTAAACGAGTGGTCTTTGACCAGATCGCAAAGTACCTTGGAGATAATGTCCTTGAAGATCCACTCTGTAGTAAACCTTCCTGGACTGTACTTATGCATGTCTCCCAAATTTCGTACTCTAATGCTCACCACTCCAAACACTTTCTGTTGTGTTTGTCACTGTCAACCTCTCCCCTATCCTCATGCCCCTACGGGGCCTTGGGTTTTGCAAATCTACTCTTGCCTGGATCGACTCCTACCTAGAAATTCGATCCTTTAAAATCTTTTGGAACTCACAAACATCTGATCCCCTCCCCTCTTCCTGTCAGCGTCCCCAAGGAATCAGTCCTTGGACCTCTGCTCTTCACCCTTTCTATCTCTACACTAGTAAGACCTATCTTGTCCTTTGTCTTTCGCTATCATTTTTTTTGCTGATGGAACTCAAATATTTGTCTCCATTTCCTATTTCACCCCAGCCATAGCATAACAGATTCCAAACTGTCTCACTGCAATTCGTCACTGCATGGCTCTTTGCTGCCTCATGCTGTACTCTTCTAAAACCAAAGTGATCTTTATCACTGTTTCCAATGCCATCCCTTTCGTCCACCTACCAAGATCCTCCCCCACTTCTGCAAACCGACAAAATGTTGCATGGCTCTCCATGAACAACCATTCTCTTTTCAAGTTACTTTTCCTAGTCTACAAAGCTGTCAATGGTCTTGTGCCTCAGTACCTGTCTGATTGTGTTGAAGTTTACTCACCATCTCGTTCCCTCCAACCCTCCTTTGCACCCATCCTCACCACCCCAAACCCCCCCTGTGCCTCCTCTCGCTTCCTCTCTTTCACCCTACTTTATTTTATTTATTGTCATTTGTAATGTGCCTATACACAAGTGTTATCGGGGTGCATCAAGGAAGGAGGGGGGACATGAAGGGGTGAAGTAGCATTCCTAATAGGCCGTGCAAAATTCAGATTGTGCAAGTGCGGTAACAAGAAGTGCATGGGGAAGAGAGATGGAGAAGTGCAGGAACTGGGAGGAAGGACCCATGTGAATAAAAATGCAAGGGATTTCATGGGGTGGAAAGAGCGTAAGGTGTGTCCACAACTTACCCCACACCATTGAAACCGACTGCCCATAAAAATCAAACCCAGCTCAATCGTGAATCTCTTGAAAGCTCAGCTTAAACTTCCCCTGTTTGCTTAAGAAGGTCCCCCTGCCCTCTGCTCGTCCTCCTTACTTGACCTGTCACTGCCTCCAGTGACACTTAAGAATGTAATTGTATATATTTAATCAGTGCTTCTCTACTTTGAAGCACATGTTCCCTTAGGTTAATGTTACCTGCATTTTTATTTACATGTAGTTTTTTTGTTGTGTCCCTAGTGTACGTCCTAACCCCCTGATAAACTGGTTTCGAACTCCGATATTACTTACCATCTGCAGATGGTGGAAGCATTCCCACAAATGGTGTCTACGCTATTATACAGGGAGCCCATTCTGCCTTCTTTAAATGTGTAATTGTAAGTCAAATCTGAATGAAATTGACATCCCTATTATTCAAATATACAAGAACCCTTGCTTTAATAGTGAGGGCTTGTATGATGTCTTAATGCAACTGGGCCCATTGAAAACGGATCTGGAGCCGGGCACGTTTTACCCCAAAATCTGTTACTTGTAATGAGGAACTTTAAAGGTCACATGAAGAGTGAAACTGACGATTTGGAAATATTTGATGCCACTAGATGTATTCTTTAGATGTACTTTTCAAGCATTGACAGGAATACAATGGGCATCTGTTGGGTACTTGGGCCTTATCTAATGACCTACATGCCTTAAATAGTCACCTTCCTGTGGAAAGCCCTCAGAAGCTCACAGTTATCAGTGCATAGGACTCAAAACAGATAATTTATTTGCCCATATGGAGGAAAATAAGGGACTCTAGGATCATAATGACAGTGGAGAGCGTTCATAACCCTCTATGTGAAATCTTTGGTCCCCCATGGGAGTCCCTCTCGATAGCAGGTTCCCCAAGTGATTTTGGTGTGTGTCTTACTGCAAACATACATTTAATGCTAGGGTGCAAGCATATTTTGATACTAACTTTTCTGGACACCTGGAAATCTGCTTGAGAGTCCCCCTGCTGATAAGCGAATTGTATAAGAAGTTGGGATTTTGGATGTTGCAGTATTAGTCTATACTGCCAAATGGAGGGGGTGGGTGTGTGCTACTGCTCCGCCTACCAAATGGATGTTATTCATTTCCTGTTTCCATGTCCAACCTATTCAAATTAAGCTTAAGATGTATAGAACAGCTGCTTTCAATGTATGGCTTCTCCACAAGTGATGTTTGTAGTGGCTAGCTATCTTTGGCGGCTTGGAGTGTAAAGTAGAAAGCCAGTGAGGTCCATACTCTTTGTAGGGCTCGGTAGAACTGCATCATCTTTTACATCATTTACTAATTGTATTCTATTCATGATTGTTTTAAGTGTGATTTGATTTTGTGGTAATGTTTTTACTTACTATGTATGCTTCTCTCTCCAGATGTATTAAAAATAAAGCTTTGTTGTTGATTATATGTGCACCAAAGGGATCTTTTTCCACAGACCATTGCCTATGTGAAATTTACAATTTTTATTAAAGGAACCAAATAGATGGGTATTCATAATGCCCTGCACCTCATTATGCATTGACTAGAGCTAACAGCAATACATGCTGATGTGCATACATTTTATCTTATTTTTATTTTAAAGTATTAATCGGTCCTTAACATAAACACATGAGGCACTGCACAAGGATATCATAAAATAAAAATGAAAACCAAAGAATTAGATGGAAAATGCAATGTCAATAAAAAAGACAATTCAGATATCAGAAAACACAAAAATAACTAAACCACTTCGAAAAGATTAATTTTTAGAGCTTTTGTAAGATTTAGTGGGAATGAAAGCAATCTAATTTCACCTTGCAAGGTATTCCAGGCCATAGAGCAACAACAGAAAATGCTTGGTTACAAATTTGGTAAATTTAACTGTAGGTCCTAGCCTTTTTTACATCTGGCCTCTGGTAATTCTCAAGTCTCCAGAAATAACAAACCTTTTTTGCTAAATAAAATGGCATACATGCTAGAGAACATATAACTTGAAGAGAATCTGAAAATGAAAAGGAAGCAAGTGCATCTGAAACAAAATGACTGATATGGTAAAGTTTCCAATCCACTGTATGCAAAACCGATTTTATTAATGCTACGTTTGCGCTTGTCAAACCAGAAAGCAAAGCATTGTGCCAGCTACACTAGAAAACCCCACACCCTGAAGCAATTCTTTTTCATTGTGTTGTTACAGCTGACTTAAGCCAACTTTTCAACATTTACATATAAAAAAATACATTTTTTCCAACTTTTTCTTGCTTATACTAATGTAATACATTTCACAATCATCCACATTAAATGAAAATTAAACCTTTGTAATCTGTGCTATGAACAGAAACAGCACTGAAATGAATAATAATTCCACCATTTCAAATGAAACTAAAAATATCGGACATGCGGCATAATCAACATTTATACAGACGCTAAAAAGTAAATTGATCCTTAATATAGGTAATCACATCAGTGACAAGTTGGTATAAGCTTATGAGGGAGGTGGAACATATATCCTACTAATAGATTTGCTGAAAAGTTCATAAAGGAATCGGAGTTTGAGAGGATTCTAATTTTAGAGCCTTCAAAAATGCAATCGCACCTATCCTATAAGAGGCAACTTGCCCCCGGAAGATAAATTGCCAAAGTAGCTCTGATGACAAAACCCCAAATTCCTTAAAGGCAGGTGTTAGCAGTCGAGATTTTAACGCAATTAATGTATCACAAGCCACCAGTAAATGTTTTAGGGATTCCGTCTCATTCTCACAGCCACAGAATCTACATTTGCTGTCTTCCTTGGTTATAATTTTCCGTTTAGCCATTATTTCCCTGGTATGGCAAAGATTAACAGGGTAATTCATATAATTTCGCACAAAAGTGGCGCACGCAGCTGGCGCACAGTGTGCACGTGCGAATGTCTGCACCAGCTGCGTGCGCTAAAATCGATTTCCGCGCACAGTGTATTCATGGATTTTAGCCTCCAAAACCAGCCGTGGCGCAGAGTGTCGCAGAGACCCTGCAGCAGCGCCAGTTACGCCCCCAAGAATGCCCTCGCGCAAGGAAAAGCCATCAAAATTCCCAATTCAGCGCAAAGGGCTGTGTTAACCCTGGACCAGTTTACAGGGCTGCCAAACAGCAAACGCCAAGCAGGGAACGTGTATTACTGGGGTGCGTGTGAAGTTTCACACGCGAAAGGGCCTGTGCGAGTGGGGTACGTGTATTACTGGGGTTCGCGGGAAGTTTCACACGCAATTGGCCTGGATGCGTGTATTTCAGGGGTGCGCGAGAAGTTTCACAAGAGATTGGCCTGGGTACGTATATTTCAGGGGTGCGTGGGAAGTTTCACATGCGATTGGCCTGGGTACGTGTATTTCAGGGGTGCGCGGGAAGTTTCACATGCGATTGGCCTGGGTACGTGTATTTCAGGGGTGCGCGGGAAGTTTCACACAGGATTGGCCTGGGTATGTGTATTTCAGGGGTGCGCGGGAAGTTTCACACGTGATTGGCCTGGGTACATGTATTTCGGGGGTGCGCGGGAAGTTTCACATGCGATTGGGCTTGGTAGTGTAATTCAGGGGTGCGTGGGAAGTTTCACATGTGATTGGGCTGGGTACGTGTATTTCAGGGGTGCGCGGGAAGTTTCACACGCGATTGGCCTGGGTACGTGTATTTCAGGGGTGTGCGGGAAGTTTCACACGCGATTGGCCTGGGAACGTGTATTTCGGGGGTGCGCGGGGAGTCCTACACGTGAATTGGCAGTGTGGGTCCTACCAGGTGTCCCCTCTACCCCCTCCACGGCTCCTGCAGGCAGCCCACACCACAGGGGACTACCCTGCACCCCTGGTCATGCCCCGCAGGCAGCTCATCCACCATGGGCATGCCCCCCAGCCAAGCCACATGTCACGTTGCAATATGATCACCAACTCATGTCTCCCAGCACCCCCACCCCCAGCAGTGCAGGGCACCTGCCAGCAGGCCCCCACTCATGTCCCACACATGTCCCCCTGCACCCCTACCACCCAGCAGTCAGGGGCACCTGCCAGCAGGCCCCCACACATGTCCCCCACCACCCTCACCCCCCAGCAGTCAGGGACACCTGCCAGCGGGCCCCCACTCATGTCCCACACATGTCCCCCAGCACCCCCACCCCCCAGCAGTCAGGGGCACCTGCCAGCAAGCCCCCACTCATGTCCCACACATGTCCCCCAGTACGCCCACCCCCCAGCAGTCAGGGGCACCTGCCAGCAGGCCCCCACACATGTCCCACACATGTCCCCCTGCACCCCCACCCCCCATCAGTGCAGGGCACCTGCCAGCAGGCCCCCACACATGTCCCCCAGCACCCCCAACCCCCAGCAGTCAGGGGCACCTGCCAGCAGGCCCCCACACATGTCCCCCAGCACCCCCACCCCCAGCAGTCAGGGGCACCTGCCAGCAGGCCCCCACACATGTCCCCCAGCACCCCCACCCCCCAGCAGTCAGGGGCACCTGCCAGCAGGCCCCCACTCATGTCCCACACATGTCCCCCTGCACCCCCAACCCCCAGCAGTGCAGGGCACCTGCCAGCAGGCCCCCACTCATGTCCCACACTTGTCCCCCAGCGCCCCCAGCCCCCAGCAGTCAGGGGCACCTGCCAGCAGGCCCCCACACATGTCCCCCAGCACCCCCACACCCCAGCAGTCAGGGGCACCTGCCAGCAGGCCCCCACTCATGTCCCCCAGCACCCCCACCCCCCAGCAGTCAGGGGTACCTGCCAGCAGGCCCCCACTCATGTCCCACACATGTCCCCCAGCACCCCCACCCCCCAGCAGTCAGGGGCACCTGCCAGCAGGACCCCACATATGTCCCCCAGCACCCCCACCCCCCAGCAGTCAGGGGCACCTGCCATCAGGCCCCCACACATGTCCCCCAGCACCCCCACCCCCCAGCAGTCAGGGGCACCTGCCAGCAGGCCCCCACTCATGTCCCACACATGTCCCCCAGCACCCCCACCCCCCAGCAGTCAGGGGCACCTGCCAGCAGGCCTCCACTCATGTCCCACACATGTCCCCCAGCACCCCCACCCCCAGGAGGCCCCCACTCATGTCCCACACATGTCCCCCTGCACCCCTACCCCCCAGCAGTGCAGGGCACCTGCCAGCAGGCCCCCACTCATGTCCCCCAGCACTCCCACTCCCCAGCAGTCAAGGGCACCTGCCAGAAGGCCCCCACTCATGTCCCACACATGTCCCCCAGCACCCCCACCCCCCAGCAGTCAGGGGCACCTGCCAGCAGGCCCCCACTCATGTCCCACACATGTCCCCCAGCACCCCACCCCCCAGCAGTCAGGGGCACGTGCCAGCAGGCCCCCACTCATGTCCCACACATGTCCCTCAGCACCCTCACCCCCCAGCAGTCAGGGGACCTGCCAGCAGGCCCCCACGCATGTCCCCCTGCACCCCCACACCCCCATCATTGACAGGCACCTGCCAGCAGGCCTTGACACATGTCCCCCAGCCAAAACGTCATCCAAATCCAGATCCCTGGCTCTTATGGCCACACAAATCCCACCCCACAGCACCCTAGTCCAAACACCCAAACAAGCTTTACATCCACTCCAAATTGAAATCCCCATTACATGATAGATCACAAATAAGCAGTATGCGCATGAGTACAAGTCTGTCCGACCCACACAATGGCAACACATGACTGAGAAAACCCACATTGGGACATGCATGAAACCAATGAGAGAAGGTCACACATTGAAGTAAGAAACAAAAATGTAATCAAGTCAAAATGAAGTGAATGAAATAAAAACACACAATAATGCCAATAATAATGAAAATGCTGCATGTCCCAAAAAATGATACATTAAAAAAATGAGATTCCAAATTAATCCAAATGAAAATGTGTCCAAAGTCACCGTCCAACAAAGCAAATCCAAAGGGAAAGAAAAGCGTAATATCCATTGCTCCATGGTGAAGAAAAATAAAGATGAAGGAGAAAAATCCACTGTAAAAATATGTACAAATAGAAAATCCAGGGTCCATGAGCCCAACGACATAAATGAAACCTACAATGAAACCTACCTAATTAATAACTATATAAAAAAATGTGGGGCATCGTCCATGCGCCCCAAATGAAAGAAAAAAGAAATGAAACTTAACACTAATGAACTATATACAATGGCGGCGGGCAAGTCCAACGGCTCACTTGTTGATGTCATGGGCCAGGGCATCATCGAACTCCTGTTCAATGTCTTGGAGGCGGGCCTGTTCTCTGGCCCCGAGGTCTCGCAGGGATAACACCATGTCCACCTCCAACTCCCTGCGAATTGCCTCGAGGCACTCAGCCTGCCTCAGCGCCCTGCGCATGGAGTTCTCCACCCTGACCATCGTGAGCCGTGCCTCCTCCGCCTGCCGCCGCTCCGCACCTATCGACTCCCGACTGTGGCAAGGATGGGATCCCCACCGAGCTGGCTGCGTTGGTCAGGGCAGGTCCACAGGGGGCCCTGGTGGCATCTGGGCCAGAAGACGGCATGGAGAACGACTGGCGCATAGTCTCCACAAAGGAGGAGAGGGCCGCCAGAGTAGCCGACACATGTACAAAACCCGCGAACATGGAGACTCACAACTGGGCCACGTTGGCACGTTGCTCTTCGTGATGACGTGCGTGCTCCCCCCGGGAAGCACGCACGTCATCACGAATGTCACGCATGCAAAACACGACACCAATCAGGACCTTCTCCATACGGCCAGGGGTCTCCTCGTCTGCAGCCAGAGGCGTGTCAGATGACATGGACATCCCCCCTACCTGCGGACGGCCCTGGGATGGGGCATCCCTGCTGGTGCATGGTGGTGCAGTCACAGGGTCAGGGACAGCGACATGCACAGGCCCCTCCGCGGTGACCTGTGCTGCCTCCTGCCCCTGGCCCTGGGCTGCACCACTTGCACCAGTGGTACCACCCCCACCAGGCCCCATGTTCGGCTTTGTAGCGGCCTCCTCCTCCTCTGTGGAAACCACCAACCTGGATGGCTCCACACCGTCTTCCGCCGTTGCAAGCCCCTGTGGGGGCACACCCACCCCTTCCGCTGCAGCCGTAGTGGCAGACGCAGCACAAGTCCCCTCACTCGCGGACAATGGTAAATTCTGGGAGGGTGACCGGGCCTTGCGTCGCCGGCCGGTGGGGGCATCCCCGCCGCTTTGCTCCACAGCGCCGTCTCCGCCCTCTTCATCACTTGCCGCTGTGTAGAGGGAGACATAGAACACAAGTATCAGGGTACAGTACAATGGTCCCCGAGACAGGAAGCCATAGCAGATGAGTGGCACTGTCAAACATCACTTCCATCACGTCCCTCCACAACACATGGGTCAGTGCAGGCAAAACACATGCAGTAACAGACATGGCGCATGCTATGAACATTAGCATACATGTCCAAGGGACTCTTGAAACATACAATGGTGGTTTGAAACTCACATGCATCATGGGTCATGCCTATCACATGCACACACTTCACCCTAGTTTCATCCATCTGGCCTCGTACTCCCCAGACACAGTGGATACAAGGATGAGTAGGATGCATCAGTGAATCTGAACATTGTCACATACATGTGTCATGCATCCATGGCATTTGGAAGTCACAGACACGCAAGTCAGACACACAGACATGGACACCATACATGTCCATGACAGCAGCACCCATCTCTCACACCCCATCCATGTCCAATAAAAATAGACAGGCATGCATTAATGTGTGCATTCCCCATGCTGCTCCGCATGTTGCATTGTAACACATGCACCAACCATGTGGTTCACACATTACTGGTCTCACATGCTTGACCATGATGTCCCTGCACACACACATACGTACATGGCCTATGTCACACATACAGGCAAGTATCAGACAACCAGCACCCTGCAACATGCCCTGTCTCACACAGCAATGCTTGGCTACTTACCGCTCAACTCCGGACGGGTCGACCTCCGAAGGATCTGAGCGTGGATCGCTGGGCCTATGCATTCCAGGACCCTCATCTGGATGGTAATCATGCTGCCCCGGCCCCCCTCCACGAGGCGCCGAGCCTAGTTGAGGGTCCTGGACCTCAAGTCCTCCCTTCTTGACATGTTGGAATCTTCGGACTGCCACCCCCTCCGCGTTGTGGCAGACGATGTCCGTCCAGATCCTGGTCCGCCCTTCCTTGTCGGCGTGCAAACTTCCGAAGAGGGCATCATACTGCCCTAGGACTTGCTCCACCAGGACACCAATTTCGGTGGCCGTGAAGCTGGTGGCCCTCTGCCTCTCTGGCTGGGGCTTACCAGTAGTGCCAAATGGAGATGTGCCCCACATGGAAACCCCAGAGGCAGCCCCAGAGGCAGGAGTGGGTGGGCAACTGGGTCCTGGGGCTGGGCTGTGGAGCGATGGAATCCCAGTCGGAAGTCTTCTGTTCCAGCAGGGGTGGACACAGCAACTGGACCCCTGCAGATGGCTGACGTGCAGGCACCAAATAGCAGGGCACGTGGGCAGCAGGCAGGCAGGCAGGCAGCAGCAGATGGCTGGTGGGAGCGTGCTCGGGGCTCTTGGGGGCAGGAAAATGGCCTTCAGGGCAGGAGCGTGGTCTTCCGTGTGTGTACGTGTGGCCAGCTTGATACGGAGTGATTTGGCACGTGAAAATCTTGCACGTCAGGGTGTAATTCGAGGAAAGGCCCTTAGCACGTAAGCACATCAGCACACGTGCGAGATATCATTGCACTAAAGGCCCTTAGCGCGTAAGCGCATCTGTGACGTATTGTGCACGGGCGTTGCCCTTTCGCGTGTGAAACTTCACGCGAACCCCGTAATACACGTACCCTACTGAAATCGTGGATGAAACTTCACGCGAACCCCGTAATACATGTACCCTGCTGAAATCGCGGGTGAAACTTCACACAAACCCTATAATACACGTACCCTGCTGAAATCACGTGTGAAACTTCCCGCGAACCCCAGGAATACACGTACCCTGCTGAAATCGCGGGTGAAACTTCCCGCAAACCCCAGGAATACACATACTCTGCTCAACAGGGCCCTTTCGCATGTAAAACTTCACGCTGTACCCCAGAACTACACGTACCCCGCTCGCTCGCACAGGGCCAATATTCCTGGGGTTTGCGTGAAGTTTCACACGCGATAGGCCCTGTGCGAGTGGGGTACGAGTATTACTGGGGTTCGCGTGAAGTTTCACACGCGATAGGCTCTGTGCGAGTGGGGTACGTGTATTACTGGGGTTCGCGTGAAGTTTCACACGTGATAGGCCCTGTGCGAGTGGGGTACGTGTATTACTGGGGTTCGCTGGAAGTTTCACATGCGATTTTGCTGTCAGAGCGTGGTACGTGAATTTCGGGGGTGCGCGGGGAGTCCTACACATGAATTGGCAGTGTGGGTCCTCCCAGGTGTTCCCTCTACACCCTCCACGTCCCCTGCAGGCAGACCACACCACAGGGGACTACCCCGCACCCCTAGTCATGTCCCGCAGGCAGCCCATCCACCATGGGCATGCACCCCAGCCAAGCCACCTGTCCGCTTGCACCACTGATCACCAACTCATGTCCCCTTGCACTCCCACCCCCCAGCAGTGCGGGGCACCTGCCAGCAGGCCCCCACTCATGTCCCACTCATGTCCCCCTGCACCCCCAACCCCCAGCAGTGCAGGGCACCTGCCAGCAGGCCCCCACTCATGTCCCACTCATGTCCCCTTGCACCCCCACCCCCCAGCTGTGTGGCGCACCTGCCAGCAGGCCCCCACTCATGTCCCACTCATGTCCCCTTGCACCCCCACCCCCCAGCAGTGCGGGGCACCTGCCAGCAGGCCACCACTCATGTCCCTCTCATGTCCCCTTGCACCCTCACCCCCCAGCAGTGTGGGGCACCTGCCAGCAGGCCCCCACTCATGTCCCACTCATGTCCCACTCATGTCCCCTTGCACCCCCAGCCCCCAGCAGTCAGGGGCACCTGCCAGCAGGCCCCCACTCATGTCCCCCACAACATGTCATCACGATCCACAATCATGGGCCTAATGGCCACCCAAATCCCACCCCACGCCACCCCAGTCGAAACACACAACCAAGTATTACATACACCCCTCATTGAAATCCCCATCACATGAAACATCCCAAATGGCAAGTATGCACATCAATACATGTCCATCACACACACACAATGGGTGCAAGTGAATGAGAAAACATGCATCGTGACATGCAGGAAACCAAGGAAAGCATACCACACAATGAAGTATCAAATAAAAATGTATTACACACAAAAGCAAGAGAATTAAATGAAATCACACAATAATGTAAATAATAAATAAAAAGCTGCATGTCCAAAATATGAAAGAGAAGATGTGTAAACCAGAATAAAAATCAATCCAAAAGCAAATGGGTCCAAAGAGTCTGTCCGTCAAATCAAATCCAAAGTGAAAAAAAAGAAAAATCCATTGATCCATGGTTTAAAAAAAAAGGCAAATGAGGTGAAATCCATTGTGGAACTATATACAAAGTACAAATCCAGGGTCCATGAGCCCAACCATTGAAAGGAAACCTACAAAAACCCTACATAATGAACAACTATATACAAAAAGATGGGGCATTGTCCAAGCGCCCCAAATGAAAAAAAAAACAAAAGGAAACCTAACACTATATAACTATTTACAATGGCAGTGGGCTAGTCCAACGGCTCACTTTCTGATTTCCCGGGCCAGGGCATCATCGAACTCCTGCTGGATGCCCCAGAGGCGGTCCTCTTCCATGGCCCCGAGGGTTCGCAGAGACAATGACATCTGGACCTCCAGGGCCCTGCGAATAGCCTAGAGGCACTCGGCCCGCCTCAGGGCCCTACGCATGGAGTCCTCCGCCCTGACCATCGTGAGCCGTGCCTCTTCCGCCCGCTGCCGCTCCGCATCTATAGCATGGCCCAACCGCTGCCAACGGAAGACACTTCCCATCCTGGGTCCTCCTGCCCTCTGGCCGATGCCTGCCCCTCCGATGTTGAAGGCCCCTGAGCCATCATGGCTCCCACCTTGTTGCTGCTGCTGCTGTGACTCTGCCTCTGCCCTGGCTCCTGCTGCCTGCACATCCTCCTCCGGCTGGGGTGCAGTTGTTGAGGTGGCCACCCCTGCTTGACGTCCGACTCCCGACTGTGGCAGGGATGTGTTCTCCACCAGCCTGGCCGCAGGGTCAGAGGCAGCTCCACAAGGCACCCAGGTGACACATGTGTGGGAAGATGGCACGGAGGACGACTGGCGCATAGGGGTTCAGTTGAGAAGGGGGTCGGAACAAGGTCCAGAAAACCGAGGAATCCGGCCCTGGTGAGCTGTCCCAGTGGGTCAACGCAGTCAATGAGCCATGCGAGAAGACTTGCAGTCTCCTCATGAAAAGACTGCAGATCAGCTCGCATGGCACGTTGACGCAACGCCACCCCACCCAGGACAGGCTCAACCCGGTGCCGGATGGCCACATCCGCAGGGAGAGGAAGGCCAGTTGGTGTAAGCCGATCCCCTCCCTGAGAACGGGTCTGGACGTAGGCATCCCTGCTGGTGCGGGATGATGCAGTGACAGAATTGGGGACAGGATTACACACAGGCACCTCCGCGGTGGGCTGTGCTGCCTCCTGTACCTGCCCCTGCACTGCACCACTAGCACCAGTGGAATCCCCAGCTCCAGACCCCGTCTCTGTCCCTTGCATGGCCTCCTCCTCCACCAAACCCCCCACCAAGCTGGATGACTCCATGCCATCTTCCTCCGTTGGACCCTGTGGGGTCTCAGCTGCCCCTTCTGCTGCCGAGGAGTCCAACTCCGAACTCCGCCTCTTGGACCTACCCTCGGCAGCTGTCGCCTGGGACGCAGCACCGGACTCCTCACTCCCCGACGAGATCACAACCTGGGAGGAGAGCCGGGCCTTGTGTCTCTGGCTGGCGGTGCGATCCCTGTCGCTGGGGTCCACAGCACCCTCTACGCCCTCTTCATCGGTTGAAGCTGCAGACAGGGAGAGATAGGAGACAGGCATCAGGGCACTGTACAATGGACTGATACACACATGACAGTTTCACATGAGTGACAGTGTCAAACTTCAGACATGGCATCACAATCCCCAACACACATGTCTTTTGAAATCACACACATGAGCTATTCCACAGCCATATCACAACGGCCAGCACCATCCATACACATACAACAGCATGAGCAGCTAAAGATGAGCCAGACATCACATGAAACACAGGGAGTGCACTAGACATGCACACACGCCACCACACTTACATGCATGTGTACACCTCCACCAACTGTCAGTGATGAGATCGGCATTCATGTCACATCTGGCAATCAGCCTTCTACATATCAGTGTCACATGCATCCATGTTGCATCACTGTTGCACCCTTGTCAAATACACACACATGCACATGTACACGGTGCAGATACATGCAGCTGGAACCAACATCCATGTGTGACACCACTACCATGCCAACTTACATACAGTCATTCAAACATGTGTGCTCACACATATGCATTTGGCCTGCATGCTTACCCACACATACACCATCCATGTGTCTCACACATGAGACGACTCACATGTGTTAGCCTCACGGCCTTATACATACACATCCATACATGGCCCTACAAAACCACATGTGCAAATCTGCACACTACTGGCACACCACCACACGCACAGCTTCCAATCAGTATGCATGTACACTTACCGCTCGACTCCAGACAGGTCTGCCTCTCAAGGACCTGGACATGAAGCGCTGGGCATATGTGTTCCAGGACCCTCATCTGGTGTTCCCACAGGTGGCCCCGGCGCCCCTTAGCATCCGCTGCCTTCAAGAGGCGCCGGGCCTTGTTGAGGGTCCTGGACCTGAAGTCCTCCCAGTGCTTCTTGACATATTGGAATTTGTGAACTGCCACCCCCTCCGCGTTGATGGCAGTCACGATGTCCGTCCAGATCCTGGTCCGTCCTTCCTTGTTGGCGCGCGAACTTCCGAAGAGGGCATCATACTGCCCCAGGACTTGCTCCACCAGGACACCAACTTCGGTGGCAGTGAAGCTGGTGGCCCTCTGCCTCTCTGGCTGGGGGTTGCCAGTGGTCTCAGATGGTGGTGTGCCCGACATGGCAACCCCAGAGGCAGGTGTGGGTGGGCAACTGGGTCCTGGGGCTGGGCTGTGGAGCGATGGTATCCCAGTCGGGAGTCTTCAGTTCCAGCAGGGGTGGTCACAGCAACTGCACCCCTGACTGATGTGCAGGCAGCAAATAGCAGGGCACGTGGGAAGCAGGCAGGCAGGCAGCAGCAGATGGCAGGTGGGAGCATGCTCGGGGTTCTTGGGGGCAGAAAAATGGCCTTCAGGGCCGGAGCGTGGTCTTCCGTGTGTTTTTGCGTGACCAGCTTGATACGGAGTGATTTGGCACGTGCAAATCTTGTATGTCAGCGTGTAATTCGAGGAAAGGCCCTTAGCGCGTAAGCGCGTCAGCACACGCACGCGATTCCATTGGACGAAAGGCCTTAGCGCGTAGGCACGTAAGTTACATTACGCGCGCAGGCATTTCACTCATAGCACGTGATGACGGAGCACACGTGGAAAAACTGCACCTATGAGTGTCATCGTGTGTAATTGGATGAAAGAGCCCCCGTACACGCATCTCTGACGTGTACGTGTGGGCCGGTTTAAAAGCTGCGTGTAGGATGCCATTTCCTTGTACGTGATTTTCGTGGAGAGCGAGTGGGTGAAATCTGTACTTCTTGTCGGTTCACACGCGATTACTTCACAGCGTTTCTAGTTCGTACTCCCTGTTACCTCTGACAGCTATTTTCTGTTTTTTTTCTTGGGCCTGTTTCCTCAAACAGAGTTCACTTCTCCTTTTGTCCTGTCTCCTCAGACAGCGTACAATTCTTCTTTTGGCGGGGGTGTTGCCAACGCGCACACG
Source organism: Ambystoma mexicanum (assembly GCF_040938575.1). Lineage (NCBI taxonomy): Eukaryota > Metazoa > Chordata > Amphibia > Caudata > Ambystomatidae > Ambystoma > Ambystoma mexicanum. The sequence goes on from NC_090941.1 coordinate 935,354,732, forward strand.
TGCGTATTTTTCACGTTCTTTTTCCAGGCAGACGGTGAGTTCCGCACGTACTTGGCAACTGTGCTTGCCCCGTGTGTCGCCTTACCCTTCAGAGGTAATTGTAGGCTGCGTGTATTACACGTACGCTTATTTTTGTGTTTCTGGGTACCACAGTGTAGTGCGGGTTAATTTTTTCATGCACGTGGTCTATGAGGGGTTGCTTGCACGTTTATTTTTGATTTTGGGCTGCCTGTGCGTTGCGTGACCCGTCATATTCCCCCAGGGGTCACAGACAGCCTTGTTAGAGCACTAGGGTACGAATTCCATCTGGTATCCTACCCCTTTGACCCCCAATTGCCCAGGACAATAGTTTACTGCAACTCCCATACGCACAACAACATCAGTGCCATGGCTGGGAGACGAGCAAGCGGTAAGGGAGGCAAAGGTGGCCGACCCTCAAAAGGTGGGTGTGGTAGGCGCGGTAGGGGACGTTGCCAGGATTTGCAGGGTGCTCCTATGCCCCCATGTGTGGAGGAACAATCAGGGACACCCATGCCCCCCCCATGGTTGAGGGAAACGTGGCTGACACCATCCAAGCTCAGCCCCTGTTGGACCAGCCCATTGTGGCACCTGACCTGGCACAGGATGACTCCCTGGCTGACTTCCAGGTCAGCAAGTCGAGGCCACGTGTGGCGGTGCAAGTTGTTGTCACCAATCCATGTGTATGTGGGGCAGCTATGTCATCTGCTTCCCCAAGTATGCAGGGTGGGGCGGCTGCAGCTCTGACTCTCCCAGCCAGGACAGTGTCAGTCCCAGTCCATCAAACTCTGGGTGGACTGGGACTGACACTGCCTTCATTCCCCCTGCCAACATTACCCTGCAAACAATGCCTGCATCAAGGACTATGGTCATTGTGCATTCCCACACTCCTAGTACCCAGTCCACCAGTGATTCTGCCCCTTCTGACCAGAGCGGCGTAAGCCACTCTGGCTCTGCTCCACCTTTAAAGAAGAGGAAGAAGGGTGCTCTGGCACGACAGGCTGAGACCCCAGGCACGGCTACACACTCCGGTACCTCAAGGAAGCCTTGCTTCAATGATTCGGAACTTGATGCACTTGTGAGCTATGTGTTGGCACATAGCAACGAAATGGTGGTGACTGCAGGGTCCAAGACCACACCTGGTCAACGTAAGGCACACTGGCAGACCATCGCCGACCACATAAGTGCCCTTGGATTTGTGAGGCGCTCAGTTGATGATTGCTACAAGCGGTGGAATGACCTGAAACGCAGAGCAAAGAACAAGCTGGCCTCAAATCATGCCGCTACTCTGGTGACTGGCGGTGGGTCTCCACAAGAGGACAACAAACTCACTGAACATGAGTCTGTTGCTGGGACCTTCGTCACAGAGGAACAGATCTGAGGGTTGGGAGAACTACCCAATTACGACACTTTGTCCGGTGAGTGCCCATGTATGTGTGTGTAATGCATGTGTATGTTGTTTGGGTGACGGGTTCTGATTGAGTGGCAGGTGAGGGTGTGTGTTAATGAGTAGTATGGGTCACCCATGTGCTTCATCCAAAACATTCTGTGGCCTTGAATTTGGGTGTGACAGTATCCCTTCTGCCCACAGTAGTAATTTAGCGCAGCATTTCGGCAGTTTCCCTTGAGGTGGCATCATGCAACAACATTGCTTGTATTTTTCAGTGTTCTTTCAGGCTGATTGTTTCAATTCTCCCACTTTTGCAACACATTCCTCAGCCCTATTGTGACATATGTGACATGCTTCTGTCATAGAAGAACCCCACATTGGCCCACATGTGTCACCTTGGTAGTTGAATGATTTGACCATTCAGGCTGAATGAGTATTGTCCTGATCACATGATGTTTTTGGGCCTGTTTGAATGTGGAGCATGCTAGTTGTTTCCTGTCATGTTGAAGTGCACAACCATTGATGTGTACATGGCCCTGCAATCACTGTATTTTTGTACGCTGGATGTGTTGCAGTGTGTGGCACATGGCGTATCTTTTCACACTATTTTGCATTTTTCATCTCTTCATGTCCATCTCACATGGATGGGTGACAGTACTCATTCACTGACATATGGATGTACTTGTGGAATGTACCATGACTATGGTACATGCCATCTGTGTGATGGCATGTGTCATTTATGTGTATAGGACATGCCACTCACAGGCCAATGTGAGATGGCAGTGCTACCCAGCATGCAGCAAATGTGTTGCTCTTCCATCTTGGTGTCATCAGTGTCTGTCTTTTGCCTCCCCTTCCAACTCTGTGACAGTGCATGCATGGGAGGGTTATAGTCATGTGGGACATGTGTAAATCATGTACTGCTTCTGTAGCTTGTCAGGCCTATTTGTGTGCTATTGTGCTAATGCCTGTTTCCATGTTTTGTCTTTCATGTTTTTGCAGGGGATGACGCACTTGATGCTGTTGAGGTTGAGGAGATGGTGCAGACCCAGGAGGAACCTGAGGCACAACCGCCACCAGTGGGGGACGTGGTGTGGTGGTGGGTGAGAACCCACTCTTGCTGCAGACGATTCTGTCAAGGGGTGTCTCTGGGTGCACCTCCCCAGACCTCTATTCAGGTGCTGATTTGGATGATGAGACTTATGTGGCGTCGCAGGTAAGTGTTTCTGGAAGGGGTTCTGTTCTGTCCAACCCACCTGCACCAGGGGTAGAACCGTCTATGGGGATGTCAGTGTTGGTTAGTCAGCCTTTGGCGGTTACGGGTGCAGGGTCACACTCCACAACATCTGATCCTGTTCCTGGGCCAGCAGATCAGAGGGGGAATGCAGTCCTGCAGCCTCAGGCAGTGCCGGCACAGCAAGGCGCAGATCGCCTTGCCCTAAACAGGTGTGGTGCCCGCCAATGTGGTGGCCGTACGTCACCAGGCAATACCGCACGGGAACAATCCATGGTATGGCAACCCAACAGGCAGCATCAGTTGAGATGATGGCTCAAGCAATGGAGAGGGTGGCCACTTCCATTGTCCCCCCTGAAAGGCAGATGGAGCAACTACAGCAGGCAACAGACTCCATTTGCCAATCACACAGTAAGGACATGTTGGCGTCCAACAGGGACAGACGGGCGGCACTGGAGACCCTATGCCAATCGATATCAATAGAGTCCCATGGCCACAGGGAAGCCCTGAGGGTAGAACTCCGTCACCTCAGGGAGACTCTTGTTGACCTTGAGACTTCCACTAACTTGAGGACAGAACAGCAGCTGGAGCGGCTCACACGTTCGCTCTCAGCTGAGATGCAGGCAACTCGGGAGGAGATCTGGGCATCACGTCAGGTGCTGCATGGGGATCTCCGCACTATAATCCTCCAGAACAAGACCTTCCACACCCGCATGCTTGCTGCCATGGAGGACCATACCAGGGCTTTGTGTGGGCTGCCTCCCATAGCACCAGCACCTCCTGTGGCAGCAGCAGAGGGTGTTCAGAGTGACAGCAGCAGTTCTCCCACATTGGCATAGCCGTGCAGGCCATGAGCCCATGGAGGTTTTTTTTTTCCCCAACATCCACACAGGCGGCTGTTGGTGCGCACCCTGTCCTCGGACCTCCTGGGTAGCCTCCCCCCCACATGGCCATTTTCGATTTTTGATTTTTGATTTTTTTTTTTTGTGTTTTTTTTTATTTTTTTTTATTTTTTTTTACAGTGTGTTGCCTTGTGTGGCTCCCGTGGGCATCCACTGTATTCCGCTGGGCAAATGCAGGCTTGTCCTGAGTTTGGGTTCGATGCTTGGGTTCGTGAGACACACACCCCTCCTGCTTCCCATTTCCATGGACTTGCAAAGGGTGTGACCAAGTGACAGTGATGTACACGGTGATGTTGGGCTCCCATGAGCTGTGTGGGCAGTCTGTAGTCAATACTGTGTAGACATTCCTTGTGTATATTGTTGTTGTATTGTACACTGCATGTTGTAATTATGTATGCTTCTGCTTCCATGTTTCCCTCTAAATGTGCAGGTTCATTCCTCATGTCTTCACAAGGCCGTCTACTTTGGAGATGGAGTTCATGTTGTATGAAGTACACAAACCAGTTTTGAAGCCTGCAGACTACAGTTGGAAGGGGGCGATGTGGTGGCATATTCAGGTTGTAAGACTACGACTACTTTAACTTAGTACTGTCATGTTTTAGTTATGTTTGAGCTTGTGTAGCTGCATTGTATTGTTGGTAAGTATTTGGTAATGTGTGTTGTTAGTTCAACATTACTGGGAGCATATTGTGTGTGGATAGTTTCCATTAGGGACACTGTACTTTGTGACACTTGTGTCAGGTTTTCTGGATTGCTTTGTTTGCTCTCACATAACATGACATGCCATGGTGTGTTGGGTGGCGGTGCTGGGGAGGGGTTGGGTGACATGGCACTGTTCTCATGTTATATTTTGCAAGGGGGTAATGCATTTAGCAGCATATGTGTCTTTTGATGACACAGCATTGGTGGTGTTTCTGTAGGTAGGGATGCACACATTGTGACACTTCCAGGTGACCAATCTCAGGCTGGTATGGTTGTGACAGTTGACTGTCCCTTATGTCATCATCATTGATTGTCAGCTGGTATGTGGCAGGGCTGTGTGCACTCCACAGGGGTGTGAGTCTAAGTGAAGTAATTAGCCACCAGCTGCGTTCGGGCTGCCTCACCCCGTGCCCTTGCCCCTCCCATGCGCAGCGGGCGTGCATGTGGATGGGGATATGGGGTTACCACCATGTCCACCGGCAGGCCCCGGCGTGTTGCAACGTTGTGCAGGACACATGCTGCCACTATGATCCTGCACACTACTGGGGGATCGTATAACAGCTGCCCGCCAGAACGGTCAAGGGAGCAAAAGCGTGACTTGAGCACGCCAAATGTGCACTCCCCTATGCACTGGGTTGCAATATGGGATGTGTTGTATCTTACCTCGGGTGGCGTGGTAGGGTTCCGAATTGGCGTCATCATGTGGGTGCTCAGAGGGTAGGCACTGTCCCTTCGGGAGGTGGTGATGGGTATCATTAGTAGAGTTGTGACATAACTCAGTATCTGGCATGCATGCATGTGCTGTGGCATTTATACTCACCAAGCAGCCATGTAGCGCCATGCCGCCCAGGTTCTAGGTCCCGGTTTAGGGTTGACATTCTGTAAATGAAACGGTCGTGGGTGGACCCTGGATAGTTGGCATATACTGAGGTGATGATTCCCTTGGCATCACATACTACCTGCACGTTGATGGAATTCCAGTGCTTGCAGTTTCTATAGATGTGTTCTGATGCCCTGGGGGGACATAGAGCCACATGGGTGCAATCAATGGCACCTAGGACTTTGGGGAATTGTGCCACCCCATAGAAATCCTGGACGGCAACCTGCCTTTCTGCAGGTGTTCTGGGCAGGTATATGTGCCTGCGGACTGATGGGCGTGCAGTCATGATGGCCAAGACCTGGTGTAGGCAGCATGACTGCGTGGCCTGTGACACCCCCCCCCCACTATGGCACTTGTCCGCTGAAATGATCCGGTGGCCAAAAAGTGCAGTACATTGAGGACCTTCTCCAAGGGGCTGAGTGCTTTTGAGCAGAGGGTGGGTGATGTGAGGTCATCCTCCCACTCACTGACCAGGTTGAGTATTATGTGAGGTGGAAACCTGTACCTCCCACACACCTGGTCATCAGGCATCCCAAAAAGGCTGGTTCTGGGTGTGAAAAGTCTGGGCCTGACTATCCTCCTCCTCCTCCTCCTGCGGTATCCCACGACCACTGCTGCTAGGAACGGTATGTTCATCCTGGCGTCTGAGCTTGCTTGTTGTTTGCGCGCACTTTTATGCTGCGCGGGTCCACGTACGCTTGCTTCCTGCTGGCGTACGTGTTTCCGGATTAGCGCGTCTTTTTTGGCGCGTGCGTGTGGGCGTTCTGCGCATTTGCCTCCTGTACTTCCCTGCCCACCCCAGTAATACACGTACCCCGCTCGCCCAGGCCCAATCGCATGTGAAACTTCCCACGCACCCCCGAAATACACGTTATTTTTGACACAACAGGTGTCCGTGTTTGTCGCGTACCCCTTTGCACATCATTTGTCCTAGAGGGCCACAGTATGGGACATTCATCAGAGCTGTATATACGTGCTTTTGCTTGCGCACATTTTTTTAATGCGCAGGGACGCTCCCGCCTGCCTTCGTGTGGCGGACATGTGTTGATGTACATAGTTGACTTTTGGTTTGTGTCATGAGATCGCCATTTCACTGCTGGGGGATGGGGGTGCAACGGGACATGTGTGGGACATGAGTGGGGGCCTGCTGGCAGGTGCCGCTGACTGCTGGGGGGTGGGGGTGCTGGGGGACATGTGTCGGACATGAATGGGGGCCTGCTGGCAGGTGCCCTGGACTGCTGGGGGGGTGGGGGTGCTGGGGGACATGAGTGGGGGTCTGCTGGCAGGTGCCCCTCAGTGCTGGGGGGTGGTGGTGCTGGGGGACATGAGTGGGGGCCTGCTGGCAGGTGCCCCTCAGTGCTGGGGGTAGGGGTGGAGGGGGTCATGCGTTGGTGATCAGTAGTGTAAGATGACATGTGACTTGCCTGGGGTGCATGCCCATGGTGGATGGGCTGCCTGCGGGACATGACCAGGGGTGCAGGGTAGTCCCCTGTGGTGTGGGCTGCCTGCAGGGGCCGTGGAGGGTGTAGAGCGAACACCTGGGAGGAGCCACACTGCCAATTGATGTGTAGGATTCCACGGCACCCCCGAAATACACGTTCCCTGCTGAAATCGCGTGTGAGACTTCCCACAAACCCCAGATTTACACGTACCCAGGCCAATCGTGTGTGAAACTTCACGCGAACCCCAGGAATACACGCACCCCACTCACACAGGGCCTATTGCGTGTGAAACTTCCCGCGAACCCCAGATTTACACGTACCCCGCTCGCCCAAGGCCAATCGCGTGTGAAACTTCCCGCGTACCCCCGAAATACACGCACACACTATTTTTGACACAACGGGTGTCCGTGTTTGTCGCGTACCCATTGCACGTCATTTGTCCAAGAGGGCCACAGTATGGGACATTCATCAGAGCTGTATATACATGCTTTTTGTTAGCGCACATTTGGCGCACATTTTTTTCATGCCCAGGGACGCTACCACCTGCCTTCGTGTGGCGGACGTGTTTAGGCCTGTGCGCGTCTTCGCCCGTGTGCTGGTTTGCCCTATTCGATTCCATGAATACTTGTTGTAGGCGAGCGTGTGGGCGTTCTGTGTACTTGCCTCCTGTACTTCCACCGTGACGCCCACATTTTCACGCGTTGTTCCCCATTCCGCGTGCCACGCCCCGGGTTACGCCTACTTTTGTTATGTGCGCCGCGCTATGTGCGCTTTCGCTGTGGCCTTAGCGCATGCCATTAGATGACCTGTGAGCCGGCGTGCGCCACATAGATTTTCAGCGCACATCCCAGATTTTACTCACGCACAGACTTCCATGAATCGATGTGCGCGGGTTTTGCTGCGATTTTCGCACTTGCACTGCGATTCGCACAGTTTTGCACGCTTGCGTGGGAATTTTCAGCGCACATTAATTCCATGAATCGGGCTGTAAATCTAACTCTCATGAAGTTCAGTCTATGTTCTCAAGACGGAGATTTGATTAAGTATAATTCAGGCTCACAATAAATTTTGTGACCAAATGGGTGTATTGCAAAATCGTTATATTCAAATCAATCCAGTCACGCTGGAACAGTTTGGTTTTAGCTTTAGTTGGATTCTGGTTTAGCAAATCAGTGGAAATATCAGCATGTTCTATAGCTTCAAGTACTTGATGCCTCCATTTTCTCCTGAAAGCATCATCAAGTTGGCACATATGTTTTGACGTCACCGTTCCTATTATGGCATTAGATGATATGCCTAATGTACATTTTCAATAAAGAGCTATCATGTTCCATGTGTATCTAGTGTTCAGTGAGATTAGACCAAGTTATCTCCTTATCCAGACTCCAGGCACACAATGAGGCAAGTGCAGTAGCCTTCTCCAAAATTTCCTCTGATCTAGCCCAGACTGTAGCAGGTATAATATTTTTGCTTTCTGCACCATAGATCAGTATTGGGGTTGTCTTTTGCAGATAGAATTTAAGAACAGGGCTAATGGAGAACTTACCATATTTGTTCTGAATCAGGATAGCCTGAGCCATTGAGGTGTCTAGTTTAGATTTCAAGGATTTGAGGTATACTTTTTCATCATCTCGATCTGCAATAGAAACCCCCAAGTATGTATAGCTAGTTATCTGTTCCAATTCTTGACCTTGCAAAAGCCACTTATACCTCTCATGACTAATCTTCAAGTCCAAGTTGCTCCAGTTGCTCCAGAATCTATAACCACTGGACCACTTCCCACCAACCTCTTGTCAAAAAGTAAGGATACATTTACAGTAACATGCGGCACCACTGCTTGAAGTGTATTTGCCACTTGATGTGTCCGTTTCACTGTAAACTGATTCTTTTTTGGAGTATAGGGACAGTTACCGAGGAAATGGCCACTTTTACCACAATAGAGACAGAGATTATTTGCACATCTTCTCTCCCTTTCTTCCTTTGATATAGGCCCTCTTACCTTCCCAAATGTCTCTAAAACCTTAGACTTAAAATCCTTACTAACAAATTCTAATCTTGGTCTTTCACTTTTTTAATTGAATTTCCATCCCCTGAAGACCTCCTACGCTCCTGTCTTCTTTCATTTTTAAGAAAATCTAACTGTATTACAAGATCCATCAAAGCCTCACAAGATGATGGTCTATCAACAACAGCTGGCAAAGCATCTTTAAGCTCATCTCTCAGTCCTCTATAAAATAAAGAAGCTCTCTTCTCCTCTGGCCATTGACTTTCCAAAACTAAAGTCTTAAATTGAGCAATATAACTCACTAAATCTCAACTACCTTGCTTTAGTTCGAGTAACTCCCCATCAGAAGAGACATCTGTCGTTTATCAAAAAGTTTACTAAACTCTTCTTTAAAAAGTCTAAAATAATGTAAAGACAGATTCTCTTGCTTAACTAACAACCCCACCCAACTAGCAGCCTCTCCAGAGAGATACGATAACATGAAAGTTAACTTTGAAGAGTCAGAATTAAATATGTCTGGTGTGCTCAAGAAATGTAACTCACATTGAGTACTAAATGTTTGAAATCTTCTAGATTCTCCATTAAAACGTTCTGCTAGGGCTAAAGGCACGGGCAATATCAAAAACTTCAACCCTCCTACTGCTCCCAACTCAGACTCAAATATATGCCCTGTACCTTCCTTTTCTAAAACAGGGGGAGGATCCCCCTTATCTTGTAACAACCTCTTATCTGAGGTTCTCCCTTCTGTAGCCTCCTGAATACTAGTCACCTTACTACTCATCTCATCAACTTTCTTATTAAAAACAGAACATTTTCATTTATAACTACTCTCAACTCATCCCTCAATTCTTTTATCATTTCCTCAATTGCTTCCATGGTGGTCTAATTGGGTTTCCAGCAGCTCAGGTTAAGTTAATTACTTGGGCCTTTCATTCTGTCATAACTAATCTTTATGTCCAACGCGGGAGCTGCTGAACCCCACAGACCCACCAAAGTGTTGCATTCTCAACTAACTTTTAAACTAGTTGTGCTTGTGACACCCTGCGGGGAAAGGGGAATTTGGATAAAATAATAAAATCAGACACTGGAACTTGAATTCCTTTCAGGAGAGAAGTATCTGCATGGATGAGAGATCAAGAAGTTGAACAAACATAAGTAAATACATTTATATATATTTCTTAGTTTAAATAATCTAATCAACTTTGACAATGGTTACCTAAAATCTTCAACAATTGCCTAGAGGATCATTTCCTTGTCATCTCTACTTGTTTACTTTTGTGATTAACTTTTAACAAGGATAAAACATTCAACTTGAAAATAGTTCAGCATGTGCTCTTATTTTCATTGAATTATAGTGTGCACCCTTTAACTCTTAATGAGAATATTTTCAATATACTGGCTAGAAATGAGACTCTACAAACTCCAAGAGTTAATCAGTTAGCTCCTTAGACACAGTTCTCTTGAAATGATGGGTTTGTTATTTGTACTGTGTACTTTCTTTCTTTAAGAGAAAACTGAAATGCTTGTCCAACATTAGTTGTTTTCTTTTTAGATACCCAAAGGAATCATCAAAACAATCCAACAAGAATATATTACATTCCTCTCAGGTTGATTAACATCTGCTTTCTCTTATTAGTTCACCGAAGATATTTGCATCATTACTTCAAAGTGTACTCAAGTAGAATGTACTACACAAATTAAATTTCACTTAAGTTACTTTTCTTTTTTCTCCAGTTGAATACTTTAAAAGGATTTCATTTAATTTATGAGATTGATACGTTCACTGTATTGCTAGTAAGTATTCTTGAAAAGATTTCCTTGTAGTTTGGTAATCCTAACTTTAGGCTTTACTTTACTGTCGAACAGTCGCCGCACATGTGCACTCGATACAGGGTAAGAGTTCTCACTGTAATAATACGGAATGGTTCTTGCTTCAAGAAATTAACAGGAAACTGGCGATACGATGAAATAAATCTTGTGCATGTCCGCTTACCTTTTCTTCACTAAAAACAGCCTTCGGGAAGGACTTTCACTCTCTCACATCGAGGAGATAATGACTGACGAAACTCTGCGACTTGATCTCACTTCTCAACTCAGGATCCAAAGAGCGCGACACTGGAACCGCGTCCTCTCCAGTACAGAAGCTCCACATAGGGATTTCCTTTTAAGGTAAGTGTAGATGAATGAGAGCAAACACGCGACTCCTTCAGTAAACAAACAGAAGCATACACGTACACGCGCAACAGTCACACACAACAGTCAAAGAACAAAAAAATGTTAACCCTTTATTAACCGGGTTATAGACTCAAGTCTTTAGTCAAAGAGAACATTAGTTACAAGTTAACAAGGAATCTTTCACTGTTCTTAAATAAAGTACTTAGCTCAAAATTCTTCTTTTATGGAACTAAATTGAATCTTCAAATTCCAAATACACTGTATTCTTTCTTCAAGGACAAAACTGGAACTCCAATCAGATTTCTTCTGAGTTCTGACTTTCTTCTTAGATGAATCTTGGCCTAAAAACTCAGGAGAACACAAAAACACCACCTGCTCACAGAGATAACTAAATGAAAGGCAGTTTAGAATGTTTAGATCAAACCTTTGTTTAGCCCCTGAACCAATGATGGCTCCAGCTCTAATCCACTATTTTGGCTTGTGATACCAACTGCATACTGAAAACTAAAGTTAAGGCCTAACCAAAAACAGAAAGAAACTTTAAAATTTTGTTTTCATTTTAATTTCTCAGGGACCTACATTTAACCAGAAACCTGACAATACCTTTTTGTGGCGGCTACTCTTTTAGGTTAGAATGTACATATGAATACAATGCTTGTAATCGTCGTTGCATCCCCATTGGTGTTTTTGCCATCAGGACTAAATTGTCTGAATAGAACAAAGCCGGCACTGCTTTGGAGTCTAACTTGGGAGCATCAGATGTTTCCATTGCGAAAGCTGCTTGCATATCTGCGATAAAAAAGTTGAATAGAGTTGATGCCAATTAGCATCCTTGCCTTAGACCTCAGTGAGTTTGAATTGTAGCTGTTAAATATCCCTCAAAATCAAGTCTCACTTGCATCTTCGTATTCGTGAGGAGGGCACAAATAAGATTTAATAGATACCCAGGACACTTGGCTTTCGCTAATTTATTATACAAAAGCTCTCTAGAGACAGAATCGAATGCCACCTTTAGGTCAATGAAGGTTAGGTAAATTGTTTGTTTCTTTGCCAAGTGAATCGTAATTATGACTTTGATGGTTAATAAATGTATCGCTGTGCCCAGGCCCGGGACAAACCCAGTCTGGCAGGGGTCTCTCTGTGCATGTTCTATAGCCCATGCATTGTGATCCCTGAGAATAAATCTTGAAAAGATTTTTCCCGGGGAATCGAGGAGGGCAATCTGTCTATAATTAGAAGGACTAGAACGATCGCCCTTCTTGAAAATCGGAATTACTACTGCATTTCGCCATGATTCCGGAATGGTATTTGATCTTATGATCTGGTTAAAGATTATGTGGAGTATCTTGGCGCATAGTTCTGGATGTTCTTTGAGAGTATGATTACACAGCCCATCAGGGGGCCCGGGGCACGCAATTTACTTGCTTTCATTATGTAATATAAGATATCGTCTTCTGACACCACAAGTTTATCGAAATCAGAATATTTATCCACAACCTTTGCATCGCTATCCTTAGGAGCTTTGAATAGTTGTACGAAATGGGAAATCGAAACATGTTGTGGCACCCCATTAATTTGGATTGGTAGTTGTTTTGTATGAGCCGCAACATTCCTCAGGGCCCAAATATCTGCACTGTTTTTTTTCTGTATTGCTTTCAGCATTACTTCACCATCACTTTGGTACTATGTGGATCTATATGTGCGGATCCAATTATTGTATCTACATTCCAGATTTCATCGATATTGTGTTTTTTCTCTATTGATGGAGCCCAGAAACAAATGTTTTCTTCCTATCGTGGGTCCTGAGATGTAATTATATGACCATTGAGTGGCTAAAAGGTTGTGATCAACGTGGGCTTGGTGTCTAACCTCAAAATTAGAGGTGGTGGCAAATGCTGACCTATCAACAAATACATAGTCTATAATAGAATCGCTTTGCCCGTGCCACCATGTACTCTTTGGTGGATTGTCAGTTGGAAATGCTCCATTTAGCACACAGAGCCTTTACAAACTGCAACCAGCTCTTGAATGTAGGATCTTTCTGAGAGTTTATAGGTAGGAAACATTTCAAATTTAAATCTCCTGCTATTTTTTGGTTCGTAATTTCAGGTTCCTCCAGCACAAGATCTATAAGTCAAATCGTGGAAAAATGTATCAACTGCTATAGCTAGGGGGTTACGATACATGTTTATGATAGCAATTTGTCCTCCTTTGTATTTTACCTTTACTAGTTGTAAATAGTGATTTGGGGAGGCCCATGGGAATATTTCAAACCCCTCTATTGATTCAACAGCTACCAACAAGGCAGACGACGGGCGGTCCTTGGCTTCAGCCTTTGCTGGAACAAGTAGAATTTAATGCCCATCACTGGCTGAGTGGTCAGCCAGGTTTCTTGTAGTGCAATTACATTTTACTGGTCAATGGTCGAGGCAATGGGTCAAAAATATGCGCCGGACCTCCCGTATTCCAACTAGCAAAGGTAACCACACCCTTCTTTGTAGCAGAATCTAATTGTGCTCTCACATTATTTTGGTTAGTTCCTTGATGAACATTCTCGCTGGCAAGGGTTGGTTTATAAATTCTCAGTGCTGGCACAATATTTTGGACCTTGTTGGTGTTAGCTGATTGTGTGGATCTAAATGTCACTGATGGATCATGGGCCAGGATAAAGCCTAAAGCAAACAAATCCATCTTGGCTTTCCAAAGTAGATTTCTTACAATATTCGAGGGTATCCACAACCTGATTGATGATAACACATCATCATTTAAGAATTCTACTTGTTTTATATAATAGGTGGTTATGTCTTGTAAACTAGCTACATCTTTAAATATAGCTAGTATCGATGTTCGATTCAGATCATACGCTGGGAATGGGGTCTCTCTGCAATTTAGGATAAAACACTGATTATAATCTCTTACTTCACATTCAGGCTGACTGAGTCAATTCTTGTTTGGTAATGTGTTAGTGTGTGGTATCATCTCATGCGAATTTTCATGGATCATTGCAATTTCTTTTTGATGGTTTACAAAATTCTCTAATGAGGTTTTTATCGTTGTCTGAACATGGGGTAAGAGATCTTTTATTGGGAGGAGTTGTTCGCTCAAGGTTGGAGACTCTCAATTCTGGTATAAATATAGCCTGCTCTTTTTTTCATTTAAGGCTATTAGTCTCTGCTGTTTTAAAATCTCATCCAATGAAGTCTTGATCATTGTGTGGATTTGGGGCGCCATAACCATGGGCCTCACATCAGGTAGATTTAGGGGCTCGTTCGCCAGAGCTATAGGTTTAGGGGCCCTGGTCACACCTAACTCTTGAATCTCAGCTGTAGAAGTTCTTTCAACATGATTTATGGATACAGTGGGTAGCAGTTGTCCCTCCAAGGCAGTTTGTGATTGCGTACTTGTGGCAAAAACTGTTGAGTCACTCTTTGCCACTGTGACTGCTAAAGCAGCGACCAGATTGCCTAGCGGAGCATATGCTGCTGTTTTTGCATTCTTTAAAATCTTCTGTTTTTTTCGTTGACTAATATCAGTAGCTTTGCCTCTATTTGCTGTTTATTATTTTTTTTAAAAATTTGACTGATTGCTGGAGTCGCGATTGGGGGCTCTATTTGTTTATCAGATAAAGTACTAATCTTGTTATTAGATATAGACTGAGGTGGACCATCTGATCGTCGCCTATTAGAATTAGCTGAGAAATCAAAAGTAACTGTAGATTTTCTTGCAGGCCTAGTTGTAATCTCTAGATCGTTGAGTGCCCCTTTGTTGTTGTTGCTCATTGGCATCAATGCTTTATTTACATGGCCATCCTCAACTATTGTTGGAATTGTGGAGGAGCCCTGAAATATAATATAAGCCTCCTTATCTCTGAGAGGAGTCCTGCCATCCTTCTCACTTCCTGTCTGAGTTTGCACTGCTTGAGTATGGTTGACAGGCCCTTCACGCACACTCACAATCATACAATCAGTTTGTGTGGAAGACGTTAAGGGGGTAATTCATAGAATTCAGCGCATAAGTGCGCGTGAAGCAGTCTGCGCCAGCCGCATGTGCCAAAATCCATATCCGCGCACAGCGTATTCATGGATTTTAACATCCATAACCAGCCGTGGCCCAGAGTGGCGCAGCGACCCTGCAGCAGCACCAGTTACGCCCCCAATCCCTCCCCGTGCGTCATTAACAGCACACAAATCCCATACATGGCACACAGGCCAGTGGACCAACATACAGCCCCCCAACCACGAATGCGAGCGGGGTACGTGTATTACGGGGGTGCGCGGGGAGAATCACACGCGATTGGACTTGTTCGAACGGGCTACGTATATTTCGGGGGTGCGCGGGACGTTATACATGCGATTAGCCCTGTGCGAGCAGGGTACGTGTATTCCGGGGGTGCACAGGGAGAATCACACGCGATAGGGCCTGTGCGAGTGGGGTATGTGTATTTCAGGGGTGCACGGGAAGTCCTACATGCGATTGGCCCTGTGCGAGCAGGGTACGTGTTTTTCGGGGGTGCGCGGGAAGTTCTACACACGATTGGCCCTGTGCGAGCATGGTATGTGTTTTTCAGGGGCGCGTGGGAAGTTATACACGCGATTGGCCCTGTGTGAGCAGGGTACATGTATTACGGGGGTGCGCAGGAAGTTCTATATGCGATTGGCCTTGTGCGAGCGGGGTACGTGTATTATGGGGTTGCGCAGGAAGTTCTACAAGCGATTGGCCTTGTGCGAGTGGGGTACGTGTATTACCGGGGTGCGTGGGAAGTTCTACACGTGATTGGCCTTGTGCGAGTGGGGTACGTGTATTACGGGGGTACGCGGGAAGTTCTACACGCGATTGGCCTTGTGCAAGTGGGGTACGTGTATTTCGGGGGTGCGCGGGAAGTTCTACACACGATTGGCCTTGTGCGAGCAGGGTACGTGTATTTCGGGGGTGCCCCAACAAATTGCTAGTGTGTGTCCTCCCAGGTGTGCCCTCTCCCCCCTCCCCAGGGCCTGCAGGCAGACCACACTGCACCCCTGGCCATGCCCCACAGGCAGCCCATCCACCCTGTCGAAGCCCCCCAGCCAGCCCACATGTCACCACGCACAAGGTAGCACTGACACATGTCCCCCAGCTCCCCCACCCACCCAGCATTGCCAGGCACCTGCCAGCAGGCCCCGACTCATGTCCCCCAGCACCCCCACCCACCCAGCATTGCCGGGCACCTGCCAGCAGGCCCCGACTCATGTCTTCCAGCACCCCTACCCACCCAGCATTGACGGACACCTGCCAGCAGGCCCCGACTCATGTCCCTCAGCACCCCCACCCACCCAGCATTGCCGGGCACCTGCCAGCAGGCCCCGACTCATGTCCCCCAGCACGCCCACCCACCCAGCATTGAGGGTCGGGCCCTGACTCATGTCCCCCAGCACCCCCACCCACCCAGCATTGATGGGCACCTGCCAGCAGGCCCCGACTCAGGTCCCCCAGCACCCCCGCCCACCCAGCATTGAGGGTCAGGCCCCGACTCATGTCGCCCCAGCACCCCCACCCACCCAGCATTGATGGGCACCTGCCAGCAGTCCCTGACTCATGTCCCCCAGCACCCCCACCCAGCATTGAGGGTCAGGCCCCGACTCATGTCCCCCAGCACCCCCAACCACCCTGCATTGATGGGCACCTGCCAGCAGGCCCCGGTTCATGTAGCCCAGCACCCCCACCCACCCAACATTGCCGGGCACCTGCCAGCAGGCCCCGACTCATGTGCCCCAGAACCCCCACCCATCATTGACATGCACCTGCCAGCAGGCCCCGACTCATGTCCCCCAGCACCCCCATCCACCCAGCATTGCCAGGCACCTGCCAGCAGGCCCCTACTCGGGTCCCCACCCAACATGTCATAAAGATGCACATTCATGGGCCTCATGTCCAACAAAATCCCACTGCACGCCACCCCAGTCTTCAGACACAACCAAGTTTCCCATCCACCCCACACTGAAAGGCCTGTTACTTGTCACTAACCAAAAGTCAAATATGCACATCAACACATGCCCGTCACACACACACACTGGGTGCGAGTGATTGTGTAAATGCACAGTAAACCAAAGAGCAAATATCACACATGGAAGTAAGAAATCAAAATGTATTTTGCACAAAAATATCAAAAAAGTTTCAAAGCATGTAAAGAATCAGAAACAAGAAAAAAAGGCATGTCCTAAAAAAATAAATAATAATAATGATGACACAATCCAAATGAATCCAAAATAAAGTTTGTCAAAAATCCTTGTCCAACAAAGTAAATCCAAAGGAAATCAAAATTCAAAAATCCATTGATCCATGGTGAGGGTAAAATATGTTTTTAAAAAAATCCACTGTCCAATTATGTATTTATGTATAAATATTGCAACAAGAGTCCATGAGCCCAACAAATTAAATGAAACCTACATAAAAAACCCCACCTAATGTACAACTATATACAAAAACGTGGGGCATTGTCCAAGCGTCCCAAAAGAAGAAAAAAGAGAAAGGCAACCTATCACTAACTAACTATATACAATGGCGGCGGGCAAGTCCTGCGGCTTACTCTGTGATGTTGTGGGCCAGGGCATCATCGAACTCCATGTCTATCTGCTGGAGGCGGGCCTCTGCCCTGGCCCCGAGGTCTCGCAGGGATGCATGCATGGCCTGTTCCAACTCCCTGCGAGTTTCTTTCGAGGCACTCAGCCCGTCTCAACGCCTGACGCATGGAGAACTCCGCACTGACTATGGTGAGCCACGCCTCTTCCGCCCGCCGCCGCTCCGCATCTATTCGCTGGCCCAACCACAGCCACACGGAAGACACTCCCATTCCAGGGTCCTCCTGCCCTCTGGCCGATGCCTGCCCCTCTGATGTTGATGGCCCCGATCCATCATTGCTCCCACCTAGAGCCTGCTGCTGCTGCTGTCCATGTGCCCTGTCCGATGATGCCTGCACATCCTCCATCTGCTGGTCTCCAGTTGTTGGGGTGTCCACCCCTGCTGGACCGCCGACTCCCAACTGTGGCAGGGATGGGATCTCCACCAAGCTGGCTGTGTTGGTCGGGCCAGGTCCACAGGGGGCCCTGGTGGAATCTGGGTCGGAAGACGTCAGGGAGAATGACTGTCTCCACAGAGGAGGATAGGTCCGCCAGAGTGCGCGACACATGTAAGAACCCACCGACCATGGCCCCTCCCAACTGTGCCACGTTGCCACGCAGCTCTTCATGATGGTGTGCATGCTCCCCCAGGAAGTGGTGCATGGTGGTGCAGTCACAGGTCAGGGACAGCGACATGCACAGGCCCCTCCGCTGCGACCTGTGCTGCCTCCTGACCCTGTCCTTGGACTGCATCACTCGTACCAGTGGTACTACCCCCAGCAGGCCCCGTGTGCGGCTCAGTAGCGGGCTCCTCCTCCTCTGTGGAGACCACCAACCTGGATGTCTCTGCACCGTCTTCCGCCATTGCAAGCCCCTGTGGGGGCTCACCAAGCCCTTCCGCTACAGCCGTAGTGGAAGAGGCGGCACCAGTCCCCTCTCTCCTGGATGATGGCAATTCCTGGGAGGGTGGCTGGGCCTTGCGTCTCCGCCCGGTGGAGGCATCCCTGCCGCTTGGCTCCACAGGGCCGTCTCCGCCCTCTTCTTCACTCGACGCTGCATAGAGGGAGACATAGAACACAAGCATCAGGGTACCGTAGAATAGTCCCCTAGAAGGGAAGCAATAACACATGAGTGGCACTGTCAAACGTCACTTCCATCCTGTCCCTCCACAACGCATGGGTCAATGCACGCAACACACATGCAGAAACAGGCACGGCGCATGCAATCAACATCAGCATCCATGTACAAGGGCCTCTGTTAACAAAAATGTTGCCTTAAAACTCACATGCATCATGGCTCATACTGATCCCATGCACACACATCACCGGAGGGTCATGCATCATGGCTCCTACACCACAGACACAGTGGATACAACGGTGACTGCACTGCATGAGTGAATCTACACATTGTCACGGACATGTGTCATGCATCCATGACGTTTCAAAGTCACACACACTTCTCAGACACACAGACATGCACACCATACATGTACATGAGAGCAGTACCCATCCCTCACCCCCCATCCATGTCCAAGAACAGGGACTGGCATGCATTCATGTGTGCATTCCGTATGCATCTCCCCATGTCTCATTGGAACACATGCACCATCCATGTGGTTCACGCATTACTGGTCTCACATGCATTACCATGATGTCCCGGCGCACACACATCCATACATGGCCTATGTTACACATACAGGCAAGTAGCCGACTACCAGCACACTGCAACATGCCCTGTTTCACACAGCAATGCATGGCCACTTACTGTTCGACTCCGGACGGGTCTTCCTCCGAAGGATCTGGGCGTGGAGCACTGGGTTTATGCATTCCAGGACCCTCATCTGGATGTTGCTCAGGTGGACCCGGCACCCCTCTGCATCCTCTGCATTCACGAGGCGCCGGGCCTTGTTGAGGGTCCTGGACCTGAAGTCATCCCAGCACTTCCGGACATGCTTGATGTCGCTGGTTGCCACCCCCTCTGCGTTGACGTCCTCCCAGATCCTCTCCCGTCCTTCCTTGTCGGTGCGCAATGTTTTGAAGAAGGCATCATAATGCCCCAGGACATGCTCCACCAGGACACCAACTTCCTTCTCACTGAAGCTGGTGGCTCTCTGCCTCTCTGGCTGGGGGTCGCCAGTGGTCTCGGATGGTGCTTGCCCCGACATGGCGACCCCTGAGGCAGGCGTGGGTGGGCAACTGGTCCTGGGGCTTGGCTGTGGAGCAATGGTATCCCAGTCGGGAGTCTTCTGTTCCAGCAGGGGTGGACACAGCAACTGGACCCCTGCAGATGGCTGATGTGCAGGCACCAAATAGCAGGGCACGTGGGCAGCAGGCAGGCAGCAGCAGATGGCAGCATGCTCGGGGCTCTTGGGGGCAGGAAAATGGCCTTTTGGGCAGGAGCGTGGCCTTCCGTGTGTTTTCGCGTGGCCAGCTTGATACGGAGTGATTTGGCACGTGAAAATAGTGCACATCAGCGTGTAATTCGAGGAAAGGCTCTTAGCGCGTAAGAGCGTCTGTGACATAGCACGCACGGGTGTTTCCCTCAACATGGGTGCATAGTGGATCAGCACGTGAAAAAACCACACGTCCATTTGTGAATGCGTGTAATTCGAGGAAAGGGCCTAAGCGCGTAAGTGACGTGACACGCACGGGCGTTTCCCTCAGCACGGGTTAAAGGTGAGCAGGGCCAGAAGTTTGCTGTACGTGTCTTTTGTGGAGACCGACGTGTGTGTTGCTACTACGTGTTGTTTCACGCGCCATCACAACTTCACTGCGGATCAAGGACGTATTTCTTATTTTGGCAGGGGTATTGACTATGTGTGTTTTTCATCATCGCGCTAGTCTGACGGTGAGTCGCGCATGCTTATTTTTCCCACTGCGGGTGCCCCTGTGTATCGTGTACCCGTTTTCGAGGTCATAGTAGCCTGCGTGTCCCACGCGTACACATTTTTCGTGTTCCTGGGTGCCTCCGTGCACTGCGGGAGGTTAATTCCACGCACATAAGCTGCAGGGGTTGCGTGCATTGTTTTACTGCAGTTTTGGGGTTCCTGAGCATTGTGTGACCCGTCACTTCATCACCAGGGTCCCATACAGCCTTGCAGGTGCAGGGGTGCTGTTAACATCTTGCATCCCACCCCCTTCACCCCAATTGCCCAGGACAATTGTGGTGTACACCTCCCATTGACAATTCTCCATCTGTGCCAGCACTACTCAATCTGTGCCATGGTTGGGAGGCCACCAAAGGTGAGGGGCGCCTCAGCTGGGCATACTCCTCGTGGTGGGCATGGTCAGGTGCGTGGCCGGGGTGACCATGGAGTAGGGGGACTCCAGGGTGTTGTCATGATGCCTACCTCCAAGGAGCCAGACAGGGCCCGGCACCCTCAGAGGCAGGCAACATGTATACTAGGGAAGTCGCAGCCACCCCAGATAGGGGCTCTTTGGACTCAGTCCTGGCGGCATTGGCGTCAGGCTCATAAGAGATAACAGTCCTGGCACCATCGGCGCCAGGCTCATACAAGATATGGAAGGAATAGTGCTTGGTGCAAACTTACCTGGCAGACAATGCTGCAATTTCCTTACCTGGCAGATCATTCTACAACTTCCAGATGAAAAAGGAACTACTTAACCACACGGGTGTGGCTGGTGGCAGGATACATACCTTCAGTGGAAGGATACATACCTGGGACTACTTGAAAGGCTATTTAAGCCATGCCCAGACAGCAAACCACGCTTCGCGTTGTTCTGCTCATAGCAGCTGGACGCTCACCGTGCCTGCTCCTACTCCAGTCCTCGACCAAGCCTGCCAGCATCCTGGAAACACCTAAGGATAGAAAAGGGAAGAAGAAACAGGTGAAAATAAACCTTACCTGTTAAAGCTGCATTCCGGATTCAGCGCGCCAACGTTCCTGCAAAAAGACATCATTTTAAATACTCACCACGTCGCATACATCTTGGCGCACTTCTCTTACCTGCACGTGGCGCCTTCGGCTCTGCGACGTCCATCCGGATCTCCTGCAGCATTCCAGCACCTACGGGGAGACGAAGAGAAGAAAGCAAGGTGAGAAGGGGAAAATAACCAAGAAGCACTTACCTGCCAAGCTAATTCTTCTTACCTTCGGGTCGATGCCATTCCTTGGGCATTTCAGCACCCCGGCCCCTATGGGGAAAAAGCAAACATCACATTAGTGAATGCAAGAACCGTAGCAAACAAACTATTTAAAACTTACCTGCTTACAGGTCGGACTCGGCTTCTGCTTCGTGCTGGCTCCATTTCTTCGGCATTCTCGAACTCCGGCCCCTAAGGAAAAAGAGACAGGAAAAGGCAGTAGTGGGCCTACACCAAACTCACCTGAAATCAGGTTTTCGACGGAAACCGCCCTCAGCCGGAAGTCTTCCATTACCTGCAAAAGAGAAGAGGAACAGTTTAGACTCAAGCTTGCCATAAACATTTACGGTACTTACCGGAACAGACAAGCAAACTCGAACTTACTATCCAGTGACGTAACTGGATCCCAACGCACCCCTGCATCAGAAGCAGGATGGAAAGCTCGCCTTCTCAATCCCTAAGGTGAGCCTCCACAGGGAATTACAGAAGGGTTGCAAGGAGGGTGAGAAGGGGAACGGGAGATCAACACAAAACCCGTGGAGTATTAACCCTTCCTTTTCGCTCACAGAAGGGTATTCATCCGAGCCAGACAAGCCAGATTTGGGAACCCACCCCACTCCATCTTCAGGGTGCTGAACATCTCCTTCGAAGAGGCCACTGCCGTCCAGACCACGCCCGTGCCTCCGTGGAAACCAGGTGAGCGTTACAGGTGTCCAGGGTGGCCACAGAGGGGGAAGAGGCAGGGGTGTGCCACTTGTGCACAATGTTGTGCCATGTGTCGGTGCAGTCATGCCACCACCCCCTGTGGTTCCGGGAGATGCAGCTTCTGGCACTGTCGCCGATGTGACCCGACAGTCCGTTTCATCTACTGCCATGGGCCCAAGGGTAGTGGTAGCTGCAGGTGCAGCTGTGGACACCACCACCCAGGCTCAGGGTCTGCCAGCGCAGGCTGCGTTGGCACCTGAAGAGTCCTTGGAAGATTTCCAACAGGGCAGGAGGCAAACCGTAGGTGCACGCAGTGCTGCCCTGACCGAGACACGTGTCCCTGGGGCAGTAATGTCATCTGCTGTCCCGACCAGCCGGGTGTTGGCAAGTGCAGGGGCAGATGCAGCCAACAACACCCCAGTTGTGAGTCTACCAACCAGGACAGTCGCGGTCAATGACCCTGCCACAGCGATTGTTGCTGCGCATGGTCCATTAGAGGGCACCCAGCTGCCAATGATGCAAGTCAGGCCTTTGGTCATCCCTCCACCTGCCACTCCCTTGGCTCAATCCACCGGTGCCACTGGCCATACTGATCAGGGTGGCATTTGCCAGCCAGGGTCTGTGCTACAATCCAAGAGGAGGAAGGTTGCACCTGCAGCACAGTCTGGGACCCCACACACAGCCACAACCTCCTGCATGTCGAGAAAGAAGCCTTTCTGCAACCAGGAACTGGACTTCCTCGTGGACTACGTGCGGCAACACAGCCGTGACATGCTAGTGGGGCCTAATTGTCAGACTACGGCTGCCCACCATGCTACCCACTGGAAGCAAGATGCGGAACATGTGAGTGCATTCGGACATGAGGTGCGCACGGAGCAAGAGTGCAAAAAGCGTTGGAATGACTTCAAACGCAGCGCTAAGGCTAAGCGTACCTCAAATTACAACTTGACTCTGGTGACAGGCAGTGGGCCTCCACCTGAGGAGGAAGACCTGACTCTGCACAAGTCACTTCTTGCGGAGTTCATACCACCTGAATCAGTCGAAGGAGTGGGAGAGATGCCGGACTTTGATGCCCAGTCCAGTGAGTGTTGCTGCGTGTTTGTTGATGACATGTGTGTTTTACTTGTGTGATGTGTTGTCCATGACTGCCACTACATGTCATGTGTACATGGTCCTGATGTGCAAGTAATGCAATGCTTCACTGACGCATGGCTGCTCTGCAGGATGGTGGACATGTGGAGCAGATGGGGACTGCCGCATCACCACTATTGCACCCTACTCACATGCTGGTCACCGGGATGCCCCTCTGGTCCATGTTCCAGCTCACTGGCCCTTCTACATGTAGCCTGGTGGGACCTTCCTCTTAGCCCTGGGACTATGTCATAGCATGACTGACGTACATGTGTCCTCTGCCTGCATGCGGGTACTCCATATAGGCATGCTCCCTTGCCCCTCCACCCCCCCTCTGCACCCCAATTTCACCTTTGCACTGGTCTGCATCAATTTTGCCATTAAGTACTTGCCTGTTCATGCATCCTGTCTACATTCTAACTTCCACCAGCCAACCTGCCAGACATATGCTGTGTGGTACATCCTTTGTACTTGATGCAGGGTGTCTCACTTGAACTGTGCAGATGTCAGATGCTCCTCAGGGACATGAATGGCCATTCATGCTCCATGTGCATTCCATGCATGCCCCTATGTGTCCTTGACTGGATGATCATTGTAGTACGTGTCCAGGGTGAACTACATTACATGGCATTTCATTAGCCTTCCCATGGCCGCTGTGACTCAGACCTGCATCGCACACATGTTTAGGGTGTGACAGTCTGTGTCGTTCACAGGGCTCAACCTGTTTTTTGCCCAGTGACTCTGTCCAACTGGTGTAGTGTCTTCTTCACACGTGGGTGTACTCCGGAGGTTTCATCATGTGTCCTGCTTACTGTCCCATCATCATCTGCTGTGTTGTCACTTGACTCACATGATGCAATTGATGCTAGTCAACAGTGTCTGTCAATACACATGTCTATGGTCATCCTTTTGATACCATGCAAGGCATCCCTGCATTTGCACTTGGTGGGAGGGCTGGTTTGCTTGTAGCATGCTACCCATTGCATGCACATTGCACGTGATGCCTGAAGTTGACCTTGCACTGCCTTCACATTTTCTGATACACATCATGAAATACTTGTACATGTAGATAATGGTAACGTACAAATTTGCTGCACTGCATCAACCCACTTCTGAGCGATATAACACCCTTCTACATGCCTAATCACAGAAGCAATGTCAGGTTGACCCAGCATGCATGCCAGGTTCTCTTTTGTGTGTGACATGTCTGCTTGATGTGTTTGGTGTGTGTGATGTCTATGTGTGTGTGTGTGTTGTGTGCTTCTAACATGTATAGTGACCTTTTTTCTCTCTACTTTTCAGATGATGACGCAATGGAGCCAGAGGATGGTGTTGTCATGCCAGGTACAGGGTTGTTATCAGTACAGCAACCCGGCACAAGTGGAGGTCGTGGGGTGGTAGGCCACGAAAACCCACATGTGCTACAGTCCATCTTGTCTTTGGCTGGCAATGAGTCCAGCCCTGATGACAACTCTGACGTCCATGTCGAGTTGGATGTGCATCAGGTCCATATGTCAGGGGTGAGTGATTCTGAAGTGGGCACTCCTCTGTCCGCGACACCTGCACTGAGGGGTCAGACAGTGTTGGAACCTCCTCCAGTGGTGGATCGGGATGCAGGGTCACCCTCCAAACCAGTCACTGATGTGCCTGGGCCATCACGTTGACGGGGGCATGTAGTCGTGCAGCCGTGGGCGGTGCCAACACAACGAGGACACCCGGTCCTTGGGTCCCGCAGGTGTCAAGCCCAGCAAAGCGGTGGCCGCGCGCTACCGCGGTATACTGAGTGGGAGGAAGACATGACTGCCAATGCTGAACACCAGGGGGCAGCAATGGAGAACATCGCTGTGAGCATGGAGCATGTGGTCCAATCCGTGCTCCCCCCTGCTAGGCAGGTGCTTCTCCAGCTGCGGGTGGCACGGTCCACGGCCCGCTCGCTCAGGCTGGGCATGGCGGCCTCAGACAGGGCATGCCAGGCTGAAATGTTGTCTCTGCGTCAAGCAATTGCTGCTCACGCAGAGGCACACATGGATGCCCTGACGGCTGAGTATGAGTCCCTCAGATCCACTCTGGGTGTCCTCTTGATGTCCCAGAGGGCGCGGTCAGAGGAGAGGTTTGAGCAGCTTGAGCGTACCATCTCGGCTGAGCTACGTGCTTGCCGGGAGGTGCATCAGTTGTCCAGCCAGACCTTGCAGGAAGAACTCTGTGTTACACGTGTTACCTTGCAAGAGGAAGCACGCGTATCACTGGAGGTTCTGCATGCGGACCTACGTGTCATCGCCACACACAACCAGGCTCACCCATCCGGCAGACTTGCTGCCGACGAGGGGTAAGCTGCTGCTAGGCGTGGTCACGCTCCTGTGCCACGTCCTCCTTTCCAGGAAGAGCCAGACTCGGGCGACAAGGTATCTCCCACATAGGTCGGGCTGTGCAGGCGTTGAGCCCATGGAGTTTTTTTTTCCTCAACATCATTGCATGTGGGTGTTGAGCAGCACCCTGTACCGGACCTGAGAGTGCGCAGGCAGGAGGCCAGCACTCACCCCAGAGATAAGTTTCTCTTTGACTTCAATTTGAGTAATTTGGTACTATGTGCATGATTTACACGTTTGGTCTGATTGTGTATGTGTTAATGTGATTCTTATGTTTTTGTACATTCCCTACTTTCCCTTGTCAATCCTACTCCCCTCTCCTGCCCCTCATTACGGTTATCCAGTATACCAATGCCTGTCCCGCCTGCATATCCCTGACCCTCCTTCCCCACCAGGGTCTCAGAGGCCTGTGTGAGTTTGACCTTACAGGCACCCAGACCACAGTGGGGGTCGTTGGTTCGTGCCACTCCTGCACCTGTACACGGGAGCTGTGACAGTACACATCAGTTCGTGGTGCATCATTCTATATTATGTACCACACATGGTACACATCCTGTTGTGACATTGTTTTACTGTGCTACCTTGGTTTTTCCATCATTGTGCTAGTACTTGGCCTTTGTGATGTACTGCTACTTCAGGTCATCTACTGGAGGCTCTTCTGGTTTGTTTTGCTGCCTGTAGGCTTTTTTCTTGGCTTCTGTGTTTGCCTGTTTTGAGTTCTCTTTGATTTTGTGTTTTTGCAAGTCAAGGTGGCCTCTGAGGGTGCTGTACACTTTTTACATGCAAGGTGGAAGATAGAGACAAAGGGGAAGGGTGATCCTGTGGCCAGGTGAACTTCAAGGATGAAGGCTACATACCCCATGCGCAGTAGTTGAGTGGGTCATGGTGATTTGTGAGGGAGGGGGGTATTTTGTTGTTGGACAGTTGCCTTGCCCCACAGTGTGATGGGCACCCTGACATTGTAATTGTGGTTTCCTATGTACATGATGTATTCTGCTGATCAATGGCTGTTCATGTGTTGTGTTTACCTTTCAGGTGTGAGGGTATAGTTGTGGTTTGATATGCTGGGGTGTACACATGGGCAATGTTCACATCTGATGAGGACACTGATGGTCACTTGATTGCACATGCATGTATTGAGTGCATGTCCCTACTGACACACACACTTGCACTATGATCCACAACATGAACAACCACCCTTCCATGTCCACATGTGCACCCAGTTTGCCTTCTGGGGACCACTGTGTCCCTGCAGCACATGATGTATGACCATTTGTGGATCCGGTACATGCGTGATTTCTTTTAATTTAGTTTGTCGTTTTCATGTGATGCTCAGGGTGTGCGTCACACATAATGGCTGGTCACTATGCTGTGTGCTGAGCAGTGTGTTGCAGGAGATGGACACAGCACAAGTATTATGAAGTGTTGATTTTGCCATACACAATGTGCATGTGTACAGGCTTTCATTGTTATGTTCAAGCTACAACTGTTGTTATGCATTTGGGTATGACTTGCTTTGTGTGGGAGGTTGTAAGTCAGTAATTTCATCTGATTCCATGTCAGGCATCATTGTCTGACGCCACTTTGCATTTTTTCACATGTCAATGTGTACAATATTGTTACTGTGTTGGTGTTTTGCTATTGCTTGCCATGTCATGTTATGGTTTTGGTGGATTTGTGTGACATACCAGTGATTGTCATGGCCTGTTTTGCAAGTCTGTGTGATACACACCTTGCATGTGTACCTTTTGGTCACACAGGATTGGTTAGGTTTGAGTAGCTAGTGATGCACACAATGTGGCACTTCCATGGCAACATTCTCAGGGTGGTATGGTTGTGACAGTTGACTGTCTCTTTGTCATCATCGATTGTCACCTGGTATGTGCCACGCCTGTGTGCACTCCGCAGGGTTGGGAGTTTAAGTGAAAAATGTGGCCACAAGCTGGATCCGGGCTGCCTTGCCACGTGTCCTATCCCCTCCCATGGGCAGCACCTGTGCCTTTGGTTGGGGATGTGGGGGCACCACCATGTCCACCGGTACGACCTGCCATGTTGCAACATTGTGCAGGACACATGCTGCCACAATGATCCTGCACACTACTGGGGGTGCATAGAGTAGCTGCTCGCCAGAGCGGTCAAGGGAGCAGAAGTTGACTTGAGCACTCCGAATGTGCGCTCCACTATGGCCCGGGTTGCAATATGGGAAGCGTTGTATCTTACCTGGGGTGGTGTGGTGGAGTTCCGGATTGGCGTCATCATGTGGTTGCTAAGAGGGTAGGCACTGTCTCCTGGAGAGGTGATAATGGTTGTGATTATTGAGCTTTGTGTATTTGTCTGTGTGTGACATGCATGCATGTGCACAGACATTTGTACTCACCTAGGAGCCATGTGTCGCCATGCTGCCCAGCTTCCAGGGCCCGGCTCAGGGCGGACATTCTGTATATGAAACTTATGAAACTGTCATGGGTGCAGCCAGGGTAGTTTGCATAGACAGAGGTGATGATTCCCTTGGCATCGCATACCACCTGCACGTTGATGGAATGCCAGTGCTTGCGGTTTCGGTAGATGTGCTCAGTGGCCCTAGGTGGACGTAGGGCCACATGGGTGCAATCTATGGCACCGAGCACTTTGGTGAAGTGTGCCACCCTGTAAAAGTCCTGGACAACGGCCTGCCTTTCTGCAGGTGTTCTGGGCATGGATATGTGCCTGCGGACTGAGGGGCGCGCAGTCATGATTGCCAACACCTGGTGTAGCCTGTGAGACCCCCCCACTATGGCAGTAGTCCGCTGAAATGACCCAGTGGCCAAAAAATACAGGACATTGAGCACCTTCTCCAAGGGGCTCAATGCTTGGGAGCAGAGGGTGGGGGATGTAAGGTCATCTTCCCACTCTCTGACCAGGTCTAGGATGGTACGAGGTGGAAACCTATACCTGCCATAGACCTGGTCGTCAGGCATCCCAAAAAGGCTAGTCCAGGGGGAAAAAATGCAGGCCCTGGCTATTCTCCTCCTCCTGCGGTGTCCCACGATCAGTGCTGCGACAAATGGGGCATTCATCATAGCGGTATGTACGTGTTTGTTGTTTGTGCGCGCTTTTATACTATGCGCGGGAACGCTTACGCCTGCCTTCCTGTGGCGGACGTGTTGATGCCTGTGCGCGTCTTTTAGCGTGCGCTTGTTTCCCGTATTCAAATCCATGAATACGAGTTGTTCGCTTGCGTGTGGGTGTACCGTTTATTTGCCTGCAGTACTTCCCCGTGTCCCGCCCCCTTTTTGGTGTGTACGCGGATGTTGTGCGCTGTCCGTGTGCGTGTCACGCACGGCGTTCGGGTTGTTGCAATAACGTGTGCGCCCGTGTGCACCATGCAGGGATTTGGCGCACAACCAGTGGAAAACATGTGCGCTTGCTTTCTCATGCTCGCGCCACCTTGCGCCAGCTTGCACCACTTTTTTCGGCGCACTTTTGTTCCATGAATCGCCCCCTTAATGTCTGCTGTTTGACTCTTTTTGTGCACATTCTGCAATTGGTGGCAATACTGAGTTGACACTCTTTTTGTTCCCATCTCTTAGACCAACGCATCTACAGTCAAGTGTGTTCATCCACACAATTCTCTTTTCTGTTTGCTGTGCTTGAGCATTGCTTTTAGTATCTAAAGAATCAAAGAGTTTAGTTAAGGGGAGCATGGTAGTATTAATGGCATTGCTGTTTGACTCTTTTTGTGCACATTCTGCAATTGGTGGCAATACTGAGTTGACACTCATTTTGTTCCCTTCTCTTAGACCAATGCATCTTCAGTCAAGTGTGTTCATCCACACAATTCTATTTTCTATTTGCCGAGCTTGAGCATTGATTTTAGTATCTAAAGAATCAAAGAGTTTAGTTAAGGAGAGCATGGTAGTATTAATGGCATTGAGAGTGATCTCTAATAGGGGAAAATGTTCTTGATTTAATGATCGGGGGAGTATCTCACTTCGCTCCGCCTGAGGTATAACCTGAGGTCTTTGTGGAGTAGGATCATTAAATGAGAGTGACTGATCTCTAGCAACATGTATATCTTGGTCGAACATACTATAAGATTCATTACAAGAATTTCGTGGGCTGGGTAATACATTAGCAATGTGAGAGAAACAGGCCTTCATCCCTAACGCTATCATTTTCCTCTGAACTGATGTTCGCCCTACTAGCCTCAGATATCTCTTAATTCGCTAAAAAACGAGTTAGGTCTGCATTGATTGATATCCTATCTGTTTCTAAACAGTCACTGATTTCTGAAATGACTTTAGGAAAAGTAGGCAGAACAGACACCACACATACAGCGCTCTCTCTCAAAGGGGGTGCTTCCAGAGTGAATTTTGGGCACCCTGGAGGTACGTCATTCATTGCGCTTGTTAATATCTGCATGCCCGTTATGGACTCATTCCTAGCATCTGTGTAATTACACATTACTCCATTAATAGGAGTCGCACTCTCCAAAGGAGAGTTAGCAGAAGCCAGATCACCTACGGGTTTTCCTCTCGTTATAGAGCAATACCCGGTCTTCCATGATGCTCCTGCGATCGGGTATAAAAGATGTTAAACCTGTTCGTTTTTTCCTTTTTGCAATATTTGCCGATGGTTTACTGCGAGTTGATTTCAGCGTGACAGACGTGCAAGAGATTACTACATGTTCAGGCATGCCTGTTCTAAGCGTATACACGCAGTCCCTCATGCAGAGTATACACAGGTTTACACAAAGGAAATCAATCACATGTTATACACAATTATTCCGATAAATAATACTGAGGGGCACTCGCCCAACTCAGCCCAAACAGCCACAACAGCCCTTAACCAAGGCCCTTTCCCAAATACACAGACCCTGAAGCAAATTAGAAGTTTAGAGACAGTAAAGAATGTTTTTTATAAATCTCAATGTTGAAGAGTAGAAGAATGAGATATTGTATGAATGTGGTGTCAGAAATCTAAAGCTGAATGAAGTATACAACCCAAAGAATTAATCAATTAAACTAAATTAAGTGACATTTCAATAGGGTCTTCCCAGGCCAATTCTGAGCAAATGGGTGAGATGCATAGGTGAGGAATAAATCTATAGAAACTCCAATGTTCTTTCATACTCAAACAGTTCCTAACAGCCTGGCATGACTGCATGAGGTATAATTGATTTCATCAGGACACCCGAGACCTCAACCAGCCTTCCCAACAGCACACCACACGCAACAGGAATGAAAGGTGTCCTGGCAGTTACCACTTATACGAACTGGGAACATTCGACAGGAAAAATGATAAACAATTGAGGAAACGACCATCGGCCTGCGTGCAAGCAGCCAGGATGTTTAAAGGCACCACATGTAGGACCCTGTCAAAAGCTGCAGGAAGGTTAAGGTGCTCAAATGGGCATCACCCTCATCCAGCAAGTGTAAGGTGTCATCCACTGTCTCAGGGGTCTGTAACCTATGGCTCTCCAGATGCTTTGGACTACAACTCCCATCAGCACTAGGCAGCATGGTCAATGGTGAGGGATCATGGGGTTTGCAGTCCAAAACATCTGGAGAGCAACATGTTGCACACCCCTGCACTAATTTGATGGTTGGTGATTCAGTGCCACAACCAGGCTGAAAACATCGATTTATTGTGCATAAGTAAAGACATTGGAAAAAAGTGTTCACCAAAGAAAGTGGCTACATCGTGTTCTAGGCACTTGACTAAAAAGGGTCAGGCTGTAATAGGTTTGAAGTTAACCCGGCTTTCTTCAGAAATGGTGGAATTTAGCTCACCTTACAGATTGCCAGGAATATTTCATATTCCAAAGAAAAATTAAACAGACGACAAGGTAAGGGATCAGCACTTCTGTCATTGATTTAATAAAATAAGAGGGCAAAGGTTAACCTGTATAGGGCATAACGTTTCATAGATGCCTCATTATAGACCGGTGACTTCAGACAATAACGGAACTGTTAAAAACTGGTGACCATATGGGAAGACAACTGATATTTCAAAGAGCTTACCAAAGCTCTCAAATTGATTTCACACTTTGTTTTTTTAAATATAATTTTTATTGGTTTTACAAGTGCGACAGTGTTACATGTTAGTTTCACAGTACCGGTAACAAATTAGAATGCATATAAGGTGTTTGGCAATAGTAAGACCTTAACTTGTTTTTCTTTCCCCCAATTGGATAAACCCTTCCCCACCCTCCCTGTTCTTTTCCCCCTCCCTAACTCATCTCTAATGGCATAAAAGTAACATTAGAATATTAGGAAGTCAATTACATTTCCACAGTAAATTTACATGCAGTATGATCGGAACTGTTTTTCAGAAAAAAAGTTTTGGAACAATACTGTTCTGTATTAGTCAATTCGTTTCAGGGAGTCCCAGTATGCCGAGTAATAGTCTTTGAAGGGCAACCAGATCGAGTGTATTGTGTGTGGGATTCCAGTAGAATGGCTGTGAGACTTTCCATCTCGTAGATTGCATAAGCTTTCGTGAGCAAGGGGCATGTGCATGAGTGTTGTGTGTGAGTCCTCTCCATCCGATTCAACCCCAAACAATACTAACAATACTAACAACGGAGTGAGTGTTCTGATAATACTGTCTATTGTTTGGATCCACCCCAGGACCTCCTTCCAATACGTCTGGATTTTCCCACATTTCCCCATTGGTGACAGTAATCACAGATATCCCTGCAACCTCTCCAGCAATAATCCCTTTGATCTGGCCTAGTATGGTATCTGTATGTGTTGGGTACTTGCGGAGGTCTTATTCGTGTCTCTTATTGTGGACTTCCCTGCCTGTCAGACCGTATTCAATGATATTTCACCTGTGTCATTCACCGTGAAATAATCTTTTATGGAGTCTGTGAGGGTGTCCTTAAACACAGGGTCCCTACAGAGGTAGTCGTTGCAGACGCATCTCCTTTCTACATCATTAGAAGGTCCTAGGGCCAGGTTTAGAGTGCATAGTTTGTGGTTGGACCAGGTGACTATTTCTATAGATGCACCGAGCATGGAAGTTTCACATTCCGCTCCCACTAGTAGGTAATCTATACAAGAGTATGTGTGGTGGGGGGGGGGTAAAAAGCGTAGGCCCTCTCCCCTTGGTGTCCTGTGTGCCAGGAGTATATCAGGTGACGCTCTCTTAGTTGACTTAGGACTCTGTCCCCCTGTAGACTGCTTGGTGGGTGGGCGTCTTGCCTTATTGAGTCCCAATCCCAGCTGGGATCTGCCACAACATTGAAGTCCCCTCCACACACAAGAGTGTCTTCTCGCCATCCTCCCAGAAATTCGAACAGAGATTCAAAGTATTGTGACTGATTTTGGTTAGCTTCGTATGTAGAGCAAAAAGTGACTGTGCGTGACTTTAGTTTTCCATTTAGGGCTACATATCTGCCTCGGGTGTCCCTTTGTACAAGCTCTATCTGAAGGCCTAGAGACTTCCTACATAAAATACCAACTCCCCCCTTTTTCACAGCCCCCGAGGCCCATATTGTGTCCCCGATTTCCCTGCTGATGATCCTGAGTTCCCCACCATGGGCATATTTAGTCTCCTGCACAAACAGAACATCCAATTTTGAGAGATTGAATTGACGAGCTAACATTGAACGTTTTTGTGGTGAGTCGAGGCCCTT
Organism: Ambystoma mexicanum; assembly: GCF_040938575.1. Classification (NCBI taxonomy): domain Eukaryota; kingdom Metazoa; phylum Chordata; class Amphibia; order Caudata; family Ambystomatidae; genus Ambystoma; species Ambystoma mexicanum. The sequence continues at coordinate 935,388,000 of NC_090941.1, forward strand.
AACTTTTAGGGACCCAAAAAGGATGCTGTCATGTGTTGCCATATCGGTGTGTGTTTAGCAAATATGGAACCATAGCGTGGTGTGTCATTCGAGGGTGACTGGTAAGCATTTATATGGAGAATTGTTGTCTGCATGTATTGAATAGTTGCAGTTGTGGAGATATGAGGTTGTAAATCTGACATTTCCCTTTCCCTGGATTAGTGTTTACCTTCCCCCTGGTCCCCTCCCATTGGAAAACACCGGGATCGGCATTGCCCGACAATAGAGAGGCTCTTAAAAAACAAGGGCCACTCTAATGGGGCCCCTCTCCAGGCGTATAATATGAACTAATAACACTTCAAAAGAGCATAACGGCAAGATCAAACTATGGTGAGGTTTTCAAAACTTAAACATTCATATTCTTATAGCATTTCCTCGTAACGTTCTTGTAAAGACCAGAGTAGTTTGTCCCCATCTTTCAGTCCCTGTGCAGGGTTGAAACATTTATTACTTAATTTATGATCATACCCATTTTGACACATCTCGACTGATGTATCGGTAAAATAAGAGAAGAAAGAATCTGGAAGGAACTGAAATGGGCTGACCGTTCCCAGGAGTGTTAAGCCGCTTGTATTTCCATTTTGCAGGGGCACGGCCTCTTCTTGGGGACGTGGGCATAGTCTGTTGTAGGGGTGCTGTAGGTCTCCTGAGAATGTCCGCGTCTGGACCTGATGCGGATGCTTGCAGGTGATCCAGGGCCCTTTGGGCCTCATCTTCTGAAGTGAGTTTGTAACTCTCTCCTCTGTATTCAAAGGTTAAGGGATGACCCAAATAGTAGCAAGTTCCCCGTTCTTGCAGCAAGAAAGTAAGGGGACGACACCCTCTCCTTTTGCCCAGAGTTACAGCAGAGAGGTCTTGGAACAGTTTCACTTTAGAGCCCTCAAATTCGATTGGCTCCTTTTCCCTTGCTCTTTATAAGATTTCCAACCTCTGTCTATAGTAGTGACATTTTATGAGGACCGACCTTGAGCCTCAAACATCTGATCCGACTAATAGGGGTTCTGGTAACATCAGCATCACAGCAGCTCTTACCCCAATTTGCTCCCCTGCCACCTTAATCCTGATCTCCTTAGTGGGATACCTTTTCACATCCCCATGCACACACCTTATTGGGATGCTAACACTCGACTCAGACACTTCACCTACCAGATCAGCTGTAACTGCTGTTTGCAGGCTCCTGGAATCAATCATTGCTCGGGTTGGGCGGCCCTCCACTTCAGCTTCACAGGTATAAACATATGGCAATTTGATAAGCTGGTGCTCTTCATTGTCAACAGTTTCTTTTGAAATTTCAAAAGTGCCAACGTCCATCGGCTCAGACTTGCTTAGCTGAAGACAGAGTCGTGCTAGATGTCTCCACTCACCACATTCGAAACATTGGGGACCTTTGAAGGATTGACGAGCGGGTCTTGTTATAACAGTTCATGGAATACCTTCACTGACAGGTCGGGACCATGAACCTTCCAACTCAGATCTGCGTATCATTGAATTTGGCCACCTTGACACATTTGTTGATCTATTGACGGTGGTCGAGGGTACATTGACCATTCTGTTGGGCGCTGCATACGTCATCATTTTACTTTGACCTGCCTTTTGGTAGGCCGATGCAATGTTCACTACTTCCATCAAACTAGGACGGTGGTGCTGTCTAACCCATCGTTGTATCGGAGGTGGTAGTGCATCTATAAATTGTTCTAATACAATCTTCTCTGCCATTTCTTGAGTTGAGGTGGTTGAGGTTTGTAGCCACTTGTCACCTAATTCTTTAACCCGATAAAATAATTGTCTGCGTTTCCTCACTTTGTAATTTGATTTCTCTAAATGTAATCTGATATGCCTCCTCATCATGTCCCAACCTTTCAAGTGCTACTCTTTTCATGTCCACATAATTGGTGTCACCTGTCGGATTGGCAGCCTGATATGCACTTTGCATCTCCCCCGTCATCAGAGGAGAAATTAAATGACACCATCTTTCAGCTAGCCACGGGGCATTTCTCGCCACCCTTTCAAAATGTACAAAGAAGTGGGCTGGATCTTATCCGGGGGTATATATGTGTAGTACAGAGGCTGGTACCTGAGCATGTCTTCTTAGGTTAGTGGCATCAATTAGTTGTGCCTGTTGAACTTGTAGTGCTTGTTGGAATGCCTGGCTGTCTGCTTGTGCCTGTTGACTCTGTAACTGCAGTGCTTGTTGTAAAAGATGCTGCCTCTCACTGAAAGCCTTTAGTAGAGCTTCCATTGTGTTGTGCCTTATCCCACTGCTGCCACCAAATGTCACATTTCAAAACGGGAATAAAGGCAATTACTCTAGCTAGTCTGTAAAAACTGTCAACTTTATTTCGACCTGAGCACAAACTTTTAACCGCAAGAAAGATTCTCTGTAGTTGTTTAGAAGAGTAGCTTCTCTTCACTGCTGAAGTGAAATGTCTTTAGCTTCTTCCAGAAACTGTGCCAGAATCAGTCTTTCAGCTTGTCACTTAGACAGAACTTTTCTTATCTACTAAATTTAACTCGAACGTTCTCCAGCCACTTTCAATCCCATCTTAAAAGTCTTTGCATTCTTTCTTCTTTGTTTTTATTTTTCTCTCTTTCCACTTTGCACTCTATTTCTTATTATTAAAGTCTGACTTTCTCTTTATCCTTTTGTTTCTTTTCCTAGCTGCAGTTCCACTGATGACTCCTAGAGGTCCTCGCAGCATGCTTAACATTCATTCTTGGTACCTGCAGTTCCACTGATGGCTCCTAGAGGTCCTCGCAGCAGGCTTAACATTAATTCTTGGTACCTGCAGTTCCAGTGCTGAAAGGCTGGTGTTTGACCCAATCCACATTCCTTGTTCTGGGTGTCTGGGTGGAAGTGAATGGCCTGAATGCACTGTGAGCCTGATTGGCTGCCTGCTGCATAAATGCCCTTTTGACTGATTGGCTGCCTGAGCTTGGCTCAGCAGTGTGAATGAGGGACAGATGTGTATATCTGGGGACCTCTCACTTACCAACATTGTTCATAAGCTATAGTTGAAACTTGAAGCTGATTATCCTTGAAGCCCAGATCCAAGAGAGGACCTGTTTAGAAGAACTCTCCCTGAGCTATGAGGGAACATCGTGCAGAAGCTGATCTTCATCAAGGCACCCTGGAAGTCAATCCCAAACAGCTGTCGACCAGGGATGGGGTCCGCTGAGAAGCACTGAAGTAAGCATCAGAACATGGAGGCCATCGACGTCCATCACTGTCGACCAAGGTTTGGAGGATTGCCGTAACTTCGTCGACCGGAGCCACAACACTCCACTATTGCCTAAGAACATTTAAACCAAGGACTCCCTTGCCATCACCGCCAACTGCATTTTCCCACCAAAGAAAGTCACGTTGCGGATGACCATGGAGAATCCGCTGGTGTGTTTCCCACCACCTGACGTCCACAAAGACGCAGACGAGTGAAGATCCAGTCGTTGTTGCGTCCCGACCGTTGACACCAATGCCAACACCTGATGCCTGCTGACAGGCCTACGCTCCTCACTGAGTTCTCTTTGGGGCATTGAACTCTATCATTGGGTGCATCGCACACCTCGTCTACGCAGGACGATCGATCGTCGACAAGCACTGTGGAATTCAAAGCTGCTCTCCCGACGACGGTGTTCACATTTTCCTCACGGCATCTCGATGACAGTGGTTCCTGCTTTAAAGGGAGTACACCCTTGAAGGATCCATTGATGAACCGTCGAAGAATCTCTGCTAACTCAGGTACATCAGGGTAGTGGAACATTTTTCACCAGTACACAAGACTATTTAAACATACATGGACTGGGCTTGTTAATACTCTTTATTACAGGTTGCCCAGGTGAGGGGATCCTCACACAAAACTGTGTCTTGGTAGTTGGACAAAGTATTCTGCCATTGTTTAACCTAACTTGTCTTCCTTCTTGTGTCCTATGCTGATACACATTACTGTTTCATTTGTATGCCATTAGAAACTGTCAGCAGTTGGTGTATTTTAAAGGAGTCAATGGTTAAGTGTGGTACCGCGCAGACATTACATATATTTGCCATATTAGATTTGCCAAAGTACAGTGTGTTATTAATTATGTATATTTATTGAACCTTATTTTTATATAAAGAACAGTGTTAGCACATAACATAGTGTGTGAACATTCCTTCGTGGGGGTCTTTACAGTTGCTATTTATCTGGAATCGCCCTGATAATTTTCTTGTTCGATATGCATTGACGCCTGAGTCGATCACGGAATAGACAGGTCCCCTTTTGGAATATACCATATATAAGGTTACATCAACCTTGTAGTTTATGGTTAGTGTTTTGAAGTAGGGATTAAGTAGTTCACAAGTAGAGGTGAAGTAGTGGTGTATGTCTTGTTGGGTTCTAGTAGAAGTTCAGGGTGTTTAAAGTAAACATTTTGTTTTCTATGGGAAACTATTGGGGATTTTGCGGAGAATCTACCAGGGCTGTGCATAGATGAAAGCAATAGCTGAGTGAATGAGATCTGTTTGTACCAGGTTATAGAAGGTGCAGGTCTTCAGTGGCTATGCAGTGAGTTTGTTCAGTCAACATGGCAGGTTTTGTGCTAAAACACTTTGCATAAGTGTAGTACATTTTTTCACTGGTGTTTGCACTGGTAAAAATGATCCAGTGCAAATAAGCATTACTGCAATGAATAGTTGAGCTAGTAACATGAGCAAAACCCGTGCCAAATTGCATTGCACCATAAACGTTTCTGTAATATGGTTCTAGGTGACCATGTCTAAAGCATATGGTGGCTTTTTTTTCCAAATCTCCCAGATCAAAGAAATGTGTAAAGACTGGTCTTACACAAATCAGAGCATTTCTTTAAATCTTTCTTTCTGATTCAGGGTCATGTTCATTTTGTTTTGAGGTGCTTGGTAGCACTGAACCAACTAACTGTGTCCGTTATGCATCCGGTTCCACTTCAAAACACCAGATGGTTTTAATGCCAGCATACATTTTCACAGGCTTTAATCCAATGGATTCCTATGGAATCTGCTTATTTTTTAAACCTGGTAAAAGGCAGATTTCAAAGTAATCCATTGTGAATGCATCTGGGAATCATTAATTGGGGCAAGCATTTAACCATTTTTCGCAAACATAGAGGAAAATAGGGGCCCTAAGGTGATTTCACCAGTTTGAAATTAGAACAATTGCACAGAGCAGACCTTTTGCACACAAGTGCAAATGTAAGTAGTCCTGTATGTACAATTTACTCTTCAAACAGAAATGACTACAGATGGCTTCCTGTTGGTAGAAACCATATGTTGGACACGAACGGATCCTTACAAAGCACAGCGAGGCAACTCTCTGGTATGTTGCACATTACAAAAACCTATCCATCACAGTGCGCAAGCCACTTACACTGTCACCTCTCTGCATGCGTTCAATTTTAGAGGGAGATCTATGTCTCTTATGCATAGGTCTAATATTGTTCAAAAACATTTATGAAAGATTTCATTTCTTAATCAACTTATGAATTGTCTATAAATATAGGGGTTGAAGCACATCCTACTTTACGATCTTTTACAGGGCAGGAAAATTGAAAAGTCCAGGGCACCATTTAGGACTGAAATCGGTGCAGTAGAAAAGAAGAAACACCTTTTTGTATAAACAAACAATTCCAGTGTTTTCACAGAGGTACCATTTATTCTTTTTAATTAATTAATACTCCATATCATAAAATGTCTTAATGAACACTAGTACATGGCGGGGCAGGAGGGGTGGCAACCTCCAAGTCAATGGGACTGAAACTGAAATGTATTTTGTTACAATAGAAAAACTGTTGAAAACATAAAAATGTTATTTGTGCTTATTAATCAATATACCACTACATCTATTAAATGACTACACACATGATTCAACTCTTTTTAATTACTCTTAGGATCGTAATCAGGATGAAGCATCACTCCTGAGTTTGTATTGAACCGTTTATGCTGTTTTTGCCACAATGTAACACCTATATCATAAGTGGTGCTCTGTTATGCATCTGTTATATTGCATAATTTGAGACCTATGTTTCTTACACATGCAATTTAAATTACAATTGACAAATGATTCTCATGCTAAATTGCATAAACTTTTAATACCAAAGTGTTATATTGTAAAACTAGCTAATTCTGGCATAACATACGCCATGCTAGCAAATCTTAAAGGTCAATATCAGTCAGTAATTCATATGGTCACTTCTGTGCCCGTTCTTAAATATCTGAATTACCCCTGATTGCTTCCAGGAAGGGGGCATAGGAAAAAGTTTACATATCAGATGGAATGCGAGCTAAGCGTGGAATAAGAACAGTATCTAAGTTGTATCGATCACACAGGCCTGTATGATTTGTCTTTGTAGATGCGTAAAGGCTAAAGGTATCAGATGGAATGAGAGGTATGCATGGTATAAGAACAGTATCTAAATTCCCTTGATCACACAGGCCTCTTGGTTGTGTCTATGTAAATGCATAATTCTCAACCTTGTTCCATTGCAGAGTCCCTGAGTTAGCATACGATTGTGTAGTTGCATAATTACAGCACCTACTTTCAGTTTTAGCTTGTGAGGAGTCATTTGTCCTACAGTGTTTCGCTTTTTAGAGACTGAAAGGTTGAACCAGTAATTAACTGTTCATTGACACTGAAACTGCTTTGCCCCCCTGTGTGAAGAGAAGTGGGAGTGGAAAGAACTAACTTGAAATTATTCCGAATGTCTGCGATAGTGGAAAGTGAAGGTGACTGTGTAGAACCGTGCTCATTCTGTTTGTTGAAATGATAGCTGTTGTGCACTTTGCCATTTGGACAGCAGAAGGCAACCTAACACTGGTAAATTGCAACCATGTGTTGAAATGATAGCTGTTGTTAAAGTGGGTGCACTTTGCCATTTGGATGCAGAGGGCAACCTAACACTGATACACTGCATCAGCTGAGTATGGAAACATACCTAAGTATTGTATAGATATTACACAGCCCACGGTAGCGGCTGTGCAGTTATGGTTAAGTTGCTAATCCCATATGAAGAGCACTTTTTGGGTGGCTTATAACTTTGCTCCCCCTGGACAAATCCTCACCAAACTTTGCAGAAGAAGTATGTAGCCCACTCTGATTTTGGTGAGGTTTGGTCCAGGGGGGCAAAGTTATAGGGGGGCTCCAAAATTTATTTTTTCCCATAGACAAAATGGGAAAAAACTTTGCTCATGCCTACAGCGCAAACCGCTAGACGGATTTCCACCAAATTTGCGGCAGGAGCAGCGGCTTAGTCCCAAAAGCGTGCTTTTGCTCATTTGGTGTAAATCCATCCAGTAGTTTTTTTTAAATGACCGAAACGTCATGTCCGCGGACATGCAACATGTTCGCTGATTGGCTGGAGTGAGGCATGAGTTGCGTCACATTGTTTCGAAGAGCCCGCCATATGGGATCCACAGCGGTGAACAGAGGCAAAATGCAATTTTGGTGAGTGTGTTGGTGTGCAGGAGTGCTTGGGGAGGGTTGGGGAGTAAGAGATGGGTCAAAAACTGTATTTGTTTAGGTGGCAGGTGCCTCTGATGTGTTTGCCATGTCCACGGTCATCACGGCTGTCCGCAGACATAATAAATGCACTACTAGCTGTTTTACTTTAGTATGATGTTGGTTTTGGGTTGTTAGTAGAGCATTGATTGTAATTTATATCCCCTATAAGCAGCCCACATACCACAGTAAAAATGTTTTGTAGCATAGGTGTGTTATGATGCGGTGGCTGTGGCCAGGCCTTAGAATCTCGGGTGCATGGCTGAAGGCCGTAGGCCGTAGGCCATGCACCCGAGACTCTAGGCCCTGGCCACAACCAATGCAGCATAACACACCCATTGAATCAGACACCCATCAAATATCCACAACCCAAAAGTTTGTGTACTGTTTCATTTGTAGAGTTTGTATGTGAAGTTTTGGCTAGGCTATGCAGTTAAGATTCTAGAGTTTGTAACAAGGACTGTGTCATAAGATACCCATGGAAGTAAACATTTTGGATTGTGGTGTATGATTAGATGTTGGCTTGAATGGGTGTGTTATGCAGCAGTGTTTGTGTGTCCATTTATTTTATACTTACTGGTTGAGTTTTTTGTGGTTGTATGCAGATTTTTTCTTGACATGGGTAATTGGACCAGACATACTTTTTCAATCTCTGTGATATAAGAAAAGATCACATGTTAGAGTAGGTAGTTCATAATGAATTATTGCATAATAGACATTTCTGTATTTTGTTGACCCTCATATTTAGTACTTTACAAGTACTATCGTTCAAACCAGTGTACCGCGCAATTTGCTCAGTTTCTGTGTTTGTTTTCTAAATGATTGGGTCTGTGGGGAAAAAAAATCCATGCTGGATTAAAAAAAAATCTTCTATGTTGTGGTACAATGTATTTCTTTCATTGTTTTACTATTTATTTCTTCTTCTTGCTAATCTTCTATCTGTTGGCTTGTTGCAGATCTGTGGGGCTATTCAAATTGTTTATTTCTACTTTTATGCTATTCATCTATCTGTTGGGTGGGTTGTTGCTGATTTTTTGGGGCAGTTAGATGCCCGTTGGCGTATTCTAAGTGTATATTTCTTGTTTCTTTTTAGTGGTATTTATTTATCTGTTTGCTTGTTGCAGAATCTTGGGGCAGTTAGAGACCTGTTGGCGTATTCTAACTGTGTATTTCTTGTTACATTTTAGTGGTATTTATTTATCTTTTTGCTTGTTGCAGAATGTTGGGGCAGTTAGATACATGTTGGCGTACTCTAATTGTGCATTGTTTTGAAGTTGAAGTTTTGTTTATGTTCATACACAGATTACGTATTAAATTTTGATTTTAAGAATATTAAGTAAGGGTTTACAAGATTTGCTGGTAATCTCTGCTTTAGAGTAATGGTACTATCATTACATTTGAACCATCCACAATTCTTTTTTATATATGCAGCGTAGTGACCTGCATTAGTTGTGGCTACTGCGTGGTAGATTATACCTATTGTTGTGAAGGTTTTCTTACCACGTGATACTTGACCATGTGTGAATCCAGTCAGCTTACAGTTGTTTTTGGTATCATCTGCATTGTAATGTAAAGGTATTACTATTACGTATTTACTATGTGTCTGTATTTGTAAGGTGCAGTGATTATCTGAATTGCAGCTAGTACATAATCTGCCATGGTTTGCATTTTGTACAAGTTGCTGAAATGGAATGGATTCACAGTTAGGTATGGATACATACATGAAGCATTCATTAGGGACGTGTTCCTGTGCCACATGGCTGCAGAGAGTGCATGTATGTTTCCACATGTATGAAATCTGGAAGATTTCATTTATAGGTATGTTTTTGTTTTCAAGTAGTTGTAGTAAGTACATTAGACATTCTTGTGGATCTTCTTGAGAGGTTATAGTGAATATCTACATTCCATCACAGTAGTCCAAGTCTTGTCTTATTCCATGAACACTGTAAGTGTTGTCAGGATTGTTGGTTGCATTTCTATGAAGGACTAACATTTGCAAACACAATTGGTCTGTACTGTGTAAGTAAATGTTGTCAATAATTGGTGGCAATTGGAATAGAATATGTATTGCTACATTTGTGTAGCAATTTACACCACATTTTATTTGAAAATTTGAATGGACCTGACAGTTCTGTGTCGAAGTCATTTGTTCGGAGTGTGTGTTGCTTCTTTGAAAAAGTAGTTTAGTTACTTTGAGCAGTAGATTCTTCTGTGGTTGTGGTACTTGATGAAGTATTAGCTTCTTTTAATCTCTTTGGAGGAATTCCAGTGAGATCCTGTATCGTTTCAGTTTGAAGTAGTTTTCTTTTACAACGTTTTGCTTTTTGTGGAACAGGTTAGGTTTTAAAATGGGGTTGTAGAGTGAACGCAGTCTATTGTATTCTAGAAGGCAAGGAATATCAGCATTTACTTTACTTGCATCAAAGTTGATTAGAAATAGCCTGTCAAGTGTATGTAAGCGTGATAGTGCTACATAGCTCATGCCTTCTTTAAAGACTGTGCTACCAATATCTATCAATGCTTTATCTAGGGTTAGTTCTTGTGATTTGTGAATGGTAACTGCGTATGCTAGAGTTAGTAAAAATTGTTCTCTGCGTACATACATGTCTTTGAAAAGAAGGAAGCGGCTGTTGAGTATCCTATCCTTTTAACTCCTGATAGTTTGTCAATGAGAATATTGACAAATTGAATGTTGTTGTCACGTGGGTATGTTTGAAAGCCAACAACTGTACCAAGTGCTCCAATAACTAGTCCTTGCTCCACGTCAAGCTTACGTTTAAGCATTACTCTACAGTTTAAAGATAATTTTAATATTTTGTCCAAACCAGCTGTGTTGGAGATAGAGTTTTCTAAGTTGTTTAGTCTTGTTGTGGCTTGTTGACACGTGGGTAGTGTCATACCATGTCTGTCCAGTTTATCCGTGGAGCAAATTTCAATTATTGGTTCATTTCTTTTTTCAACATTGTTTCATTGAATTTTGAAAAACTTGCAAGAGTTGGCATCAAGGACCTACACTTGACATTCTTGTGTGCTAATTGTTCCATGACATCAGTAGCACATAAGTTATGGCCATAGAGTGCATGGATGTGCCTGGATTTTAATATTGACTGTGCTTCTTGAGATAGTGCACCAACTCTAATACTTTTTAAAATGTTGGCGTATGTGAGGTCTGCAGACTAGCGCATATTTTTCTGTTAATTCTCTGTATTGGAAATGTTTCCAAAGCTTGACATTTCGTATGCAGCCAAGAGTTTTACGGCACAGTTTGTGCCCTAAGGTTTTAAAAATAGGTTCACCTTTCACTGGTGTCAATTGAAGAAGATCTCCGAAAACAATAATGTATTTTCCTCCAAAGAACTCTTTGTAGTCTGTTTTGAGGACCTCTTGCAATCTGAGGTGAATCAAAGCCAACATTAGGTTGGAGACCATGCTCACCTCATCTATTAGCAGCATTTTCATTTGTTTGAAAACTCTGCATAGTTCCATTGCAGCTTCTGTGGAAAAATCACCAATCTGTGGGGGGAGCTGTTTCAGAGTGCTTACGAGGCTGCAGTCAAGGAGCATGAGAAACACTACCACCTACCTGATTAAGGCCCGCCCAAAATCTTCCTCTCTCCACCTGCCCCTTCATCCCTGTGGTTGGTGCCCCTTCCCTCCCTTCCCTCCCCTACCTTGTCTCTCCTGAATAAAAGCCCCAAAAAAATACAAAATCCCCAAAACACAAAAGAAAGGTTCCTTTAGAAGCCACCTTTCGTCACTCACAAAGTCCATGCTATCAAGTCAAAGAGGAGCGAACGAGCACAGACTGGGGTGAAAACATTCAAATACTATTCAAAGCCAGATGCTACCTTGGCCTGTAGGTAGTATTGGACGTAAGAAAGCCTTGCGCAAGCTGCCTCCATTGATCTCTTTCTATCCAGCCTACAAGCTGATTTTACCAGACTCTTGGAATTGGCTGACATATGGATGGTCGTCCCCAGAGTGATCCAAGATTCATTCTCCTGCACCGATATTTTATGTGGTTCAACCACAGGTTTGAGCGACTGTCCTCCAGCGCTGGATAGATAGTGAACAATTCTCTGAACATATGCAGCCCAGCTGTCTTCCAGATGTGGTTTTGTTGATATTGTGTATTCAATGGGGCTTAAGTTGCACTCACTATGCAATATAGCGCTGGGTGCACTATTAGGCTGCATCAGCAGACATTTTAGAAATGTGTTGTCAACCACACTCGTAGCCTCAATGTTGATGTGGCTCCAAATATCTTGCCCATCCATAGAGGCTGGAATAGCTTGTAATCTTTACAAGTCTAGGGCTGGAGACAGTGCCCCTCTCGCATGTGTTTGAATAAAATTCATAATACCCCCCCTATACTTAATTAGGATCATGGTACTTTTATGACTTGCTCACCCCAGGAGCCGTTCTCAGAAAAGGACAAACCCAAATAGTTGTAAGTGTTGACTTGCTCCAGGAGGTATACCGTCCTTTCTTCGCGGGACTTTTCATTGCAGGTTTTTTTACTGTGAATTTTCTTTTGAAAAAAAACTCATCGATATTTTTGGGGGGGTTAAAAAATTATATACATGGGTGAGGTTGTAAGGGAATAAAAAAATAATAAAGGGAAGGAGGGTTTGGGGGGTAACCCCCCCCCGGGAAAAAAAAACTGCGGAGTTTTTTTTCGAAAAAAAATCTGCAGTAAAAATCCCTGCGATGAAAAATCTGACGATGAAATAACATAGAACCCTCCAGGATGACTCCTTCTACCTCAATATTGACTTGTCATACTTAGCTGTCCTGCGTTCAAAGACAATTGTTTTCATTTTGCATTTGTTAATAACCAAGTGAACAGCTCTGCACTTCTTCGCGAAGAGGGCCGTGGTATGCTTTATGCCCATTGGAGTTGTTGATAGCAACACTGCCTGCGAAGAATAAGCTGGGAAAATGCAAAAAAACCACCTTCGGGGGGTCCATGCCATTTACATCTAGCTCCTTTATCAAATTGTTGATGTAAATACAGAAGAGGAGCGGGGCCAATATATATCCTACCCTTACATCATGCTGCAACTCAAAACTCTGTGTTTTCCCCACTCGTATCCCAACGCACATAAGCCCTATTGCGTGAATATAGGGCTTAGATAATAGACAGTAAGCCAGCTGGAATATTGTATCTTTTTTAAGGTTTGCCACAGTTGGTTTCTTGGGACATGCTCAAAGGCTGTTTTTAGATCAGCAAAAACAGTTTACAGCTTGCTGTTATTCAGGGTTATGTACTTTTTACTAACAATGAGGTTCAGTCTGAGACACTGATCAAGGGTCCCCATTCCCTGTTTGAAGCCCACCTGTAATGTAATGATGATACCTCTAGTTTCAACCCACTCCTGCAGGTGGCCTAGGATTACCTTTGCATACAATTTCCTTGCCCCATTCAGCAAAGAAATGGGGTGGTAATTCTCTGGGGAATCTTTTGCTCCCTTCTTGAAGATGGGGACAAGTGCAGCCTCCCCCCAGGCATGGGCCCAGCACCCAGCTGAATCACAGCATTAAAAACTCTTGTCAAAACCGGGCACCAAACGATCAACTCACTTTTGAAGAGGACCACTGGTATGCAGACAAGGCCCAGAGCATTCCCTCAAACCCAGAGCATGAATGCCTTTCTCCACATCTTCTACCTCACAATTTAATCAATACAATGCCTGGATGAATCCCCTTTAGAAACCACCACATTCTGTGTGCAGTCCTAAGCCTCGGGATCCTAGTAAACATTTTGGAAGTGGTTATACCAGACTTAAGTTGCTATGCTACATTGCGAGTTGCGGCCACCATCAGGTGACATGCTAAGAACTAGATTCCAAAAAGTACATGTATCATTGATCATGCATGCCTCCTGTATGGTCTCCCACTTTTTTCGAAATAACTGCTTTTTCTTACTCTCTATGGTGGATTTATGGATAGATCTATATATTCGCAGGTTATTAACGACTGAAGTAGGACCTTCTTTCCAACATTTTCAGATATTGGTTTCACGCGAGAAACGCTCCTCATCATACCAACCCGGACCACTTGGTTTACCTTGCGTGATCTTGCTCTTTTTACCTGGCTTAGTGAATGAAGGAGACAGAGATGCAACCATATGAGCAGATTTGTCCAGTACATTTTCTGGACCCTTATTCAATTCACAAATTGCTGATGTGTGCTTAATGATGGAACTATAGATCTCTGGACGTTGCTCATTGGTCAGCACCTCTACTCACTTCACTGGCCTTCGTGTGTGACTGCTAGTATCAGTCGGAGTTACCTCGTACTGTGCATTGTGACCAAGTATAGATGATAAGCTGCACACAATTGGCCTTTGATAACTCTTACTGCCATCCCCCACTTCGAAGGACATTATCAGGTCCAAATCTTTTGCTCCAATTAGTACATAATCAATTCTGCTCATACCTTTCTGAAAATAAAATGTGTTCTTAGCACAGTATTCCCCAGTGCAATGACCATTACATGCCCTAAGATTAAGATCACCTAGGGGTCATGCTACCTCAACATCTAATGGGTTAATTCTTTTAGGGTAGTCGGCCATTAAGGGTGGAATGCCCCATGGGCAAATCAGTGGGGACTTGTACAACCTCTCAGTGTAATGATGAGGTGACCCAGGTCGACAGGCCACCACTCGGCAGTCTATTTCCCCTTTTTATGCTGGGATAGCAAAGACTGAGACCCTTGCATGTCAATTGGTTCTAAAGCCCATGTCTCTTGTAAGCATATTATTTTGAAGCCTTGAATAAAGCTTCTCCAGTCTGGGGCCACCATTTGTTTAGCCACTCCTGCAATGCTCCATGAGAGACATTTAATATCTTCCAAGGCTAGGGACTCTGAGATGTTCCGAGGGGGTGCATTCCCCTGGTGAATGAAGAATGAGATGTTGAATGAAGTTGGTCCACTTCATTCAACATCTGCTCCTTTGTAATCACTTTGTAAAACTTCTGTTTCACTTTTATTATTGTCCTGAATATAACTTGTTCTCGTGTAACTATTTTCTATAAATTCTGTCTGCCTTCATCACTGCCTTGTTCACAATAACTAAATGTATATAATTTTTGCAACCTGTTACGGGCCAGATACTCCGGGTTTGGTGTGCTCCATAAATAAAAAAAACAAACAAACAAACAGGTCCGATTCACCCTGCTCCTGGTTGGTTTGTTCGCTCTGCTTCCACTCAATCCTTCCAGTCAATCCATGCTCAGGCTGGGCAGCTCATAGTGTAATATTGGTACCATTCGGGGGATAAGAACATAACTCAAATGACAGAAAGCCAGTGGTCAGAGAGTCAGTCCTTAAGGTCAGTCGAATACAGTCAGTGCTACCTCCCTGCATCCCTACCCTGGAGACAATACCCTATCTGATCAAGGAGGTGCAGCCCCTCATGCTTCTTATTCAGTATATAACCTTGTTGACTAACAAATCATTGTTCTCAAATTGCCCCTTTGGTAGTCTAGGGACATTATGTAAAAAGATATTGGAACATTTCATTGTGGTACAAATTCCTAGGGTGCACATATTCAGATGTAGACTTTGATCTCTCAGGTGCTCTGTGCACCGTGTTAATATTTGCTTTGGGGTATTGGGGTCTCCTGCAGGGATTAGCTTGGGCGAACCTATCAACGGCTGCTATGATCGCTGGACTAGCCCTGTTATTATATGCCCGTCCAGGGGGCTGGAGACAAGGGTGCTTTGTCATGTTTAGGGCATAACCTCGATCATCCATTTCCCACAGCTGCACTGAATTCAGGGTAGTAGGGAGGCCTCTTCCTGGTTGTGGTATGTTAGAGCCTGATAGGCCTGAGCACTGTCCCTCTATACCTGTTACAAACTTTGTCAGTAACCACAGTGATGCATCAGAGGCTATGTTTGATACCTCAGCAGTGCATCCCGGCGATTCCTAGCTGCCCACCCACAGCCACAAGTCAAGCAATATACGTCATTGGCACCTCTGCCTTTCCTAGTGTAAGAGGATTTCCCCCTTTCAGTTGCATCTCTTAAGAGACTGTCTATTTTCCCTGCCATGGCTTAGATCAGAGTCCCAATCACTCTCAGCTCTTCCATTATGTCCAGGCCCATTGGTCCTTCGAGGCAACCTTCTCTTGATTTGCTGGGAATAATTTCTCTAGTCTTGCCTTCATCAGACCCATCAGATGTGAAGGCCTTCACTTGCAGGTCTGCCAGGAGCGCATATATATTGGATGTCACTAAATTGCAGGTGGAAGTCTCCTCCACTCCCAACCCTTCTTCAGCTACCCTGCCACATGCAGCTACGTCTTTTGTGAGGCAGGCTTCACACTCCTCTGGCTCCTCTAGTTTTGAGGCAGATTCTATTCAATTTCTTTGGATGGAGCTCCCCAGGGCGGATGTCTGGGTAATGCCATGCTCGTCTGCAGAGTCAGTTTCACTTCTCAGAATTTACACAATTGACACGCTCTTATTCTCCATAGATTCTCTGAGTTGCCAAATGGGCTTTTAGGGCTTTCAGTTGTTATACCCGCATTTGATGGAAAGGCTACATTACTTGTCACTCACGGCTCAATCAGCACCAAAGTGCCCTTTCTTGGTAGACCTGCTGTGTTTAAATGTCCCGGTCCACCCAAAGTCATTGAAAAGCCCCTACCCTCAATTTGAACAGCCACTTCATAGCCGGTCAGAGGGTCGGGCAGAGGCCTGGCATTAGGCATCCCCCTTGGGATATTATTGTTTTTTAATTCCTGTAATGCCATGGCTTTGGGCTGTGTCCAGCCCATTATCAATGCCATCCATCCATCAGGCAGAGGCTCCACCCGAGGCTCCACCCGGTACTTTGTGTGAAACTCTGTCCGTCGTTTGGTCTGTTTCCTCAGGGCCATCAATTTCTTTTAGGAAGGCTTTAATCTCTTTAACAAGTACATTTACTTGTTTGATTGGTTTAAATAGTTTATAAAGTTTCTTCCGACCGTCAGAGGGCGAGATGGACTTGTTGGCCTTTCGTTTGGTCATGGCCCCCTCAGGCACTGCACCAAAGGTTGGAGCCCCCTATCACCAGCGATTTTCTCGTTAGGCACTGCAGCATCGAACACCTGTGGTCTCCAACACCGGGTCCTGTTACTGCCCTGGCGGGCCGGTAGTACCGCTGATGAAAGCTTTGGTGAAGACCTTTGAGGAAATAAGGGCTCCAGGCAGCAGTGATGAAGAAACAGTAATTTATTTCATTACAGCGACAGCGGCCTATGAGAGCCAAATGCCAACATGGCTCTCTCCCTGCAGTCTCCACTGTAACTCCACCACATTCTTTACAATAACATTCTTAGAACTTAATGAGCTCATAGTGCAGCTCAATGTTTAACTAGGATCTGGTAATACATTTTTATGAACTTGTTTTAACTTACACTTACATCATAACACATCTCATCCCTTATGTGCATACAGCTGTTTACTCCACATAATAATCCTTAAACCAGCTGGGTTTGTTCTTGACTCTATTTGAATGTGTCTCTGCTGCAGACCTTGAATTGTTGTCATCCTTGGAACACTTATCTATGACAGTAGAGTCTCTGATACTGTTATTAGCAAGTTCACCCTTGTCATGTTCACCATTGTCATGTTTATCGTGTGCATTGTCCTTCATGCATTCTGGATATTTCACAATTCTGGACATTGACCAACACTCCCCTCCGTCTACAATTACTACATTGTTTCTTACCGCAGATATTTTCTTGGGAACAATGTATTTTGTTTCTACACATTTGGGAGTGAATCTAGGGTTCTTTATGAGGATACAATCTCCCACTTTCCAGGTATTATTTTTGACACTCTTGTCCTCATCAAATCTTTCTTTGTACACATCCTGTGCTTCTTTGATGAGAGTCATAATAATCTCGCGATCAATGTTGGAACTCTTGGCTAAGTCCATCCACCCTTGACATAGTTTTGTTCCAGGTTGTCTCCCTTTCAATGACATGAACGGAGATACATTTGTAACTGAGTGTGGTGTGGTACAGTAGTTCCATATCATTTCTCTTACTACACCAAACCATCTTAGATTAGAAGCCATGGCCAATTGCAAACCACCCTTTATGAACCTATTGTCTCTCTCAACGAGGCCGTTGGCCCTTGGATGATATAAAGCAGTTCTAGTGTGTTTGATGCAAAATTTCTTCAAGAAAGTTAACATCCTTTCAGAACAGAATTGTACTCCGTTATCAGTGATTAATTCTGTCGGGAAACCCTCCCTGTAAAACACTTCCTCGAAGAATAACACCATCTCTGCAGTGGTTGCCTCACGCAAAGCCTTCCATTCAATCCATTTGGAATGGTAGTCTACTAGCACAACAATGTATTTATACCCATTGTCAAGGTTTTGTAATGGTCCTATCAAATCAACTGCAACTTTTTGCCATGGTTCACTCAGTACTTTGACAGGATTTATTGGTACTTCTCTAACCATCTTGGTCTTGTCACTCTTACCACACTCTCTACAACCCCTAACACACTTCTCTGCATCGCTGTCAATACCGGGCCACCAGAAATATTGCCGCAAATATCTCTTTGTTCCTCCCATGCCCAGGTGACCTTGATGTGCTATATTTACTAAATGAGATCTGACTCCACTGGGGGGTATTATCCTATTTCCTTTTCTAAGTTTACATCCTTCCTCAGACATACTTAACTCGTCCTTCACACCAAAATATCTTTCAAACTCTTTTCCCACAATATTCTTGTGAGGCCATCCTTCTCTGGTCCAAATCATAACTTGATTCAATATTAAATCCTCCTCACAAGCTCTCATCCACATCTCTTTATCAATGGCATCATGCTCAATTTCTGCAATGCTCACATATTGAAATTCAGGTGCTCCCTCCAATTCACCATCACACACAGGTAATCTGGATAAACAATCTGGTACCACATTCTCCCTCCCGGGAATGTAACACACCTTGAAATTATAACCCAAGAGTTCTACCATCCACCTCGAAACTCTCGGAGACCATTTGGCCCACTCAGAACCGTTCATTAATTGAATCAAAGGCTTGTGATCTGATCTGACAATAAAAGGTCGACCCCATAGAAAGAACTTGAAGTGCGTGACTGCCCAAAATACTGCTAGTGCCTCTCTTTCAATGACCGAGTAATCTTTTTCTGCTCCTCTAAGTGGCCTGGATGCAAATGCAATTGTGTATTCAGTTTTACCTGAGTCAAACCGAGTCAAAACTGCTCCTAAGCCAAGGGTACTAGCATCAACTGAAAGCAGTGTTTTCCTGCCAAACATGAATCCACTTAAGGATGGGGCCTTGACTATACAATCTTTGATTTGCAAGAATGCTTCCTGACACTCTTTGGACCATGTGTACTTCACGTTCTTTTTTAGTAACTCCCTCAATGGAGATGAGATGGATGCAAAGCCATTCACAAATTTATGGTAATATTCCTCTAGTCCCATGAAAGAACGTAGTTGGTCCTTGTCTTGGGGCTGAGGAGTATTACTAATGCTTTCTATGAGTGACTTTTTGGGAGAAATACCTTCTTTCGAAACTTTGTGTCCCAGATACTCCACTTCTTCAACACTTATTTTACATTTGCTTCTTTGGACCGTTAACCCAGCCTCTTTCAGTCTGCATAGTACTGCCCTAAGTACTCTGTCATGCTCATGCTCATTACTTGCAAAAATCAGAATGTCATCTTGAAACAACTTAACATTTTCCATCCCTTTTAACACTTCCTCCATCACCTTTTGGAACACAGATGCGGCCGAGGCCAACCCAAATGGCATGCGATTGTATTTATAAGTGCCTTCAAGTGTGATAAAGGCAGTGAGATGTTGCGATTCTCGGGAAAGGGGAACTTGGTGATAGGCAGCAGAGAGATCAATGACAGAGAACAATTTGGGTTCGCCAAGAGTGGAGAGTGTCTCGGAAATGTTGGGTGGGGGATGTCTCTCCACCAGAATATTGTGAATAAGACTGCGCAAATCTACACACAGTCTTAATTTACCATTATTTGTGGCCACTAAAACAATGGGGGACAACCACTCTGTGGCCTCAACAGGTTTAATGAAACCCTTATCTACTAAGTTATCGAGTTCACTGCGTAGTTGCGCTCTCATGTTTAACGGCACATGTCTCACTTTATGAACAATAGGCTGAGATTCTTTCTTTAGTCTAATATGGTGTTCGAAGTTCTTGAGTCTGCCCAGACCTTCGGTGAAGACCTCTGGGAACTCTCTTGACCACATATCATCAATCTCGGCAATGGTGACAGGCTCAGAGGCACTAGCTTGCACCCTGACTCTCAACTTCCTTTGTTCCTCCCAACCTAAAAGGGAGGCTCCCTTTCTTGCAACTAAAATGTCAGCTATGCATTCTCCACCTCTGTATTGCACACTTGCAGTAAACTGTCCCAGCATCTCAATAGGGGATTCTGCATAGCCGCAGGGCCGAATTCTTGGTGGATCCAGCATTGATTCATCCTTTTTTAGAACATCTTTAAATGTCTCTTTAGAAATGATGGTCCATGGGGAACATGTGTCAACTTTCATGAGTATTTCTTGACCATCAATTACAAAAACATCTGTTGGACCTTTGCTGTCTCCTCCTCCAATGGTCGAAATCTCGAAGACATGTCTGGGGTTGTCTTGCGAGAAGTATACCTCCTGTATGTTGTAAACTGAGTGAGCACCTTCTTCTTGGTTGTCTCTGGTTTCTAAGAGATTTATTGATGACCTCTTGCATACATTAGCGAAATGTCCTCTGGTCCTACACTTGAAACATTCAGCATTCCTTGCTGGGAACGAAGGGTAATTCTGACCATGCTTGACACTGCCACATCTGGTACACTTCACACCCCATGTGCCTTTCCTGCTTGTATTGACATTAAGTCTCTTCCTGTGATCAACTGCGCACACAGCTTGGGTACTCTGTTTGTCAGACTTCAGTTCTTTGACATATTGTGAGGTTTGTTCTATGCTTCTGGCTAGGTCCACTGCTTCATCCAACTTCATGTCTTTTGCCAACAATTTCTCCTGTATCCTAATATTATTTGTGCACCTCACTAACTGATCTCTAATTAACGAGTCAGATAGATGTTCGAATTCACAGGAGTGGCTTAATGTTCTTAATGAGGCTATGTACGATTCCACGGATTCTGAGGACTCTTGCGTACGCTGAAAGAACTTGTGCCTCTCGAATGTAACATTTTTCTTAGGCTCAAAATGATCTTTGAGTTGTTTAATCGCAAGGGCATATTCATCTGTGTCCACCGCTTCACCAGCTTGTGCACTGCCTAACCCATCAAACACTGCACGGCCTTCCACACCAAGATTGTGAAGTAATAATGCCTTTTTGCGAGTTGAGCTGAATCTCTCTCCTCCCATTGCCACCAGGTAGTTTTCAAACATGTCTTTCCACCTGTCCCACCTAACTTGGGGGCATCCAGGTTCATTCAAAAATGACATTGGCGGAGGTATTGAAGCTGCCATGTCTTAAGCGGTAAAAAGGTGGCAAAGAGTGGGCTTGCTGGATGCAATCAATAGACTCTGGATCAGTTCAAGTATGCTCAGTGGATGCACAGACTGAGCAGTGACAGTGCTGTGCTATGCAGACAAAGGGATCAGTCTTGTATGAGTACAATCCCTTGTGTATGATGTCACAATCCCCCTTACATCAGTCTGAGTTGGAACATGATGGCTGCTCATCCACAGAATGGATACATGTCATAATGGCTGGCTCCTGAAACTTGCCAGAACTGCATGGGCAAGATGCTCAGCAACGATAATGTCAATGCTAGGGATCCTTGAAAGTAAACACTGTTGCTTTGAGACAGAGTCAATACAGTAATGGGGAAGGCAAGGTTACACCCCCAGGGGACGCGCCTGCTGACCTGTTGTTCCGCTCCTCCTGACCTTCCTGCAGCGTCCGCTGTCGCACGGGAGTATGGAATAAAGCAGGCCGCGCTATGACGAGACTTCAAAGGAGTAGGGAGACACTGCTGAGAGCCATCCTCGTCGCCAATGAGGAAATAAGGGCTCCAGGCAGCAGTGATGAAGAAACAGTAATATATTTCATTACAGCGACAGCGGCCTATGAGAGCCAAATGCCAACATGGCTCTCTCCCTGCAGTCTCCACTGTAACTCCTCCACATTCTTTACAACAACATTCTTAGAACTTAATGAGCTCATAGTGCAGCTCAATGTTTAACTAGGATCTGGTAATACATTTTTATGAACTTGTTTTAACTTACACTTACATCATAACAACCTTCCAGGGTGCCATTTATCATCCAAGTTGTGTTGAATCACTGTGCATAAGTGGTGCAGGAGTAAACCTATGAAGTTGGAACATAGCAGGCTTAAGAGATAAATTGAAAAGGTATGATGGGATTTATTATGTATCAAAGTTTGATATTTCCTTATTCTAAGACAAATAGACTACTGATGAGATATACTTACCGGGCTTTTATTACTTTCAGGTAAAGGCTTATAAGAGCAGAAATGTTTGTCATCGAGGAGCTATGGTTACAGAAGTCACACTTTCTGATGCAATTTATAATGTAAACTATACCACCGCAAGTCTAAATATAAAAAAATGTGACAGATAGTTGGAATAATCCCAAAAGTCTTTGGGGACGTGCCATGGGTTTTATTGTCATAATAACAGCATATGGACGTCGCTCTGGAGTAGACACATAAACAGCAGCTGTGTCTGGAAAGGAGTGTGAGAAAGTGGCAGCAGGGTTGTCCCTTTCTCTCTCTCACTCTGGGATTAACACCATAGTCCAGGTGTGCTTCGTACCAGTTAGCTCCTGTAGCATGGTAACCCCTAGTGTCCCTTTGCTACCTTGCTCTAAGTGGGAACCCCTGAGACTTTGCCTATTTTTATCCCTCAGGCACTTCCTACCTAACTCTACACTACCAGGATGTTAGTTCTAGGGGGTGGTGTAGTTGTGTCTCCTGATCTTTTCACTCTTTTCTCCTTACTACTCCACTCCTTCCCCTACTCGCCTCCACCGTAGCAACTCCACCCCTTTCTCCTCTCTCCAAATCTCTCTTAAATCTCTCTACCTTTTCTCGCTGCCATTATCGCCTCTTCTCTCCACCTTCTCCACGCTACTGTGATTCTTCCTGCTCTACCACTACTCTCTCTACTATGACCACAGCCTGTTATGACTCCCCCTCTACTACTATGCTAACTCTATACTACTATTACTGTCTATTTGTATGATCGCCATTCTATTAATACTGTCTCTATTATATGCTACTACCACCACTTCCATGCCACTACTGCCTTGTACTTCCTTCCCACTACTACTTCTACTGCTCTTCTGCTACCCACAAAACTCACATATATGAAGCCCTGTTCACCCCATTCACTACATACACTCCCACTACTCTCAACTCTCCCCACTCCCTGCAATACAATACACTACTCTGCACATCACTCTTTCTTAAACATCTCACCTTTCAACTCAGTGCCACCAATCTCTCAATACTCAGCTGCACCGTCTTTCCTCTGCCTTGCCCCTCCAGCCCCCACTCCAGGTCCACCTGCGACCTCAAACGTTCAACCCACACTCTGCCCCCACACACTGCCTCTGCTGCCATCTGCTTTCATAGTGCATGGTTGTGCATGCAGTGACTGTCTCACCGTTGCAGCGCATTGGTTGCAGCGCTCAGCTGATCTCCTGCTCCACTCGACAGATCCCGTTCCCCCAGTAGAAGGTTTACTCAGCTGGGAAGCTTTAAAAAAACCTATCCATTTTCCAGCACAGTTTTACAAGTAGTCTGGGGTTTCTCTTTCGTGCTGTGGGTGAATGTTCATTTTCCTGATAGGAGGGTGAGGCTTATTTGGTGTTTTAGCTGCTGTTAGAAGATGTTGCCAATTCACAGTCTGCTGGAATTTCTGTATTTATGGGATTCTGGTTGTTTGGATCCAGTCCAGGTTTTCCTGCCAGCCTG
Organism: Ambystoma mexicanum; assembly: GCF_040938575.1. Taxonomy (NCBI): domain Eukaryota; kingdom Metazoa; phylum Chordata; class Amphibia; order Caudata; family Ambystomatidae; genus Ambystoma; species Ambystoma mexicanum. The sequence continues at coordinate 935,411,512 of NC_090941.1, forward strand.
CAAGGAAAGTTGTGATGGGAGTTGCGGTTCTGAAAAAACAAAACGGGACTTGTGGCAAGTGACTATATCAGAAGCCATTGAAAATGTTTCATTGCCATCAGTGTTGTCATAATTGGCATCAGGTGTGATTCTTAAAGGACTGGTGACCCCTCCCACCCCCTTTAGAAACCAGGGACAGTGTTTGTTTTGAGTTTTGTTTAATAAAGCTTCTTGCTCCGGGCTGAGAAGGGTCACCTCCTCCCATTTGACAGGGTCATGACCCTGACCCTGCCACCAGATATTAGATGAGCTTTGTGGGCATGCTTGATGGATACATTCAAACTATTTCTGTTTATAATGCAAATGGGAAGATTTGAATTATCGATCCTTTAACAGACACATGTTTTCATTGTCATTTGATTCTGTTTTCTTTCTTGTTTTCATCCAACCATCTCCCAAGTCCACACCCATTACTTTTCTTTTTTTGTACTATCCACTTTATCCTTCCTTATATGCTTACACGGAAAGGGCACCTTCCCACTGTATCCCGTCCCACTTACCTCTCAAATGTGAATCTCCCAAATTTAACCTGTAGCCTTGCCCTTCCCCATGATGTGGATCTGACTGAGGTTTTGCAGAAAACATCCTTCCCTATTTTGCTTATGCAGAAAATATTGTTCCTTATTTTGCTTTTCCTATCCTATCAAGTTTTGTGGTGGCTGCATTCCTGGATTCCTTTAATGCACACTCCAGCAACAGGAGACAGGGGCCTATTCTTATCTACTCCCCTCCCCCACTCTGACACTCAGACAAAATACATCTGTTCTATTCCAGACACAGTTCAAATGCTGCAGTCTCATTTCACTGCCTCCTCACACCGAGGTAGGACTTTGTTTACACACTGTCCTACATAATCTCCATGTTTCTTTTTAATGGGTGTATGCAGTGCGTGAACATATGCAAATGCTTGCAATGTGGAAATATGGCAGAACCACTACTTTGGGCCACAAAGAACCTCATCTGGTTGAAGTACCAATTCTGCCCGAGATTTCACTGATTCTCACACTAGTTCTTAAGAACAAATTACTTAGGTAGATTTTGCACGTGTTAGCCCCTCTAGCGGTCTAAAGTATTGTAGACACATGGGGCCTCATTACAAGGAGGGCGGTAAGGGGTTAACGGTGCCGGTAAAGGTGCCGGAGCCGTTAACCCCTTACTGCCCCATGACGAGGTTCGTTCGCGGGACTCGCTCAGGACGCCTGGTTTCACCAGACATCCTTAGCGGGTCACGCAAGCAGCCCAGCATGCTAACAATGGGCCCGTCATTGTTAGCATGCTCCCCAGTCCCATTGAGCCCTATGGGGGCTCAAATGGGAATGGGGATGGACCGGGTCCGGGTTCCCTGAATGGGGAAATACCAGGCCCTCCAAGGTCAGAATGGCCCGGTATTTCACCATAAAGGGAACCCGGACCCAAGTTTGGAGGTAGCCGTAATGAGGCCCATGGTCTACTACAAATCAAGATAAATTGTATGATAGATGACTCCCCAAGAACTGGCCCATTATTGAGGACTGTTATAATCAAAATATTTTGGGATTTGTCAGGCTAGCTTTCATAGAACACTAATGCAGTAATTCTGAGTGGTGCTTTGGAGGAAGAAAATCATCTTGGTAACATGGCATTGTAATTTATCGATTGACGAGAATTGCAAACATCTAAACACTTCCATCCTTAATGCTATGAAGGGAGAACCAGCTGACAGAGGGAAGATAAAGAATGTTCATAATAAAAATATTTTTAAAAACCTTGGGAACAAATCCATTGTCCAGTGACAGTCTTAAAGAGGCTGCATTGCAGGATAACTCAACTTTATTTTAGTGCATGTTTGACCAATTCATGAGTCAAAAAAGTAGACATTTGCAAATTACAGTTTTTATTATGCCGAATGTATGGGTCCCTTATTATTCAAGGTTATATAATAATGTGGCAACTGCAACAGATAAGTATTTTGGGTCAGCGCCAATATGTAATGTGAATTTTGGGGCACTGCAAGTCTGTACAAAGGAAGTTGAGAAAGCATTAAATACTTAGCTTTCAGTAAAGAGTCCAGGACCTGATGCATTCCCAACTGTCTATATAAATACATGCGCTCCTTATAATTACTCTTGCTAACTAGTATGTCTGCATGTTCAGCATAGCTGTTCCTTTATACAAAAAAAGGGCCAATGCCAGTACCACCCTCTTACGGGCCTATTTTCTGATAAATGGCATAGCAAAGCTTTTTGCCAAAGTAACATTTTCCGCAACGTTTAAATGTATATTTGTTTTGTGAAAAAATAACTCTGTAGGGTTGGTAAAAAAAAAAGAAAATAGAAAATATCTTTGTATCATCAATCAACCTTTCTTCTACATGAGATAGGGCCAACGGGGAAATGCTGTTGGTCGAATAAGCAACATTGGGGCTATCAGAATATCTATTAAAGAATATCTTTATTGTAATGGTGCTGCGTTTTAATTTTACCACTACTTTATAGATTTGATACACATGGTGAAATGACAGCTGTATTTAAGATTACAAAGGAGTATGTAAAGGGAAGCATTCTTACACCATTGCTTTTTGATTTATATATTAACAGATTATCTTCATTCGTTTTCTTCAGAAATATACATCTGATGTGCCCTGAATTTCACATAGAAGAATGTCTGCACTTTCATATATATAACAGGTGAAATCTTATTAGCACGGATTCTGTCCACTTCAAAAAAAAAAAAGTAATTGTCAAAATATACTTCTGTTATGAATGTTCATGAATTGGTTTTGAACATTAAAAATAAAATCAAGCATTATTATGGTGGATGCAAAAAAACAAATGTGTATACAAGCACATTTTTGCAATGATTATTAGAATTGAGTAAGTACTATGACTACTTATGTCTCTGATTCTCCGGTGTGGCAGGCAGAGATTGATAAAATATGCCTATTATTGGCATTAACCAACGCGACTATCCTTAAAGATGTCCATGATTCACCAAAAGCAGATATATTACACATATTAAGAACCACTTTCTTAAAATCCTACCACACAAGTAAAGTACAGTTCTGCATATGAGGTTTTTCAAATGTACATACAAATCAGATAGCTGCAATTATACGTTGTTTACCTCTTGGGTGCATAGTGTTCTACTTCTGCCCACACTATTCATAATGACCTGAGCAAACCATTTATTATGCACTAACTTGCAAGACATCCTATTTTCTAATTGACATTAGTATGGCAGAATGAAAGGGCTGATCAAACACAAGACATTATTCAATTTTGATACACACAGGTCATTTATGCAAGATGTCATGCTTGTGGAATATCTCTGGTAAATTACAAAATGTGGGCCTTCATGATTGGTTTAGTACACCAAGGAGAATCCTCACTGATGCCAAGTCTATTGTAAAATGTACGATTTGTGAGGCTACCAGAGATTAGAGGAAACACCGATCTTGGCCTGTGTTCGGGTAATCAAGTTGTTGCGGTTGTCAGAAAGAAATATCATAATATTGCATTAATTTGCTTTAGCCTTAACTGTATGGCTTTTTCTGCTACTTTTGGGAGACGGTACGGATGGTACCTGCATATATTATCAATCATACGCTCCTATGCTTGTGTTATTATGTTGTTCTCTATATGCAGTACCAAAATAGGTTATCTAACTCTATCTTTATGTGAAAGGGTTTTTTTAATCAATGCAGAGATGCACTTTTATTTGTATTGCTTTTCCCTCATACATGTCCTTTTGTTGCTAGTTGGATTGCTTCTGTTTTCAAAAATTAGATCCGAGCAATTGCATTACTTTTAACAATTTTATTAGCAATAAAGCGCTCTGCAATAGTTTATGTTGGTGAATTATCTTGAGTCCCAAAATAAAGTATTGATTGGATTGGATTGAGGGGTAGAGAGGCGATTTGAGCAGTGGGTCACGAAGGTCAAATTAGAAAAAACATTAGAGCAGAAGGGCCGCATATGTAGTGAGAGCAATTTATAGCAAACACTCTAAATTCAAGTGAGAAAGTGCACGCATATGAAGTAAAAGTATGACAGAGTAAAAAGTCAAAAAATTGCAAATGTTCTTGACATTATACATTTGAAAGTGACATGCCCCAGTAACTGACAAAATCTGATCCGAAAAGGAAAGAGGACTAGACCCTAAGATACAAGCTACGTTAATGTGTTTAATAATCGGAAGAACCTTATGCACATCTGAGTAAAAAATGAGACAAAAGCTCGAATATATTGTGTTAAACGTGTTTTAGTTGCAGAAAGACCAGGAGAGTGCAAATTATTTGACACTTATTAGACAGACAAGAAGTGTCAAGTGAAATGTATTTATAAATGTTGAGTAACAGTTACCGTTTTAAGGTAGTGGGAAAAGAATTAGAAAATGAAAATGTCCTATTTTCTATATCAACTGTACACTCTTTAGCAGACACATCCGATGAAGACGCAGAAGCAGGAGTGGGTTGAGGCAACAGTAATCTTTTATTAATAAAAACGTTTTTGACGTTCTCAAAGAAGTAAGAGAACATTTAACAACCAGGATTTGAGTTTTGCAAAGACATGAACGATACACACACGGTTGACATTTTGTTTTGATGCCAGCATCGTTCTAACTGCGTTCAGTGAATAATGTAGAGATCAAGGTTTGTGGAGGTTTTCAGCTGAGTTTAAATGCAGGACATATGCAGAGAATATCCAGTGACATGCATCATGTTCATTGTAGACTTCAGAATTGAGGGTATGGTAGAGGGAAACATTTTGCGGGATGGTTGGCAAACATCATTTAGACCAAAGTGGTAGAGAGTGTAGGAGGATATCAAACATTAGTAGCAATAACTGTGATAAATCCAATACATGGTCATATGGAGGAATGTACACTGTGCATAACAGTCAACATCAATATTCAAAATGTAAGAAATATTAGGCCTCGAGTAGCTCCTTCATCTTTCAAAAAAAAATGTAAGTTATGTAACATAGTAGTGAAGTTAAGAGTAGAATATTTATCATAAATCTGAAGAGGAATAACATAATCACCCCAAAATATAGAAGGTGTAGAAAACAGTAAACACATGAGAATGGGTGTTAGATGACAAATAGTAATGGCACGTGTATTGTAAAATGAAGGTTAATGAAATACAGTGGCAGCCTGAAAGAGAGAGAGTTTTAGTCAAGCTGGATATCTTATGCAGTGTATATCAAATTCAAACGCTGTCACCTTCTCCCTGAGTTTATTGTAGGAATTGCAGGGGGTTTGATAGAGTTGTGTTTTACTGGCTAGTTGAATCTGGCAGTTGTGCTATGAATAAGTGTTGATGAGAGTTGCTGCTGTGATGGAATGAATGATGTGCTGCTGAGTGGAATGTTGAGAATTTGGTGCATACAGAACCTATTTGGATTTTTATGTATGCATATTTATTGAGCACATGGTGCTTCGATTAGACACACTTACAGAGTAATATGCAGTTGTTGTGCAGTCTATATGCAGGCGTCCTAATAAAGAGTGGTGAACAATAAGCAGTGGGCACAGAACCCGATAATAACCAGATTTTAGAAAACCTAAACTATGGACAAAAAGGGAGATTTAATGAGAGGTTGGGTGTCTCTTTGTAGATTATGAGTTTCAGATCCAGGGCAATTTGAATGAGGTAATGTTGGGGGCATTCCTGATGTCAGACTGAAGGTAATTTCAGTGCTGGGGGCCAGGAGTGAGAAAGAGCAGAAATGTGAAAGTGCACAATCAGAGCGAGGGATGGACAAATGAAGGAAGCTGCTGGACTGTAAAGGGTGCAAAGAGGAGAGCAGTGGGAGACATGGGAAACTAGGATGTGGGGTAAGTACATACATGTAAATACAAGCAGTAGCAATTTGTAGATGCTCATGGATTGTCAACCAGCATGAAGGTGATGAGCAGTGATGGGAGAAGAGCAGTCAAGAATGTAAAGAATGTGTTTGCCGAAGTTGAGTTTTTTCTCTCCAAAGGGAGCAAGCCTCCAGAGAGGGGAGCTCGAGCAGTTGTCTGAATCACTGAGAACCAGAGTAGTAATTTGAGGTTCAATAGAATGGTAGGTGAGGAGGGGGTGTATCTTCCTGATATTAAGCAGATTAAGCAGATTTATCCTGGCCGTTGTGGCTTTTGAGTTGATAAAGTGTCGGTGCTTTAGCTCACATTCATAGGTTGCAAGTCTTGGGGTGCGGAAGATGAGGCCTGGGGGAACGGAACATGGGGTAAGAAGTAGAGAAGGGGGAAAGAGGACTGGGAGATAGATGACTTTGTTCTTAGAGGAAATTAGCATAAGATAGTGAAATTCCATCGAGTGACAGAGAGCAGAGAGACAGGCAGGGTTCCTTGCTGAGAGGTCAACTGTGAAGGAAAAGAAATGGAAGAACAAGTTAGCCATCGAAACGGATGTTTGAAAGTATTAAACACATTGAAATCAAGGATGAACAAGAAGGGGAGCTTTGGGTGCTGAGCAGAGAAAGTGAGTGTGTCAGTGTCACTTTAGTAGAGTGATGTGCTACCCAAGACTGGAGAAGGTCACAGAAATCATTTGTCTCAAGGTAAATCTTCAGAATTTTGGAATAGTGAGGTAGGAGAAAGATGATCCTGTAATTAGCCGGCCAGGTAGGCAGAGGCAGATTTAACAGTGCGACAAGGGACATATGACCACTGGGCCCCCTACTCTGCCACTATCACCTGAAAGGCAAACAGCCCTGGCTGTACAGGGCCTCCCACTTAGATTTGTTCTTTTTAGCAGTCTCAGCAAGCATCCCATTTACAATGGGAAGTAATTAGTAGGTAAAGGCAGTGAGCATTACGGTGGCAATATTTTTACCATAGAAGTCCATAGGGTTTTAATAGGTTGTGATTATTGGGATATCATTTTTTTATTTTTTTTATTTTTGCATTCGTTACAGCATGTTGAACCCTCATGTATCTAGGCGCTGGTTACATTGACAGTGAAAAAAATGTCAAGAGAAGACATACAGGAGCGATTTAAAGACGGTGTTTAGCAATCCGCGCACAGCCAATAAGGTCCAAATGTTAGTGCTGAAATAATAGTCCATGAAATATGTTCACAAAATCCATTCAAAGTTCTGTTTGTTTTTTAATCTTATGTTCAGCTGACACGTGTTTCGACACCAGGTTGTTCTCAAGGTTGTATGATTATTAATGTGTTCCATACATATGGTATCAAAAAGTAGAATCAAGGCAATGACTTCAAATAAATCAACAAAAGAAAAAGGTGAAAAATAAATAACAAACCAAGATGGGCCGTTGTTTGGGTCATAGAAGAGAAATGCACAAATATGGATATGTCAAAATTGGTCACATACATTATTCCATATTGGGCATACAAGTAAACAAGCAGTTCTCTCTGTTTCGCGTACCTATGCATCATTATTGCAGTGACACTTTGTTGGTATACCTTCTGAAGTGCAATTGTGTGCGGCACCCTATGACTCATGCCAAGTGATTTACACATTGTTAGGAGTCATTGTGTATTCTAAAATTGAAATTATGTCTGATAACATGCCGAATCGGCTGGTCACCGTGCAAATAGTGGGGGCGTTCCGGTACAGCGGTTTCTCACCTATTATCTGTGATTCCAGTACCTGTTAATGAAATATACAGGGTAATTCATAGAAATTCGCACAAAAGTGGTGCACACGGCTGGCGCACAGTGTCCCCGTGCGATACACTGCGCCAGCCGCGTGCGAAAAAATCCTTTTCATCGCACAGCGTATTCATGGATTTTAGCCTCCGAAACCAGCCGTGGCGCAGAGTGGTGCCCCCAAGAACGCCCTTGCGAAAGGAAAAGCCTTCAAAATTCCCAAATCATCGCAAAGGGCTGCGCTAACCCTGGACCAGTTCACAGGGCTGCCAAACAGCAAACGCCAAGCGGGGAACGTGCATTTCAGTAGTTTCGCGAACTTTCACACGCGATTGTCCTGGGCACGTGCATTTCAGGGGTGCGCGGGAAGTATCACACGCGATTCCATCAGGGTACGTGTATTCCAGGGGTGCGCAGGAAGTATCACACGCAAAAGCAGCAGGGTACGTGTATTCCAGGGGTGCGCGGGAAGTATCACACGCAAAAGCAGCAGGGTACGTGTACATCAGGGGTGCGTGGGAAGTAACACACGCGATTCCATCAGGGCACATGTATTCCAGGGGTGCGCGGGAAGTATCACACGCAAAAACAGCACGGTACGTGCATTTCAGGGGTGCGCGGGAAGTATCACTCGCGATTCCATCAGGGTACGTGTATTCCAGGGGTGCGCGGGAAGTATCACACGCAAAAGCAGCAGGGTACGTGTATTCCATTGGTGCGCGGGAAGTATCACACGCAAAAGCAGCAGGGTACGTGTATTTCAGGGGTGCGCGGGAAGTATCACACGCGATTCCAGCAGGGTACGTTTATTCCAAGGGTGCGCGGGAAGTATCACACGCAAAAGCAGCAGGGTACGTGTATTTCAGGGGTGCGCGGGAAGTATCACACGCGATTCCATCAGTGTACGTGTATTCCAGGGGTGCGCGGGGAGCACCACACGTGAATTGCACGTGTGGGTCTTCCCAGGTGTTCCCTCTATACCCTCCACGGCCCCTGCAGGTGGCCCACAACACAGGGGACTACCCTGCACATGTCCCGCAGGCAGCCCATCCACCATGCCCATGCCCCCCAGCCAACCCACATGTCACCTTGCACTACTGCCCACCAACGCATGTCCCCCTGGACCCCCAGCCCCCAGCATCCAGGGGCACCCTCCACCAGGCCCCCACTCATGTCCAACTCATGTCTCCCAGCACCCCCACCCCCCAGCAGTGCAGGGCACCCTCCATAAGGCCCCCACTCATGTCTCCCATCACCCCCACCACCCAGCAGTGCAGGGCACCCTCCACCAGGCCCCCACGCATGTCTCCCACCACACACCAGCAGTGCAGGGGACCCTCCACCAGGCCCCCACTCATGTCTCCCATCACCCCCACCCCACAGCAGTGCAGGGCACCCTCCACCAGGCCCCCACTCATGTCTCCCACCACCCCCACCCCCCAGCAGTGCAGGGCACCCTCCACCAGGCCCCCACTCATGTCTCCCACCACCCCCACCCCCCAGCAGTGCAGGGCACCCTCCACCAGGCCCCCACTCATGTCTCCCAGCACCCCCACCACCCAGCAGTGCAGGGCACCCTCCACCAGGCCCCACTCATGTCTCCCATCACCCCACCCCCCAGCAGTGCAGGGCACCCTCCACCAGGCCCCCACTAATGTCTCCCACCACCCCCACCCCCCAGCAGTGCAGGGCACCCTCCACCAGGCCCCCACTCATGTCTCCCACCACCCCCACCCCCCAGCATCCAGGGGCACCCTCCACCAGGCCCCCACTCATGTCCAACTCATGTCTCCCAGCACCCCCACCCCCCAGCAGTGCAGGGCACCCTCCACCAGGCCCCCACTCATGTCTCCCATCACCCCCCAGCAGTACAGGGCACCCTCCACCAGGCCCCCAATCATGTCTCCCATCACCCCCACCCCCCAGCAGTGCAGGGCACCCTCCACCAGGCCCCCACTCATGTCCAACTCATGTCTCTCAGTACCCCCACCCCCAAGCAGTGCAGGGCACCCTCCACCAGGCCCCCACTCATGTCTCCCATCACCCCCACCCCCCAGCATCCGGGGGCACCCTCCACCAGGCCCCCACTCATGTCCAACTCATGTCTCCCAGCACCCTCCTCCCCCAGCAGTGCAGGGCACCCTCCACCAGGCCCCCACTCATGTCCAACTCATGTCTCCCACCACCCCCACCCCCCAGCAGTGTAGGGCACCCTCCACCAGGCCCCCACTCATGTCTCCCATCACCCCCAACCCCCAGCAGTGCAGGGCACCCTCCACCAGACCCCCACTCATGTCCAACTCATGTCTCCCAGCACCCCCACCCCCCAGCATCCAGGGGCACCCTCCACCAGGCCCCCACTCATGTCCAACTCATGTCTCCCAGCACCCCCACCCCCTAGCAGGGCAGGGCACCCTCCACCAGGCCCCCACTCATGTCTCCCATCACCCCTACCCCCCAGCAGTGCAGGGCACCCTCCACCAGGCCCCCACTCATGTCTCCCACCACCCCCACCCCCCAGCAGTGCAGGGCACCCTCCACCAGGCCCCCACTCATGTCTCCCACCACCCCCACCCCCCAGCATCCTTGGGCACCCTCCACCAGGCCCCCACTCATGTCCAACTCATGTCTCCCAGCACCCCCACCCCCCAGCAGTGCAGGGCACCCTCCACCAGGCCCCCACTCATGTCTTCCATCACCCCCACCCCCCAGCAGTGCAGGGCACCCTCCACCAGGCCCCCACTCATGTCTTCCATCACCCCCACCCCCAGCAGTGCAGGGCACCCTCCACCAGGCCCCCACTCATGTCTCCCATCACCCCCACCCCCCAGCAGTGCAGGACACCCTCCACCAGGCCCCCACTCATGTCCAACTCAAGTCTCCCAGCACCCCCACCCCCAGCAGTGCAGGGCACCCTCCACCAGGCCCCAACCATTTCTCCCATCACCCCCACCCCCCAGCAGTGCAGGGCACCCTCCACCAGTCCCCCACTCATGTCTCCCATCACCCCCACTCCCCAGCATCCAGGGGCACCCTCCACCAGGCCCCCACTCATGTCCAACTCATGTCTCCCAGCACCCCCACCCCCCAGCAGTGCAGGTCACCCTCCACCAGGCCCCCACTCATGTCTCCCATCACCCCCACCCCCCAGCAGTGCAGGGCACCCTCCACCAGGCCCCCACTCATGTCTACTACCACCCCCACCTCCCAGCAGTGCAGTGCACCCTCCACCAGGCCCCCACTCATGTATCCCATCACCCCCACCCCCCGGCAGTGCAGGGCACCCTCCACCAGGCCCCCACTCATGTCTCCCATCACCCCCACACCCCAGCATCCAGGGGCACCCTCCACCAGGCCCCCACTCATATCCAACTCATGTCTCCCAACACCCCCACCCCCAGCAGTGCAGGGCACCCTCCACCAGGCCCCCACTCATGTCTCCCATCACCACACCCCCCAGCAGTGCAGGGCACCCTCCACCAGGCCCCCACTCATGTCCAACTCATGTCTCCCAGCACCCCCACCCCCCAGCAGTGCAGGGCACCCTCCACCAGGCCCCCACTCATGTCCAACTCATGTCTCCCATCACCCCCACCCCCCAGCATCCAGAGGCACCTTCCACCGGGGCCCCACTCATGTCCAACACATGTCTCCCAGCACCCCCACCCCCCAACAGTGCAGGGCACCCTCCACAGGCCCCCACTCATGTCCAACTCATGTCTCCCAGCACCCCCACCCCCCAGCAGTGCAGGGCACCCTCCACCAGGCCCCCACTCATGTCACCCTGCACCCCCACCCACCAGCATCCAGGGGCAGCCTCCACCATGCCCCCACTCATGTCCCCCAGCCAACACGTCATCACAATCCAGATCCCAGGCTCCTATGCCCACCCAAATCCCACCCCACGCCACCCCAGTCCAAACACCCAACCAAGCTTTACATCCATTCAAAATGGAAATACCCATTACATGATAGATAACAAATAAGCAGTATGCGCATGAGTACAAGTCCGTCAGACCCACACAATGGCAAAACATGACTGTGAAAACCCACATTGTGGCAGGCATGAAACCAATGAGAGAAGTCCACACATTGAAGTAAGAAACAAAAATGTATTACAGTGTAAATGAAGTGAATGAAATCAAAAGAAACAATAATGGCAACAAAAATCAAAATGCTGCATGTCCACCAAAATAATAAATAATGAAAGTGGGAATCCAAAATAACCGTAATGAAATTGTGTCCAAAGTCACCGTCCAACAAAGCAAATCCAAAGGGAAAGTAAAGTGAAAATCCATTGCTCCATGGTGAAAAAATAATAAAAGATGAAGGCCACAAATCCACTGTCAAACTATGTACAAAGAGCAAATCCAGGGTCCATGATCCCAACTATGTAAATGTAACCTACAATAAAACACACCTAACTAATAACTATATACAAAAAAGTGGGGCATAGTCCAAGTGCCCCAAATTAAAAAAATAAAAATAAAACCTAACACTAATTAACTATATACAATGGCAGCAGGCTAGTCCAACGGCTCACTTCTGGATGTTGCGGGTCAGGTCATCATCGAACTCCTGCTCAATGTCCCAGAGGCGGTCCTGTTCCATGGCCCCGAGGGTCCGCAGGGATGACGACATGTTCTCCTCCAACTCCCTGCGGATTGCCTCGAGGCACTCGGCCCGCCTCAGAGCCCTCCGCATGGAGTTCTCCGCCCTGACCATCGTGAGCCGTGTATCTTCTGCCTGCTGCCGCTCTGCATCCAACCGCTGCCACACAGAAGACACTTCCCATCCTGGGTCCTCCTGCCCTCCGGCCGATGCCTGCCCCTCCGATGTCGAAGGCCCCGAGCCATCGTGGCTCCCACCTACAGCCTCCTGCTGCTGCTGCTGCAGTCCATGTGCCCTATCCGATGGTGCATGCGCATCCTCCTCCAGCTGGGTTGCAGTTGTTGATGTGGCCACCCCTGCTGGACGTCTGACTCCCGACTGTGGCAGGGATCTGTTGTCCACCAGCCTGTCCGCACGGTCAGAGGCAGCTCCATAGGGCACCCAGGTGATACATGGGTGGCAAGATGGCATGGAGGACGACTGGGGCATAGGGGGTTCCGTTGAGGAGGGGGTCGGAACAAGGTCCAGGAAACGAAGGAATCCGGCCATGGTGAGCTGTCCCAGTGGGTCAACGCCGTCGACGAGCCATGCGAGAAGACGTGCAGTCTCATCATGGAAAGACTGCAGGTCAGCTCGCATGGCCCATTGACGCAACGCCATCCCACCCAGGACAGGCTCAACCTGTTGCAGGATAGCCACATCCGCAGGGAGAGGAAGGCCAGTTGGTGTAAGCCAATCCCCTCCCTGAGAACGGGTCTGGAGGTAGGCATCCCTGCTGGTGCAAGATGTTGCAGTGACAGGAGCAGGGACAGGATTGCACACAGGCACCTCCGCGGTGGCCTGTGTTGCCACCAGTCCCTGGTCCTGCACTGCACCACTAGCACCAGTGGAATCCCCACCTCCAGACCCCGCCTCTGTTGCTTGCACGGCCTCCTCCTCCACCAAACCCCCCACCAACATGGATGACTCCTTGCCATCTTCCTCCGTTGGGCCCTGTGGGGTCCCAGCTGCCCCTTCTGCTGCCAAGGAGTCCAACTCCAACCTCCGCCTCCTGGACGTCCCCTCGGCAGCTGCGGCCTCGGACGCGGCACCGGACGCCTCACTCCCCGACGAGATCACAACCTGGGAGGGGAGCCAGGCCTTGCGTCTCCGGCTGGTGGTGCGACCCCTGCCGCTGTGCTCCACAGCACCTTCTCCGGCCTCTTCATCAGTTGACGCTGCAGACAGGGAGAAATAAAACACAGGCATCAGGGCACTGTATAATGGACTCATAAACACATGACAGTTGTACATGAGTGGCATTGGCAAACCTCAGACATGCCATCACAATCCCCAACACACATGTCATTTCAACTTGCACACATGAGCTATACCACAGCCATATCGCAACAGCCAGCACCATCCATACACATACAACAGCATGAGCAGGCATAGGTGAGCCAGACATCACATGTGACACAGGGAGTGCACTACACATGCACACACACCACCACACTTGCATGCATGTGTACACCTCCGCCAACTGTTGCAGTGTTCAGATCAGCATCCATGTCACACCTGCCAATCATTCTTCCACATCCTTTGCCATGCAAACCTACACACACAAGCACCATTCATGTGTCACACATGAGAGCCCTCGCATGTGTTAGCCTCACGGCCCTATACCCCCCCCATACTTGGCCACATAAAATTACATGTGCAACCTGCACACTCCTGCCACACCATCACACGCACAGCTTACAATCAGTATGCATGTACACTTACCGCTCGACTCCAGACGGGTCTGCCTCTCAAGGACCTGGACGTGGAGCGCTGGGGATATGCGTTCCAGGACCCTCATCTGATCTTCTGACAAGTGGCCCCGGTGCCCCTTAGCATCCGCTGCTTTCAGGAGGAGCCGGGCCTTCTTGAGGGTCCTGGACCTGAAGTCCTCCCAGCGCTTCTTCACTTGATGGAATAGTCTGACTGCCACCCCCTCCGCGTTGATGGCAGTCACGATGTCTGTCCAGATCCGAGTCCGTCCTTCCTTGTCAGCGCGCAACCTTCCAAAGGGGGCATCATACTGCCCCAGGACATGCTCCACCAGGACACCAACTTCGGTGGCAGTGAAGCTGGTGCCCCTCTGCCTCTCTGGCCGGGGGTTGCCACTGGTGCCAGATGTTGCAGTGCCCGACATGGCAACCCCAGAGGCAGGAGTGGGTGGGCAACTGGGTCCTGGGGCTGGGCTGTGGAGCGATGGTATCCCAGTCGGGAGTCTTCGGTTCCAGCAGGGGTGGTCACAGCAACAGCACCCCTGGCTGATGTGCAGGCAGCAAATGGCAGGACACGTGGGCAGCAGGCAGTCAGGCAGCAGCAGATGCCAGGTGGGAGCGTGCTCGGGGCTCTGGGGGGCAGTAATTCGGCCTTCTGGGCAGGAGCGTGGTCTTCCGTGTGCTTATGCGTGGCCAGCTTGATACGGAGTGATTTGGCATGTTAAAATCCAGCACGTCTGCATGTAATTCGAGGAAAGGCCCTTGGCGCGTAAGCGCGTCAGCACACGTACGTTAATTCGTTGGCCCAAAGGCCCCCAGACGCATCTATGACGTCACACGCATGGCCGTAGAGAATGGCGCATGTAAAAAAAAAAAATACACGTCCGAGTGTCAAAGCGTGTAATTGGTGGAAATGGCCTCATTGCGTATGCACATCTGTGACGTGTGTATAAAAGGTACGTGTAGAACGCCTGTGTATAAAAGGTACGTGTAGAACGCCATTTCCTTGTACGAGCTTTTCATGGAGAGTGAGTGGGTGAAATCTGTACTTCTTTTCGGTTCACACCCGATGTACTTCACAGCGTTTCAAGTTCGTACTCCCTGTTACCTCTGACAGCTTTTTCTCTTTTCCTCTTTTTCCTGGGCCCGTTTCCTCAAACAGCGTTCCCTTCTACTGTTGTCCTGTCTCCTCAGACAGCGTTCAATTCATCTTTTGGCGGGGGTGTTGCCAACGCGCACACGCGCATATTTTTCACGCTTTTTTTCCTGGCAGACAGTGAGTCGCGCACGTATTTAACATCTGTGCTTGCCCCGTGTGTCGCATACCCCTTCAGAGGTCATTCTAGGCTGCGTGTGACACGCATACGTTCATTCTTGTGTTTCTGGGTGCCACAGCATAGTGCAGGTTTATTTTTCCACACACGTGGTCTAGGAGGGGTTGCGTGCACCTTACTTCCCTTTTTTGGGGTGCCTGTGCATTGCGTGACCCATCATATTTCCCCAGGGGTGACATACAGCCTTGCTAGAGCACTAGGGTATGATTACCATCTGGTACCCAACCCCTTTGACCCCCAATTGCCCATGACAATAGTTCACAGCGACTCCCATGCGCACAATAACATCAGTGCCATGGCTGGGAGGCGAACAAGCCGTAAGGGTGGCAAAGGTGGCCGAGCCCCAAGTGGTGGCCGTGGTGGATCCGGTAGGGGACGTGGCCGTGATTTTCAGGGTGGCCCTAGCCCCCCATGTTTGGAGGGCCAGTCAGGGACACCCATGCCCCCCCCCTGGTTGAGGGTAACGTGGCTGACACCATCCATGCTCAGCCCTTGTTGGACCAGCCCACTGTGGAACCAGACCTGGCACAGGGTGACTCCATGGCTGACTTCCAGGTCAGCAGGTCTAGGCCACGTGTGCCGGTGCACGTTGGTGTCATCAGGCCACGTGGATCAGGGGCAGCTAGGTCATCTGCTGCCCCGCGTAGGCAGGCTGGGGAGGCTGCAGGGGCAGCTGCGGTTCCATCCACCCCACCTCTCACACACCCAGCCAGGACAGTGTCGATCCTAGTCCATTCTGCTGACATCCCCCTGACACCATCACACTTGAGCTAATGCCTGCACCAACTCCCATGCTGAGTGTGCAATCCCACACTCCTAGTACAGAGTCCACCGGGGCTCCTGCCCCTAGTGTTCAGAGCGGCATAGGACACTCAGGATCCCCACCACCTTCCAAGCGGAAGAGGAAGAGTGCTCGTCTAGTAGAGGCTGATGCCCCAGACACGGCTAGACAGTCCGGTCCATCAAGGAAGCCCAGCTTCAATGAGGCCGAACTGAATGCACTTGTAGAGTATGTGTCCGCACATGACCGCAAAATGGTGATTGTTGCAGGATCCAAGACCACACCTGCACAACGTCTGGCACACTGGCAGACCATCGCGGACATCATAAGTGCCCTTGGAATCGTGAGGCACACAGCTACTGAATGCTACAAGCGCTGGAATGACCTGAAGCGCAGGGCAAAGAATAAGTTGGCCTCAAGTCATGCCGCTACTCTAGTGACTGGAGGTGGGTCTCCAGCAGAGGACATAGAACTCACTCCACATGAGCATGTTGCTGGGACCTACGTCACGGAGGAACAGATCCAAGGCGTGGGAGATCTCCCTGATTACGAGGCATTGTCCGGTGAGTGCACATGCATGTGTGTGTCATCCATGTGCATGGTGTGTGTGTGAGGGCTTCTGTTTGGGTTCCAGGTGAGGGTGTGTGTGCCTGAGTGGTTTGGGTCACCCATGTGCCTCATCCAATACATTCTACGCACCAGGATTTGGGTATAGCAGTATCCCTTCTGCCAACATTAGACATCTAGCCCAACACCACGCCAGTTGCCCTTGAAGTGTCATCTTGCCACAACATTGTTGCTTATTTTTCTCTGTTTATTCAGGCAGATTGTTTGCATACCACCACTTTTACTAGGCATTTCTCAGACCTATTGTCACATGTCTGACATGGCTATGGTACAGTGGACTGACTTTGTTTCCTGGATATGATTTGTTTAGACATGTCCCTGTGCTACAGGACCATTTTGGACTGGCAGCTCCAGGTTAAACATTTGAACCATTTCAATGAAAAAATCAATTTCATGAGCAAACTAGACTGAATGAACAATTGGTGCCCTCCTCTCCCTCTTCACTTTATGGCTAGGGTACATGCCATCTGTGTGATGGCATTTGTATTTGACCTGCCAATGTGTGATGCCACTGCTAGGCAGCATGCAGCAACTGTGTTCATCTTCCATCTTGGTGTCATCAATGTGTGCCATCTGCGTCCCCTTCACACGCAGTGACAGTGCATGCATGGGAGGGTTTTAGTCATGTGGGACATGTGTCAATCAAGTACTGTTTCTGTAGCTTTTCAGCCCTAATTGTGTGCCATAGTGCTAATGCCTGTTTCCATTTCTTTTCTTTTATGTCTTTGCAGGGATGACGCACTTGATACTGCTGGGGTTGTGGAGATGGTGCAGACCCAGGAGGGGTCTCAGTGCCGACTGACCACCAGTGAGGGACGTGGTGTGGTGGTGGGTGAGAACCCACAACTGCTGCAGGTCGTGCTCTCAAGGGGTGTCTCTGGGTGCACCATCCCCCGAGCTGTATTCAGGTGTCGATTCGAATGATGAGACCTATTGCTGTCGCAGGTGAGTGTTACTGGGAGGGATTCTGTTCTGTCCGACCCACCTGCACCAGGGTTAGAACCGTCAATGGAGATGTCAGTGTTGGCAGGTACGCCTTTGGTGGTTACGGATGCAGGGTCATACTCCGCAACATCTGATCCTGTTCCTGGGCCAGCAGATCAGAGGGGGAATGCAGTCCTGCAGCCTCAGGCAGTGCTGGCACAGCAAGGCAGAGTTCGCCTTGCCCCAGACAGGTGTGGTGCCCGCCGACGTGGTGGCCATACGCCACCTGGCAATACCGCCTGGGAGCAATCCATATACGATATGGCAACCCAACAGGCAGCATCATCAGAGATTATGGGTCAGGCCATGGATAGGGTGGCCACTTCCATTGTCCCCCCCGAAAGGCTGATGGAGCGACTACAGCAGGCAACAGACTCCATCTTCCAGTCACACAGGGAGGACATGTTGGCGTCCGACAGGGACAGGCGGGCGGCACTGGTGACTCTGCGGGAAGCTATTTCCATAGAGTCCCAGGGCCACGGGGAAGCCCTGAGGGTGGAACTCCGTCACCTCAGGACGACTCTTGTTGAGCTTGAGGCTTCAACAAACACAAGGACAGAACAGTAGCTGGAGCGTCTCACATGTACGCTCTCAGCTGAGATGCAGGCAACTCTTGAGGAGGTCCGGTCATCCCGTGAGTTATTGCATGGGGACCTCCGCTCGATTATCCTCCAGAACCAGACCTTCCAGACCTGCATGCTTGCTGCCATGGAGGACCCGACTAGGGCTTTGCGTGGGCTGCCTCCCATAGTGCCACCACCTCCTGAGGCAGCTGCAGAGGGTGAGGAGAGCGACAGCAGCGATTCTCCCACAATAGGGTAGCTGTGCAGGCCATGAGCCCATGAGCCCATGGAGGTGTTTTTTTTTTCGCAAAATCCACACAGGTGGGTTTTGGTGTGCGCCCTGTCCTCCTGGGTGGCCTCCCCCACACCCCGCGCCCATTAATGGACATTTTTTTTTTTTTAAACTTTTGATTTTATGGACAGTGTGTTGCCTTGTGTGGCTCCCGTGGGCATACGCGCTGTATTGTGGCTGGGCACATGCAGGCTTGTCATGAATTTGGGTCAGATGCTTGGGTTTGTGTGACACACACCCCTCCTGCTTCCCGTTTCCATGGGCTTGCAAAGGGTGTGCCCAAGTGACATTGACATACACGGTGACGTTGGACTCCCATTTGATGTGTGGGCAGTCTGTAGTAAATACTGTGTATACATTCCTAGTGCATATTGTTGTTGTATTGTACACTGCATGCTGTATTGATATGTGCCTCTGCATACATCTCATCCTCCTAATTTGCAGGTCCATTTCTCATGTCTTCACAAGGCGGTCTACTTTGGAACTGGAGACCATGTTGTAAGCAGTGCACCTACACTTTTGTGTGGCGCTAACACTGTATACTTGGAAGTGTTCGAAGTGCTGGCATTATCAGGTAGTGAGGCTACCAATTTTTTAAGTCTGTACTATCATGTTTAAGGTAGGTTGGAGGTTGTGTAGGTGATTGGTATTCTTGGTAAGTATTTGGTAATGTGTGTTGTAGGTCCTGCATTACTGTGAACATTTCATGTGTGGCCAGTTTTCATTAGGGACACTGTAGTTGGTGACACTTGGGGCATGTTGTGAGGATTAATTTGTTTGTTCTCACATTGCATGACATGCCATGGATGTTGTGTGGCCGTGCCGGGGAGGGGTTGGGTGACATGGCACTGTTCTCATGTAGTATTTTGCAAGTGGGTATTCATTTCTGCTGCATGGAAGTGTGTCTTTTGTTGACACTGCATTGGTGGTGTTTGTGTAGGTAGGGATGCACACATTGTGACACTTCCACATGAACAATCTCAGGCTGCTATGGTTCTGACAGTTGACTGTCCCTTTGTTCGTCATAATTGTCAGGTCGAGTCATCATTGATTATCAGATGGTATGTGCCAGGGCTGTGTGCACTCCACAGGGGTGTGATTTCTATGTGAAGTAATTAGCCACTAGCTGCGTATGGGCTGCCTCACCCCGTGCCCTTTCCCCTCCCATGCACAGCGGGCGTGCATGTGGTTGGGGATGTGGGGGCACCACCATGTCCACAGCCAGGCCCGGGCGTGTTGCAACATTGTGCAGGACACATGCTGCCACTATGATCCTGCACACTACTGGGGGCGCATATAACAGCTGCCGTCAGAACGGTCAAGGGAGCGAAAGCGTGACTTGAGCACTCCGAATGTGCGCTCCACTATGCCCCGGGTTGCAATATGGGCTGTGTTGTATCTTACCTCGGGAGGCGTGATGGGGTTCCGAATTGGCGTCATCATGTGGGTGCTCAGAGGGTAGGCACTGTGCCCTGGTGAGGAGGTGATGGGTATCATTAGTGGGGTAGTGACATGACTCTGCATCTGACATGCATGCATGTGCAGTGGCATTCATACTCACCAAGCAGCCATGTATCGCCATGCCGCCCAGCTTCTAGGTCCCGGCTTAGGGTAGACATTCGGTAAATTAAGCTGTCGTGGGTGGACCCTGGATAGTTGGCATATACTGAGGTGATGATTCCCTTGGTATTACATACTACCTGCAAGTTGATGGAATGACAGTGCTTGCGGTTCCTATAGATGTGCTCAGATGCCCTGGGGGGACGTAGTGCCACATGGGTGCAGTCAATGGCACCTAGCGCTTTGGGGAATTGTGCCACACCGTAGAAATCCAGGGCGGCAGCCTGCCTTTCTGCAGGTGTCCTGGGAAGGTATATGTGCCTGCGGACTGATGGGCGTGCAGTGATGATGTTCAAGACCTGGTGTAGGCAGTGTGACTGCGTGGCCTGTGACACCCCACCCACTATGGCACTTGTCCGCTGAAATGATCCAGTGGCCAAGAAGTGCAGTACATTAAGGACCTTCTCCAGGGGGCTGAGTGCTTGGGAGCACAGGGTGGGTGATGTGAGGTCATCCTCCCACTCACTCACCAGGTCGAGTATTATGTGAGGTGGAAACCTGTACCTCCCATACACCTGGTCATCAGGCATCCCAAAAAGGCTGGTTCTGGGTGTGAAAATTCGGGCCCTCACTATCCTCCTCCTCCTCCTTTGGTAACCCACGGCCACTGCTGCTAGCAACGGTATATTCAACCTGGAGTCTGAGCTTGTTTGTTGTTTGCGCGCACTTTTATGCTGCGCGGGTCGACGTACGCCTGCTTCCTGCTGGCGTACGTGTTTCCGGATTAGCACGTTTTTTTGTGCGCATGCCTTAGCCCCATTCAATTCCATGGATACGTGTTGTTGGCGAGCGTGTAAAACTTCCCGAGCACCCCTGTAATACACGTACCCAAGCAAATCGCGTGTGAGAATTCCCACGCACCCCTGTAATACACATACCCAAGCAAATCGCGTGTGAGAATACCTGCGCACCCCTGTAATACACATACCCAAGCAAATCGCGTGGGAGAATTCCTGCACACCCCTGTAATACACGTACCCAAGCAAATCACGTGTGAAAATTCCTGCGCACCCCTGTAATACACATACCCAAGCAAATCGCATGTGAGAATTCCCACGCACCCCTGTAATACACATACCCAAGCAAATCGCGTGTGAGAATTCCCGCACACCCCTGTAATACACGTACCCAAGCAAATCGCGTGTGAGAATTCCCGCACACCCCTGTAATACACGTACCCAAGCAAATCGCGTGTGAAAATTCCCGTGAACCCCTGCAATACACGTACCCCGGCCAATTGCGTGTACGTGCACTTTCATCCAATTACACGCAATGATACTCTGACGTGCAGTGTTTCCACGTGTGCTCTGTCATCACATGCTATAAGGGAAACACCTGCGCGCGTCACGTCACAGACGCGCTTACGCACTGAGGGCCTTTGGTCCAATGGAATCGCGTATGCGTGCTGACGCGCTTACGCGCTAAGGCCCTTTCCTCGAATTTCACGTTGACGTGCAGGATTTTCACGTGCCAATTCACTCCGTATCAAGCTGGCCACGTGTAAGCACACGGAAGACCACGCTCCTGCCCAGAAGCCCCGAGCAGCCTCCCAAAAGCCATCTGCTGCTACCTGCCTGCTGCCACCGTGCCCTGCCATTTTGTGCTTGCACATCTGCCATCTGCAGGGGTCCAGTTGCTGTGTCCACCCCTGCTGGAACAGAAGACTCCCGACTGCCATACCATCGCTCCACAGCCCAGCCCCAGGACCCAGTAGCCCAGCCCCAGGACCCAGTTGCCCACCCACTCCTGCCTCTGGGGTTGCCATGTCGGGCACTGCAACATCTGGCACCAGTGGCAACCCCCGGCCAGAGAGGCAGAGGGGCACCAGCTTAACTGCCACCGAAGTTGGTGTCCTGGTGGAGCAAGTCCTGGGGCAGTATGATGCCCTCTTCGGATCGTCACGCGCCAACAAGGAAGGACGGAACAGTATCTGGGACGACTTGGTGGTTGCCATCAACGCAGAGGGGGTGGCAACCCGCAACATCCAGAAAGTCAAGAAGCGCTGGGAGGACTTGAGGTCCAGGACCCTCTTGAAGGCCCGGCGCCTCGTGGAGGGGGGCCGGGGCCGCATGAGTACCATCCAGGTGAGGGTCCTGGAACGTGTAGACCCAGCGCTCCATGCCCAGATCCTTGCGAGGCAGACCCGTCTGGAGTTGAGCGGTAAGTGGGCAAGCATTGCTGTGTGAGACAGGGCATGTTGCAGTGTGCTGGTTGTCTGATGCTTGCCTGTATGTGTGACATAGGCCATGTATGCATGTATGTGTGCAGGGACATCATGGGCATGCATGTGAGACCAGTAATGTGTGAACCACACGGTTGGTGCATGTGTTTAAATGCATCATGGGGAGCCCTATGCGGATTGGACACATGAGAGC
Organism: Ambystoma mexicanum; assembly: GCF_040938575.1. Lineage (NCBI taxonomy): Eukaryota > Metazoa > Chordata > Amphibia > Caudata > Ambystomatidae > Ambystoma > Ambystoma mexicanum. The sequence goes on from NC_090941.1 coordinate 935,434,089, forward strand.
ATGCCAGTCTCTGTTCCTGGACATGGGTGGGGGTGAGGGATGGGTGCTGAAGCCATGTACATGTATGGTATCCATGTCTGTGTGTCTGACCTGCGTGTCTGTGACTTGTGAATGCCATGGATGCATGACACATGTCTGTGACAATGTACAGATTCACAGATGCTGCCTAGTTATCCTTGTATCCACTGTGTCTGGGGTGTACAAGGCCAGATGGATGAAATTACGTTGATGTGTGTGCATGTGATAGGCATGACCCATGATGCATGTGAGTTCCATAACAACATTGTATGTTTGGAGAGTCCCTTGGACTTGTATGCAAATGTCCATAGCATGTGCCATGCCTGTTACTGCATGTGTTTTGCCTGCACTGACCCATGTGTTGTGGAGGGACATGATGGAAGTGATCTTTGACAGTGCCACTCATCTGCTATTGCTTCCTGTCTAGGGTACCATTGTACAGTACCCTGATGCTTGTGTTCTATGTCTCCCTCTACACAGCAGCAAGTGAAGAAGAGGGCGGAGACGGCGCTGTGGAGCAAAGCGGCGGGGATGCCCCCACGGCTGCAGCAGAAGGGGTGGGTGAGCCCCCAGAGGGGCTTGCAACGGCGGAAGACGGTGTGGAGCCATCCAGGTTGGTGGTTTCCACAGAGGAGGAGGAGGCCGCTACTGAGGCGCACATGGCTATGGTACAGTGGACTGACTTTGTTTCCTGGATATGATTTGTTTAGACATGTCCCTGTGCTATAGGACCATTTTGGACTGGCAGCTCCAGGTTAAACATTTGAACCATTTCAATGAAAAAATCAATTTCATGAGCAAACTAGACTGAATGAACAATTGGTGCCCTCCTCTCCCTCTTCACTTTATGGCTAGGGTACATGCCATCTGTGTGATGGCATTTGTATTTGACCTGCCAATGTGTGATGCCACTGCTAGGCAGCATGCAGCAACTGTGTTCATCTTCCATCTTGGTGTCATCAATGTGTGCCATCTGCGTCCCCTTCACACGCAGTGACAGTGCATGCATGGGAGGGTTTTAGTCATGTGGGACATGTGTCAATCAAGTACTGTTTCTGTAGCTTTTCAGCCCTAATTGTGTGCCATAGTGCTAATGCCTGTTTCCATTTCTTTTCTTTTATGTCTTTGCAGGGATGACGCACTTGATACTGCTGGGGTTGTGGAGATGGTGCAGACCCAGGAGGGGTCTCAGTGCCGACTGACCACCAGTGAGGGACGTGGTGTGGTGGTGGGTGAGAACCCACAACTGCTGCAGGTCGTGCTCTCAAGGGGTGTCTCTGGGTGCACCATCCCCCGAGCTGTATTCAGGTGTCGATTCGAATGATGAGACCTATTGCCGTCGCAGGTGAGTGTTACTGGGAGGGATTCTGTTCTGTCCGACCCACCTGCACCAGGGTTAGAACCGTCAATGGAGATGTCAGTGTTGGCAGGTACGCCTTTGGTGGTTACGGATGCAGGGTCATACTCCGCAACATCTGATCCTGTTCCTGGGCCAGCAGATCAGAGGGGGAATGCAGTCCTGCAGCCTCAGGCAGTGCTGGCACAGCAAGGCAGAGTTCGCCTTGCCCCAGACAGGTGTGGTGCCCGCCGACGTGGTGGCCATACGCCACCTGGCAATACCGCCTGGGAGCAATCCATATACGATATGGCAACCCAACAGGCAGCATCATCAGAGATTATGGGTCAGGCCATGGATAGGGTGGCCACTTCCATTGTCCCCCCCGAAAGGCTGATGGAGCGACTACAGCAGGCAACAGACTCCATCTTCCAGTCACACAGGGAGGACATGTTGGCGTCCGACAGGGACAGGCGGGCGGCACTGGTGACTCTGCGGGAAGCTATTTCCATAGAGTCCCAGGGCCACGGGGAAGCCCTGAGGGTGGAACTCCGTCACCTCAGGACGACTCTTGTTGAGCTTGAGGCTTCAACAAACACAAGGACAGAACAGTAGCTGGAGCGTCTCACATGTACGCTCTCAGCTGAGATGCAGGCAACTCTTGAGGAGGTCCGGTCATCCCGTGAGTTATTGCATGGGGACCTCCGCTCGATTATCCTCCAGAACCAGACCTTCCAGACCTGCATGCTTGCTGCCATGGAGGACCCGACTAGGGCTTTGCGTGGGCTGCCTCCCATAGTGCCACCACCTCCTGAGGCAGCTGCAGAGGGTGAGGAGAGCGACAGCAGCGATTCTCCCACAATAGGGTAGCTGTGCAGGCCATGAGCCCATGAGCCCATGGAGGTGTTTTTTTTTTCGCAAAATCCACACAGGTGGGTTTTGGTGTGCGCCCTGTCCTCCTGGGTGGCCTCCCCCACACCCCGCGCCCATTAATGGACATTTTTTTTTTTTTAAACTTTTGATTTTATGGACAGTGTGTTGCCTTGTGTGGCTCCCGTGGGCATACGCGCTGTATTGTGGCTGGGCACATGCAGGCTTGTCATGAATTTGGGTCAGATGCTTGGGTTTGTGTGACACACACCCCTCCTGCTTCCCGTTTCCATGGGCTTGCAAAGGGTGTGCCCAAGTGACATTGACATACACGGTGACGTTGGACTCCCATTTGATGTGTGGGCAGTCTGTAGTAAATACTGTGTATACATTCCTAGTGCATATTGTTGTTGTATTGTACACTGCATGCTGTATTGATATGTGCCTCTGCATACATCTCATCCTCCTAATTTGCAGGTCCATTTCTCATGTCTTCACAAGGCGGTCTACTTTGGAACTGGAGACCATGTTGTAAGCAGTGCACCTACACTTTTGTGTGGCGCTAACACTGTATACTTGGAAGTGTTCGAAGTGCTGGCATTATCAGGTAGTGAGGCTACCAATTTTTTAAGTCTGTACTATCATGTTTAAGGTAGGTTGGAGGTTGTGTAGGTGATTGGTATTCTTGGTAAGTATTTGGTAATGTGTGTTGTAGGTCCTGCATTACTGTGAACATTTCATGTGTGGCCAGTTTTCATTAGGGACACTGTAGTTGGTGACACTTGGGGCATGTTGTGAGGATTAATTTGTTTGTTCTCACATTGCATGACATGCCATGGATGTTGTGTGGCCGTGCCGGGGAGGGGTTGGGTGACATGGCACTGTTCTCATGTAGTATTTTGCAAGTGGGTATTCATTTCTGCTGCATGGAAGTGTGTCTTTTGTTGACACTGCATTGGTGGTGTTTGTGTAGGTAGGGATGCACACATTGTGACACTTCCACATGAACAATCTCAGGCTGCTATGGTTCTGACAGTTGACTGTCCCTTTGTTCGTCATAATTGTCAGGTCGAGTCATCATTGATTATCAGATGGTATGTGCCAGGGCTGTGTGCACTCCACAGGGGTGTGATTTCTATGTGAAGTAATTAGCCACTAGCTGCGTATGGGCTGCCTCACCCCGTGCCCTTTCCCCTCCCATGCACAGCGGGCGTGCATGTGGTTGGGGATGTGGGGGCACCACCATGTCCACAGCCAGGCCCGGGCGTGTTGCAACATTGTGCAGGACACATGCTGCCACTATGATCCTGCACACTACTGGGGGCGCATATAACAGCTGCCGTCAGAACGGTCAAGGGAGCGAAAGCGTGACTTGAGCACTCCGAATGTGCGCTCCACTATGCCCCGGGTTGCAATATGGGCTGTGTTGTATCTTACCTCGGGAGGCGTGATGGGGTTCCGAATTGGCGTCATCATGTGGGTGCTCAGAGGGTAGGCACTGTGCCCTGGTGAGGAGGTGATGGGTATCATTAGTGGGGTAGTGACATGACTCTGCATCTGACATGCATGCATGTGCAGTGGCATTCATACTCACCAAGCAGCCATGTATCGCCATGCCGCCCAGCTTCTAGGTCCCGGCTTAGGGTAGACATTCGGTAAATTAAGCTGTCGTGGGTGGACCCTGGATAGTTGGCATATACTGAGGTGATGATTCCCTTGGTATTACATACTACCTGCAAGTTGATGGAATGACAGTGCTTGCGGTTCCTATAGATGTGCTCAGATGCCCTGGGGGGACGTAGTGCCACATGGGTGCAGTCAATGGCACCTAGCGCTTTGGGGAATTGTGCCACACCGTAGAAATCCAGGGCGGCAGCCTGCCTTTCTGCAGGTGTCCTGGGAAGGTATATGTGCCTGCGGACTGATGGGCGTGCAGTGATGATGTTCAAGACCTGGTGTAGGCAGTGTGACTGCGTGGCCTGTGACACCCCACCCACTATGGCACTTGTCCGCTGAAATGATCCAGTGGCCAAGAAGTGCAGTACATTAAGGACCTTCTCCAGGGGGCTGAGTGCTTGGGAGCACAGGGTGGGTGATGTGAGGTCATCCTCCCACTCACTCACCAGGTCGAGTATTATGTGAGGTGGAAACCTGTACCTCCCATACACCTGGTCATCAGGCATCCCAAAAAGGCTGGTTCTGGGTGTGAAAATTCGGGCCCTCACTATCCTCCTCCTCCTCCTTTGGTAACCCACGGCCACTGCTGCTAGCAACGGTATATTCAACCTGGAGTCTGAGCTTGTTTGTTGTTTGCGCGCACTTTTATGCTGCGCGGGTCGACGTACGCCTGCTTCCTGCTGGCGTACGTGTTTCCGGATTAGCACGTTTTTTTGTGCGCATGCCTTAGCCCCATTCAATTCCATGGATACGTGTTGTTGGCGAGCGTGTAAAACTTCCCGAGCACCCCTGTAATACACGTACCCAAGCAAATCGCGTGTGAGAATTCCCACGCACCCCTGTAATACACATACCCAAGCAAATCGCGTGTGAGAATACCTGCGCACCCCTGTAATACACATACCCAAGCAAATCGCGTGGGAGAATTCCTGCACACCCCTGTAATACACGTACCCAAGCAAATCACGTGTGAAAATTCCTGCGCACCCCTGTAATACACATACCCAAGCAAATCGCATGTGAGAATTCCCACGCACCCCTGTAATACACATACCCAAGCAAATCGCGTGTGAGAATTCCCGCACACCCCTGTAATACACGTACCCAAGCAAATCGCGTGTGAGAATTCCCGCACACCCCTGTAATACACGTACCCAAGCAAATCGCGTGTGAAAATTCCCGTGAACCCCTGCAATACACGTACCCCGGCCAATTGCGTGTACGTGCACTTTCATCCAATTACACGCAATGATACTCTGACGTGCAGTGTTTCCACGTGTGCTCTGTCATCACATGCTATAAGGGAAACACCTGCGCGCGTCACGTCACAGACGCGCTTACGCACTGAGGGCCTTTGGTCCAATGGAATCGCGTATGCGTGCTGACGCGCTTACGCGCTAAGGCCCTTTCCTCGAATTTCACGTTGACGTGCAGGATTTTCACGTGCCAATTCACTCCGTATCAAGCTGGCCACGTGTAAGCACACGGAAGACCACGCTCCTGCCCAGAAGCCCCGAGCAGCCTCCCAAAAGCCATCTGCTGCTACCTGCCTGCTGCCACCGTGCCCTGCCATTTTGTGCTTGCACATCTGCCATCTGCAGGGGTCCAGTTGCTGTGTCCACCCCTGCTGGAACAGAAGACTCCCGACTGCCATACCATCGCTCCACAGCCCAGCCCCAGGACCCAGTAGCCCAGCCCCAGGACCCAGTTGCCCACCCACTCCTGCCTCTGGGGTTGCCATGTCGGGCACTGCAACATCTGGCACCAGTGGCAACCCCCGGCCAGAGAGGCAGAGGGGCACCAGCTTAACTGCCACCGAAGTTGGTGTCCTGGTGGAGCAAGTCCTGGGGCAGTATGATGCCCTCTTCGGATCGTCACGCGCCAACAAGGAAGGACGGAACAGTATCTGGGACTACTTGGTGGTTGCCATCAACGCAGAGGGGGTGGCAACCCGCAACATCCAGAAAGTCAAGAAGCGCTGGGAGGACTTGAGGTCCCGGACCCTCTTGAAGGCCCGGTGCCTCGTGGAGGGGGGCCGGGGCCGCATGAGTACCATCCAGGTGAGGGTCCTGGAACGTGTAGACCCAGCGCTCCATGCCCAGATCCTTGCGAGGCAGACCCGTCTGGAGTTGAGCGGTAAGTGGGCAAGCATTGCTGTGTGAGACAGGGCATGTTGCAGTGTGCTGGTTGTCTGATGCTTGCCTGTATGTGTGACATAGGCCATGTATGCATGTATGTGTGCAGGGACATCATGGGCATGCATGTGAGACCAGTAATGTGTGAACCACACGGTTGGTGCATGTGTTTAAATGCATCATGGGGAGCCCTATGCGGATTGGACACATGAGAGCATGCCAGTCTCTGTTCCTGGACATGGGTGGGGGTGAGGGATGGGTGCTGAAGCCATGTACATGTATGGTATCCATGTCTGTGTGTCTGACCTGCGTGTCTGTGACTTGTGAATGCCATGGATGCATGACACATGTCTGTGACAATGTACAGATTCACAGATGCTGCCTAGTTATCCTTGTATCCACTGTGTCTGGGGTGTACAAGGCCAGATGGATGAAATTACGTTGATGTGTGTGCATGTGATAGGCATGACCCATGATGCATGTGAGTTCCATAACAACATTGTATGTTTGGAGAGTCCCTTGGACTTGTATGCAAATGTCCATAGCATGTGCCATGCCTGTTACTGCATGTGTTTTGCCTGCACTGACCCATGTGTTGTGGAGGGACATGATGGAAGTGATCTTTGACAGTGCCACTCATCTGCTATTGCTTCCTGTCTAGGGTACCATTGTACAGTACCCTGATGCTTGTGTTCTATGTCTCCCTCTACACAGCAGCAAGTGAAGAAGAGGGCGGAGACGGCGCTGTGGAGCAAAGCGGCGGGGATGCCCCCACGGCTGCAGCAGAAGGGGTGGGTGAGCCCCCAGAGGGGCTTGCAACGGCGGAAGACGGTGTGGAGCCATCCAGGTTGGTGGTTTCCACAGAGGAGGAGGAGGCCGCTACTGAGGCGCACATGGGGCCTGGTGGGGGCATCCCTGCTGGTGCAAGTGGTGCAGTCCAGGGGCAGGGGCAGGAGGCAGCACAGGTCGCCGTGGAGGGGCCTGTGCATGTTACTGTCCCTGACACTGTGACTGCACCACCATGCATCAGCAGGGATGCCCCATCCCAGGCCCGTCCGCAGGTAGGGGGGATGTCCATGTCATCTGACTCCCCTCCACATGCGGACGAGGGGACCCGTGGCCGTATGGAGAAGGTCCTGATTGGTGTCGTGTTGCGCACGGGTGTCATTTGTGATGATGTGCATGCTTCCCTGAAGGAGCCAACGTGGCCCAGTAGGGATCGGCTGTGGTCAGGGGTTTCATACATGTGTCGACCAATCTGGCGGCCCTCTCCTCCTCTGTGGAGACTATACGCCAGTCGTTCTCGATGCTGTCTTCCGGCCCAGATGCCACCAGGGCCCCCTGTGGATCTGCTCTGACCAACGCAGCCGGCTTGGTGGGGATCCCATCCCTACCACAGTCGGGAGTCCGAGGTCCAGCAGGGCTGGACACCACCGCAACAGGACCCCAGCAGATGGAGGATGTGCCGGCATCATTGGGCAGGGCACGTGCACGACGGCGTCAGTGGATTCCATCAGCCTGGATGCCGTCGTGCTGGCAGAGGCAGTTGCGTCAGAGGCAGCAGCGGAGTCAACGTTGCTCGGGGCAATCTACATCAGAGGGGCAGGCATCGGCCGGAGGGCAGGAGGACCCAGGACAGGAAGTGTCTTCCGTGTGGCAGCGGTTGGGCCAGCAGATAGGTGCGGATCGGCGGCGGGCGGAAGAGGCGTGGCTCACAATGGTCAGGGCAGAGAACTCCATGCGGAGGGCCCTGAGGCGGGCCGAGTGCGTTGAGGGAATCCGCAGGGAGTTGGAGGAGGACATGTCGGCGTCCCTGCGGACCCTCGGGGCCATGGAGCAGGACCGCCTCCGGGACATCGAACAGGAGTTCGATGATGCCCTGGCCCGGGACACCACGGAGTGAGCCGCTGGACTAGGCCGCCGCCTTTGCACATAGTTAATTAGTGTTAGGTTTTTTTTCTTTTTTTTAATTTGGGGCGCTTGGACTATGCCCCACTTTTTTGTATATAGTTATTAGTTAGGTAGGTTTTATTGTAGGTTTCATTTAAATCGTTGGGATCATGGACCCTGGATTTGCTCTTTGTACATAGTTTGACAGTGGATTTGTGGCCTTCATCCTTTATTATTTTTTTCACCATGGAGCAATGGATTTTCACTTTACTTTCCCTTTGGATTTGCTTTGTTGAACAGTGACTTTGGACACAATTTCTTTACGGTTATTTTGAAGTCCCATTTTCGTTATTTATTATTTTTTGGACATGCTGCTTTTTGATTTTTGTTGCCATTATTGTTTGTTTATATTTCATTCACTTCATTTACACTGTAATACATTTTTGTTTCTTACTTCAATGTGTGGACTTCTCTCATTGGTTTCATGCCTGTCAGAATGTGGGTTTTCACAGTCATGTGTTGCCATTGTGTGGGTCTGACGGACTTGTACTCATGCGCATACTGCTTATTTGTTATCTATCATGTAATGGGTATTTCCATTTTGAATGGATGTAAAGCTTGGTTGGGTGTTTGGACTGGGGTGGCGTGGGGTGGGATTTGGGTGGGCATAGGAGCCTGGGATCTGGATTGTGATGACCTGTTGGCTGGGGGACATGAGTGGGGGCATGGTGGAGGCTGCCCCTGACTGCTGGTGGGTGGGGGTGCAGGGGGACATGAGTGGGGGCCTGGTGGAGGGTGCTCTTGACTGATGGGGGTGGTGGTGGTGGGAGACATGTGTGGGGGCCTGGTGGAGGGTGCCCCTGACTGTTGTGGGGTGGGGGTGGTGGGAGACATGTGTGGGGGCCTGGTGGAGGGTGCCCCTGGATGCTGGTGGGTGGGGGTGCAGGGGGACATGAGTTGGACATGAGTGGGGGCCTGGTGGAGGGTGCCCCTGACTGCTGGGGGGTGGGGGTGATGGGAGACATGTGTGGGGGCCTGGTGGAGGGTGCCCCTGACTGCTGGGGTGTGGGGATGGTGGGAGACATGTGTGGGGGCCTGGTGGAGGGTGCCCCTGGATGCTGGTGGGTGGGGGTGCAGGGGGACATGAGTTGGACATGAGTGGGGGCCTTGTGGAGGGTGCCCCTGACTGCTGGGGGGTGGGGGTGGTAGGAGACATGTGTGGGGGCCTGCTGGAGGGTGCCCCTGGATGCTGGTGGGTGGGGGTGCAGGGGGACATGAGTGGGGGCCTGGTGGAGGGTGCCCCTGACTGCTGGGGGGCTGGGGGTGATGGGAGACATGTGTGGGGGCCTGGTGGAGGGTGCCCCTGGATGCTGGTGGGTGGGGGTGCAGGGGGACATGAGTTGGACATGACTGGGGGCCAGGTGGAGGCTGCCCCTGACTGCTGGAGGGTGGGGGTGCCGGAAGACATGTGTGGGTCCTGGTGGAGGGTGCCCCTGACAGCTGCGGGGTTTGGGTGTTTTGGCATGTATTGGGGCCTGGTGGAGGGTGCCCCTGGATGCTGGTGGGTGGGGGTGCAGGGGGACATGAGTGGGGGCCTGGTGGAGGGTGCCCCTGACTGCTGGGGGGTGGGGGTGATGAGAGACATGTGTGGGGGCCTGGTGGAGGGTGCCCCTGGATGCTGGTGGGTGGGGGTGCAGGGGGACATGAGTGGGGGCCTGGTGGAGGGTGTCCCTGACTGCTGGGGGGTGGGGGTGCAGGGAGCCATGTGTGGGGGCCTGGTGGAGGGTGCCCCTGACTGCTGGGGGGTGGGGGTGGTGGGAGACATGTGTGGGGGCCTGGTGGAGGGTGCCCCTGGCTGCTGGGGGATGGGGGTGCAGGGGGACATGAGTGGGGGCCTGGTGGAGGGTGTCCTGCACTGCTGGGGAGGTGGGGGTGATGGGAGACATGTGTGGGGGCCTGGTGGAGGGTGCCCCTGGATGCTGGGGGGTGGGGGTGCAGGGGGACATGCATTGGTGATCAGTAGTGCAAGGTGACATGTGGGTTGGCTGGGGGGCATGGCCATGGTGGATGGGCTGCATGCGGGACATGAGCAGGGGTGCAGGGTAGTCCTCTGTGGTGTGGCCTGCCTGCAGGGGCCGTGGAGGGTGTTGAGGGAACACCTGGGAGGACCCACACGGTCAATTCACGTGTAGTACTACCCGGCACCCCCGAAATACACGTACCTGCTGAAAACGCATGTGGAACTTCCTGCGCACCCGGAATACACGTACCCTGCAGGATTAGCGTGTGGAACTTCCCGCGCACCCCAGAATCCACGTACCCTGCAGAATTAGCATGTGGAACGTCACACGCACCCCGGAATACACGTACCCTGCAGGATTAGCGTGTGGAACTTCCCGCGCACCCCGGAATCCACGTACCCTGCAGAATTAGCGTGTGGAACTTCACACGCACCCCGGAATACATGTAGCCTGCAGAATTAGCGTGTGGAACTTCCTGCGCACCCCAGAATACACGTACCCAGGCCAATCGCGTGTGGGACTTCCCGCCCACCCCGGAAAACACGGACCCAGCCAATTCGCGTATGGGACTTCCCGCGCAACCCGGAAATACACAGACCCAGGCAATTTGCGTGTGGAATTTCCCGCGCACACCGGAATACACGTACCCAGCCAATCGCGTGTGGGACTTCCCGCGCACCCCGGGATACACGTACCCAGCCAATCGCGTGTGGGACTTCCCGCGCACCCTGGAATACACGTACCCAGGCAAATCGCGTGTGGGACTTTCCGCGCAGCACAGAATGCACGCACATGCTATTTTTCACACAGCGGGTGTCCGTGTTTGTTGCGTACCCCTTTGCACGTCATTTGTCTTAGAGGGCCACAGTATATGACATTCATCATAGCTGTATATAGGTGCTTTTTGTTGGCGCACATTTTGGCGCACATTTATTTCAGGGGCAGGGACACTATCGCCTGCTTTCTTGTGGCGGACGTGTTTGGGCCTGTGCGCTGGTTTTACCGTGTGCTGGTTTGCCGTATTGGATTCCATGAATATGTGTTGTAGGCGAGCGTGTGGGCGTTCCGCGCACTTGCCTCCTGTACTTCCCCCGTGATGCCCACATTTTGACGAGTTGTTCCCCATTCCGAGTGTTACGCCCAGTGTTCCGCCTACTTTTGTTGTGTGCGCTGCGCTATGTGCGATTTCGCTGTGGCCGTGGCACACACCTTAGATATCCTGTGCGCCGGCGTGCGCCGCGCACTTTTTCAGCGCACATCCAATATTTTTCTCGCACACGGACTTCCATGAATCGTGTGCGCTGGTTTCCCTGCGATTTTCGCACTTGCACTGCGATTTTCGCACTTTTACTGCAAATCGCACGTTTTAGCACCTCTGCGCGGGAATTTTCAGCGCACATTAATTCCATGAATCGATGTGATAATGTCATGTTATGTGCTGACCAATCATACTAGCATTGGGCTCTCACTGATTTGTAGTGTCAAAGGGAAGATTTCCCATGGCTTTACACTTACCCAGACATCTGATTAGTATCAGAAATTGCTTGTTGGGTTATTGGTAGTCAGTCCTCTCACTATGCTTTTCTCATGGATTCGTTATCCTACAAAATAAAATGCGGATGATATCTTTCTAATCATTCTCTGTGGATATCCGCAATAGCCGCGGTAAAGAAAGTGCAGCCGTCTACCCGGTAGGGTTAATTATCTGATTGCTCGACTGCTGACCACCCCCACCCAACTTGCCTGATGTGTGCAAAAGTCACTGGGTTCGATCCCTGGCACTGTGCGTGTGCTAGCACGCCGGCACCATTTCCTCACTATGTTTATATTCTTCATTTACGTTTAATGCTTTACGTACATGCGTGTGACATCAAAGTATGTCGTAAAGGGGTAACATTATGCCTCTCATGTTTATAATGATTCTTAACAGTATTGTGTCATGCTTGACCTACTTAGACATGTAATTCCTTGTTTGATTCTTGTGATCAAGTAAGTGCTGCTATGAACTTCTTCATAGAATGTGTTAATGAAATAAGTCTCGTGTACAGGGTCGGACTGGGACAAAAAATAGGCCCGGACACCCAAATAACAGTGGCCCACCCTCGCCACAAAAAAGTGGCCCACCCCTCACCTCAAAAAGTGGCCCACCCCACACCTCAAAAAAGTGGCCCTCAAACCATCATCCATGAATCACGCCAATTCACGACTTTACTGAAAATGCTACTTATGGAGGGTTCATGTGTCTGTTGCATGTTGTTATGTTTTCTGTAAACGCTTCAGAAAGTGATAACATTCCTCTGGAAGTGCAGGTTCCACTCCTTTATCATAGCCTCTCTCTTCCAAGCCCAGTTTAGCCCATCCTGCAAATTTTTCAGCTGCAGAATACACAGAATCAAAATTTCTTGACTGTGCAGCAAGCGCTTTTGTAGTATCCAAGACCATTCTTTGTGCCTGTCACAAAAAGGGAGTAGAGCATCCAGGTCCATAAAGGCTGTATACAAATTGAGCTAAAAAACAAAATAGGATGATTTGTGACGTGTTGATGTATTCCTTGTTTCATTTAATTGGATGATGCAAATTGCTAAAGAATTTCCAATAGTAACATGCTAGTGCATGGAACTGGGATAGCAGTAAACAGGTAAAGGTCATTTGAATATAATCCTTACAATAGACATCTACTGCAAGGGCTTGTAAAAAACAATGGGCCTCATTACGACCCTGGAGCTAACCATGGCACTATTAGCGCCATGGTTGCCGCCAAAACTTACCGATTCCGCCATTGTGAATGGAGCAATTACCACCCCATTCCCAGGTTGGCGGGGGCGGTAATTCCCCATTCACCATGGCCCTTCCCCATTCCCATTTTAGCCCCCATAGGGCTCAATGGGAATGTGGAAGGCGGTAATAATGGTACCGCAAATTGTGGTACCGTTATTACCTCTAAAGTCCCTTTGCGGGTCCCGTCCTTAATGGCTGGTTTTACCAGCCGTTAAGGGAGGACCCGCAAAGGGACCTCGGAATAGGGCAGTAAGGGATTACCGGCACCGGTGCCCTTACCGGTACCGGTAATCCCTTACCGCCAGGGTCGTAATGAGGCCCAATGTGTGTGAGTGAGACTTGACACAGAGTGAACACTGACTGAGGAATCTGTGCCCAGCAAAGCGCAACGCTATAGAAAGGAATGTAGTGCCTACCACGCTTCTCACTGCACAAACACAAATGTTTCTACAGAATCAGTGGCATTAATGAAACACTACCTTTCACCCCTTGAAAAACAGGAAGTGGGCATCAAATAGCATTGTTCCTACGTACACTACGAAAACTATGGTTATTTATTTATTTATTTATTTATTTACATTTATATAGCGCGCAAGCAGCCCACGGGCATTGAGGCGCTGTTAATTGTGAGAGCTTAGTTACAGAGGTACAGGAATGGTAGCAGTTGTTGGTACATTATAAGTATTACAGACATAATACAATACTTACAGCTTGTGCGATTGGTCATTACATTCCAGCTTATGCAGTGGGTCAAATGTATAGTATTCATGCTGATGCGAGGGACCTTATGTGAAGAGGATGGTTTTCATAGCTTTACGGAAGGCGATGAGGGAGGCCTCACTTCAGATAGTGGGAGGTAGGGCATTCCAGTGTGTGGGTGCAAGATATGGGAAGCTGGAACCACCAGCTCTGGCTCTTTTTACTAGTGGCACATAGAGCATGTTGGTATAGGGTGATCTGGTTGGCCTTGTGGAGGAGACAGGGTGGATCCTTTCCGAGAGGTAAACTGGAGCAGTGAGGTGAATGCTCTTGTGGGTCAGTGTAAGAGCTTTGAAGACGATTCTTTCCTTAATTGGGAGCCAGTGGGCTAATTTTCTAGCCTCCGAGATGTGTTCTCTTTTAGCAATGCCCTGGGCTGCACGGAGAGCACTATTCTGTATGACTTGTAGCCTTTCTAGATTTTTGTTGGAGGTTCCTAGAAAGAGAACATTGCAGTAGTCTAGCCTGGAGCCAGTGATGGCTCTGGCTATGTTTGTGCAGTTCTCTTTGGAGAGAAAGGGCCTGACTGCGTTGATTCGTTTAGCGTGATATGCAGCTGAGGAAGCTATTGCATTGACTTGTCTCTCCATGGATAGGTTGGAATCCAAATAGACTCCAAGGGTTTTGACTGAGTCTGAGACAGGTATTTTGATGGTGTTGATGGTGAAGTGACTGAATTGGGAGTCTAGATTTCTTAGTGTGTCGGTGGAACCTATCAGGAGGAGTTCGGTCTTATCGTAATTGAGGCATAGTCCATTGTTTGCCAACCAGACTTCAATGGTGTTTTAGAGGTTGTTAAGGGTCAAGGAGTCAGTGTCGTAGTTGCCAGTGAGGGTAAGGAGGATCTGGGTATCGTCAGCATAGTGTACAAGATACCCATAGCATCGAGGATGAGGAAGAGAGGCCGTGTGAAGATTTTGTACAGGGTGGGAGAGTGGCAGGAGCCTTCGGGCACACCACAGAGTATGAAGGAGGGTGAGGCGGAGGCTAGGTCAGAGAATACTTGCATGGTTCTGTCTTGTAGGAAGGAAGTGATCCATGCAGTGGCGTCAGGGGAGAACTTGGCAGTGGAGGAGAGGTGGTGGCATAGGACGTCGTGATCTACAAGATCGAAAGCCGCGGATAAGTCAAGAAGTAGGAGAAGTGTTGGTTTGCCCATGTCTCTGGCATCGTCCATCTGGTTTTTCAGGTCAAGTAAGGCGGTTTCAGTCCCGTGTCGGGGGCGGAAGCCAGATTGACGGAGTCCCAGGAGTTTGTTCTCTTCAATGAAGTGCTGGACCTGCAGGTAGGCTGCTTTGTCCAATATTTTGAGGAGGAAAGGGACAGTGGTGATAGGTCTGTAGTTGTTAGGGGATGTTGGGTCAAGAGTTGGTTTTTTTAAGAGAGGGCGGACCCAGGCTTCCTTGAGGGAAGTGGGGACTTTCCCTGTGGCAAATGATTTCACTAATGTGATAGACATACATTTCATACACCATATGTATCATTAATATCTAGATCCATATTGTCCAATTACTGTGAATGCAAGCAGACGTCCAAGGCCAAATGATAATATGCTATTGTATTAGCACTTACACTTAAGCTCTTTTTTATAGAACAAATATGTATACAATATCACCCAACCTGTGTTGGTACTAATTAATCACCCTCAGAAGGATGAAAGGCTGAGATGGCCTTGCTGGGATTCGAACCTGCAACCTGCAGATCACACACACATCACAGTAGTGAGCGCACAACCCACTTAGCAATCATATCGTCTATAGTAAAATGAGCACCTGCAGGTCTGGTGCAAATTTGGCCACATGTGAATAGGGCAGGCTGAGCAGTGAGCGAGGCCTACTTTGTAGTGAAAAAGGGAGTTGGGTACTGAATGGGGGAGGCTGACAGTAAATGGGGTATGCTCAGCAGTGAATGCCGCAGCGAGAGCAGAGACTGAAGCAGGTGGAATTCTGTGAACTCAGGAAAACACAGTGAGCTTACTCTGATGTGGTTTGGGCAGGCAGTGACTGAGAGGACCATGACTCCAATCTGCAATCGAAAAATATAAAAGTGGTGCGGTGACATGGTGGTGGGTGCCTGTAATGAGGTGACTGAAGTAGTAGCGGAGAGTGCAGAGTATAAAGGTAGTGTGAGGTGTCTGTTTAAGACTCTGTGGCTTGTGTGAGCTGCTAACTGCCTGTGTCTGCCTGTTTGTGACTGTGATCTGTTCTGTGAACTTCAAATGCTGCACCAGTCCAGTCAGCAGCGTGGAGACCCACTCTAGTCTAGAGGTTGTCACCGGGCAACTTTCTGCTGTTCAGCGAGTGTTCTTTATTCACCGGCCGGCGTGTGTTTACATTTGATTACTTTCGTCTCTGCAGCCTGAAACCATTGCATCTTTACATGTGTAATATTGGCAATATTACAAGCTTGCTAGCAAGTTCTAGAGACGGCAGGGTTTCTGGCATTTAATGAACACAGACACATGGAGCAGGCCGGGTGGAGGTGTTGCACTATGGTCACCAGATCACCTCTTAAATCATTCCGACGTTCCCTCATCGTGAGAGAGTTGCCACTCAATCTGGACTTCTACTGCCTGGATTATTGTTTGAAATGAAATACGGTACTTTTTCACCAGTCACAGAGAGTTTGGGGTAATTTATTTGCTTGACAGATTGTAGAGTCTAATATTTGGCAACAACCTGAAATGCTTTCAGATAATTGATATTTATTAATTTTAGGAAGCCCGCATGGAAACGGGTGCGGGTGTTCGGCTGTGACTGCCACAGGCGGAGCGCAGGAATGCACCTCAAAGCTTGTGGAGTTGTGTGCCGTGGAACCAGCGCTTAGTGGGGAAAACAGCCTATATGAAACGGCCTGTACGGTGTGGATCTGTTTTTGGGGGAAGGGAGAGAGATCAAGCTGAACGGAGGCTAGCACAGGTGCAACGTGCTGACCACGCAGATTAACAGAGGTTCGAATCCCAGATTTGCGTTCAGACCCCAAGTATTAAGCGTGTTATGAAAAAATAAATAAAATATAAACTCATTAACCGCCGCATTGCCATAGTGCCTGCTGAGACTGTCAAACCCCAAGCTTGTAGGTGGTCCCCTCTTTTTGTCACGCACCCCACTCCTTGGGCCTCATTACGACCCAGGCGGTAAGGGGTTTACGGCAGCGTTAACAGCGCCGACCCTTACCGCCTGAGTACGAGGTCCCTTAGCGCCATGGCGCTTTTAACACCTGCTTTTAGCAGGTGTTAAAATCCATGGCGCTAAGGGACCATGGAGTAAATTACGCCACCGTAATTTACGGTGGCGTAATTAACGCCTTCCCCACTCCCATTATGCCCTATGGGGCAAAAATGGGAATGGGGAAGGGTAAATGGGGATTGGGGACTTACCGCCCCGCCAAGGTCGGAATGGGGCGGTAAGTCCGCCAACCACCATGGCGTAAACGTAGTTTACGCCATGGTGGTAAAGTCACGGCCCAGGCGGTAACTTACCGCCTGGGTCGTAATGAGGCCCCATGTCTGCCCATGCCCATGTGGCACCGAAAAGGAACCAGGAAGATATTGGGCCTCATTACGAGGTAGGCAGTGAGGGTTAACGGGCACCGGTAAGGAGACCGGTGCCGGTAAACCCTTACCGCCTTATTCCGAGGTCCCTTAGCGGGTCCCTCAATGGGCGCCTGGTTTTACAAGGTGCCCTTAGCGGGAGCTGCTAAGGGCCCAGGGAGCTAATAACGGGCCCGCTATTAGCGGGCCCGTTATTAGCTCCATCCCCATTCCCATTGAGCCCTATGGGGGCTCGAATGCAAATGGGGAATGGTTCTCGGAATGGGGACTTACCGGGTCCTCCAAGGTTGGAATGACCCGGTAAGTCCCTATTTCGAGAACCCGGACCCGGAATGCGATAAGGGGGTAGCCATGGTGCTAATAACACCATGGCTACCTCCTACCTCGTAATGAGGCCTATTGAAAGTCAATTGCAAAATGTTAACAGTGCTCTCCTTAACAGGTACATATGCCGGTGGTGATTTGACAAGAGCACGCAGCCCAACTAAACTTACTGGTGAGGCATATATCCTTACCAAAGCAATAAAAAAGTTCCTTGGTACCAGCCAGGATGTTAAGATGGGGTTTAAGGCTACAGCCCTTTGTTTCTTCGTTTCATGGAAGGATGCAATGTTGTTTGTTTTGTTGCAATTGTGTATGTGTTCTTATGGCCAAAATAAAGTTATTGACTGATAAAAAAAAACACAATATGCGTAAAAGCGTTACTCATCATTTCTGTGCCAATCATTACCAAAGGCTTTGAGGATCTGAGGAAAAGCAGTCCAAAAAAGTTCCCAACTACAAATGAAGACTGGGCACTGGATTATATGCTCATTTTTGGGGCAGGATTATCCATCAGAGGTCTTTAAGTCTTGGGGTTCTCTGATGTAAAGGAAATCCCTGCAAGCCAATCCAGAAATACCCCACTGCCAAAAACATATTCAATTAAAGTCCAGTAACAAATGTGATTAGTCCCTGCTGGGCATCACGAAGCAATTTTACGGCCCTGACGAAGTTTTTTACAACCGAAATGCATTGGCAAACGTACATTGAATTCGAGCCAAGATCTTTGAGACAGGCCTCATTGAATATGAAGTATATTCAAGAAAGACGTATAAATAAATATATATTCTTTTGAAAAAGATTCACAGTATCCCATTTTAATAACATGGAAATGTGTATTTGCAACACAATAGTGTATATTACCTAATTTTAGGGTAAACTGAGAGCACCAGTCCTCATAGAGTCATACCACTCTATTTTTCTTTGGTCATATTTTTTGGTCCTCATGCCTTAGGACCTACATAGACTGGTAGCCCCAGGTCAAAACTTCACCAAGCAATATAAGTGAAATACAATTGAAGAATTAACTTACAGAATCAGCACGTAGTGCCCTCCTTCTACTCCATTAGTCCCTGCTGAGACACGAGCAGGAGACCTTAACTCACCATCTGTTGAAAGGACGTTTAATGCCTCGATTTTCACATTTACAAACGTTATGCAAATTATGCGTAGTATCAAGACAGTTACATGTGTCAAAGAAGGTTGACAAGCATGTAAATATACATTCTTGTCAGGGTGGCGCAAATGTCTAAGTGGTACAACCAAAAGGAAGTTTCAAGAGACCTCTGGTTTGAAATAATGAACCAGCCCTGGCCTTTATGCTCACATCATATTGCAATTTGCCTTTATAATAAGGAGTGCAAAATGGCATGCACTACAAATGAGCACTGCAGAATGTCAGTAAAGAGCTGTATGCATAAAGTAGCGATTGAGTAACAGAGGGTAAATACAGTAGCGGCAATAACTTGTGGCTGGCAGTGGCATCTGGCATGTGTCTTACCTCAGGTCCACAGTGTGTGTGTCGTGTCCAGAAGTCAGAATTTCGGTCTCTCGCGAGTCGAGTCGTCGTCTCCGTCTCATCATCTTTGTCTCTCTCTTCGACTCACTGACTGTCTCAGACTGTCTTTGGGCCGGGCCCTGTGTGACTCTGAGCCTGGCTCAGCTCTCAGGACAGGTGAGGTCTGTTGCTGCTGTTCTGTGGTGTTCCTCCATCCGTGTTGTTGTCAGTCCGTGTCCGTGACTGTGATGGGCTGGCTGCTGCCTCCTGCTGCTGGCGTCACTGACTGTGGCCAAAAATCATGCCCAGGGTCGGAGGAGGACCAACTATATCCTCTACTCACGTCACATGTAGTAATCAATTGCGGCAAGTCCGGCGACACGGAGTCTGTCAGCGGTCTGAGCCGCATCCCCATTCCCATGGGCCCGGCCCAGCCCCCCAGGCACAAGTTGCTTTTAACTTTGCAAAGGGAAACAAATTCGTTGTTGCTACTTCCTGCAAAGTTGAAAGCAACTTGTTATGATAAGGTGAGAGTCCAGAATGTGTGCTGTGCCTTGGGGCCGAGGCCCAGCCCCCGGCCCAGGCCAGTCAGGAGGCAGGCCACCAGCCTGCACAAGGTGTTAGTTTTGTACATTAGCACTTCAGAGCGAAGAAGGGGGAGCCCAGGCCCGAAGTGAGCACTGAGCACCAGTAGTGGCTGCAGGCCGCCACGGCGGCGGCCCTGAGCTCTGAGCCCCTGGTTATGCAACATGCACATAAGGAATCGAATGCAGATGCTGATGCATCATGCATGCATGCATGCAAATGATTTATTAAAACAAGGTAACGTTTATTACCTTGCTTTGATTAACAATTATGTAGCGCTGGCTGCACAGTGTGACAGGCAGCCCTGCCCGGCCCGCCCCTGCTGCAGAGACAGTGCATGCCGTGTGGATGCGGTGCTTCCGCTGCTAGCGAGGCGAGGCAGCGCCAGTAGCGAGCAGGCCCAGGGGCGGCCCTGCTCTGAATCCTCAGACTGTTAGTCTTTAATTACATTTTTTTAAAAATGGCCCAGCTAGGGCCACGGCCCACGGCGCAGCGCCACGGCACTGAATGATGCTGGGCCTGCTGCCCGAGGTGCGCCACGCGTGCAGACCTCCCGGTGCTGTACGTGCCAGTCGTGACATGACAGAGTCGAATTATAAACAAAAAAACAGCCCTGCGGTGGCTTCAAGAAAAACTGGCTCCCTAGTTCCTCAGATCCTATCGGCCAGTGGGTGATGGGCTGATACGGTCAGTCCAACCCTGCTCGTGTACCAGTAGTGATTGGTATACATGGGAAGGCTCAACTCACTGATGTATTCTTGACATATTGTTTAGCCTTTTGGCTAAGGCACTACGGTGTTCCAGTGTTAGCTAGTATTATGGGATGATACACTGTCCGCACAGAGACATTCCTTAGCATTCCTGTGCATGACATTCTGGATACTAACTAGTCCCTGTTTAACACACCGTAAAAGGCATGCAAACTTTGATTCCATTCTTCTGAGTTTTAATTCGCAATTACCCCCTCTTTTGCCACAATTCTTAAAATTCTACAAGTTGGGGTGGTTGGGGTGGTTGGGGTATTACCACCCAGTGATGCCAACACAGCCAGCCTTAAGAACAGATTCAAGGGCACAAGCTCACTCATCCTACGGTCATATCCTGCTTCTTTATTATTCCATACATGAGGAGTGTTAATTTCCAGGCGGGTGCAAGGCAGGGTCGACTTAGAGCAAAGTTCTTAAAATTAAAGTTTTCACGTTTTTTTTTTATGGTCCAGTAGGATATTAGTAGTAGGATAATATTAGATATTATTGGGGCACAGAACAAAATGCAAGAAGTGTGAAACAATGACCCTGTCATGCATTTTAGGAGATTTTGTATAGGTTCGTATATATTTGCATGCTTGAAAGTATATGCTTCTATTCAGGATGAGGAAAATAAAAGTACCATAACATGTGATAATTTACCATGTTTTACAGAGTATCGAAAAGTGTTTACCATCACATTTATGCAACACAGTTTTTTGTGTCAAGTGTAGTTGGAGAGAAGAGTGGTCTACATGCTAAATCTGATTGGTTTTCCATCAGCATATATTGTTATGCTGGTGGAAAACCAATGGACTCCTGTGGAATCTACCTGACTTTTACACCTCGTAAAAGTAGGCAGATTCTAAAGGAGTCTATTGTAGATGGCTCCCACAAGCTGTAACTGCGTGTGGCATTTACACCTTTCTAGACACATAGAGGACAGGTGAAGGTGATTTCACTTATGTTTTACTATTCTACTAATTGGTGGAATCAATTAAGATTGCACACAGGGATCGGTTTGCACAGAAGTACAAACATAAGAGGTTCACTCCGTGCAATTTAGGATTAAAAACAAAATGACTCCCACTTTTGATCAACATGTTTTACAATGATACATACATTGCCAAGTTGGTGCATCATGTGCCGTGGGCGTTCTTAAAGTCATCTGTATATAATAGATTATTATTCTAGATCTTCAAACCCAAAAATGTATATATATTTGCATGCACTTGAGGCAGGAAGAGACCTGGTCAAGTACCTATATTTCAGGCTTGACTTGAATTCTGGTTTCACCACTTAACCAAAGTTTGTGATCCTATGCAATTCATTTAATCTCATTGGCCTTATCTGACATAATTAGGTGCATCAGAAGTGTTTCATTTTGCGGTGATAACTAATCCCAAAGAAAGCAGCACTCCAAACTAGTGTAATTGACTGGTTTTGCTCCATATATAATAATAGTGAACCTTCATGTTAAGGGGGAGTTGATGGAAGGTGACTGGGTGCGAAATTTGAAGGGGGAGTTAATGAAATAGAAAGGGGAGAGCAGATGGGAAGTTCTGTAGATTGATGTTTCCACACTACTTCTCTTGCTTCTCTGATGCTCTGGGTTTGAACTTTTGTATAGATCAATTTATGCATATATCTTGACTAAATGGTACACACATTTAATTCGTAGGGGATGATTAATTGTTATTCACCGATCGGGCTCCTGTTAGGTGTCTGTGGTGAACAGCTTTCATTTTTCGTGCTGCGGCAGAGGCAGTTTTCCTTGTGGGGAAGAGGAGAATGGAGAGATTGTAATGAGAGGAGGGGATTGAAGGATGAGGGGCAGATGGAAGATGTAGAAAATTAATGGTTAAATGGTTGAGGGTTTTATGGAAGGAGTTGAGGTATGGGCTACAAAAGGAGAGCAGAAGATTTTGGAATAGGTACAGGAGAACATGTACTTTTGGAAGGAATGCACAGAAAGAAGGGGAAAGTGGCCTTTCCATTTGAAAAAATCGAGTGATCCTGGACAAATCACTTTATATCAGCAAGACCTGGTGAAGATGACCAAGCTATTTCCAGCCAGTCATATCTATAAACTCACCCTATTAACTCCTCTTACCCTAAGCTTTGCTGACCCAGAGCCCTTTGTTGGTCTTGCCTATGGGTACCTGTGCATTTAAAAGGTGGTGCTGCTGTTAGGGTATGCAGAGGCGATGTTAGGTATAACTAGCCTGATGGCTAGCTGGAAGAAGCCTAAAGAAATATTATTAATGAGGGAGAGTCTAAAAACGGACAACGGATATGAGCCATTTATTGGTACTAATTCATTAATAGTTTGCTCTGAAAAGTGGTTCAATGTGGTGCACGTGAGCCTGGCTAACCAAAAAATGGGAGTCAGTTCATCTGGTGATGTATGGGAGAAGGGGCAATGGCTAGAAAGGGATGTGTTGAGTGGGAGATGAGACAAGGGGGTAGCAGGAAGGAAGTAGAGGAGGACATAAATGGTGTCAAAGATCATAGAGATATTGGATGAGGAGTAGAGAGAAAAGTAAATAACTAAGAAAAGAAGATACAGTTTGAGGACATGGAAGAAACAGCAGGGTTTGGAGATTAGAGGATAGTGTAGATGGGTGAGACCCAAGTTAGGGCATTTGGAGTGTGAAGTAGTCGGATTTAGCAGTGTCCACATTTGCTGAACAGCTAAAAGGCCCTTCTTATCTCGAGAGGATAGTTCAGGGGCAACGTGCTCACCTTGGAAGCAAGACGACACGAAGCAACACATGTTTGATCCCCCGGTCCGCGGTTAGAAACCTCTGGGTATTAAGCGCATTATAAATAACCAATCATATCATATCTTATAAGCAATAAGAAGTGTATTTTTGTGAGATGTTTTCCACTATTGAAGGAGAAGACAGATGTCACTCCTTAGCTGAAGGGTCTCTGGGATAATCCTGGTTTGTAGTGAAGGTAGAGTTTAGAATGGTGCAGGAAGGACACTTCCCCCCCCAAAAGAGTAGATTAAGAGCGAGGTTTAAGCCATGAAACACCAGTTCAATAAAGGTAGCCAGGGGAGGAGGCAGGGCTAGAATACATGATCTGGTATCAGTCAATTTAAGGGCCACAGAGTAAATTTTTACTTTATGTTTGCAGATGAAAGACAAAAGAGAAAGAGGAATAGAGAACAGAGATGCTTAAGTAAATACGGGAATGACAAGATGATAGTGGGTCTATAGTAAGGTTAGGCTATTTTCAACAGTATGATTTTGTATGGTTAGCCCCTCTTGTCTCTGAAAACATGTGTTTTTTCTGCACTAACTCCCCTTGCCCCCTTCACCTTGTGACACCAAGAATCAATTGTATTGCAGAAGGCTTTATATAAATGATCAATACATAAACACAATAATAATATGGTGTAACAGGGGAAGGGAGGAAGACAATGTCAAGGATGTGGTCTTGTGTATGAGAGGGGAGGCTTTGGAGGGAGGCCAAGCAGTGAGATAGAAATGTTTATTTGAATGGGTTGGAGATTTGATTTTGGGATGTTGTATTCCCTTATAAGGGCAATAGGTGCTTCTGTCAAAGGGGATCTACAGGAGGAGTTCAAGTTCGGTTAGGAAAGATCTAATGCGCCATTGTACCTTCCACATTAAGAGGATAATGGAGGTGTTGAGAGAGAGGAGATGAGTGTCAGTGTATTCGGAACAACGTGGGAGAAAGGCAGAAGATGGAGGGATACAGAGAGATTAAAATGGCAGAGTTGCAAGGTTAGCAGTTAATGGGGCTAAAACACATTTCAATTAGTTATGTAACTGAAATCTGAGAATTACAGGAGTTGAAATGGTGGGAGAGGAAGGAAGTTCCCTTATCGCGTGATTGGGTATGCCATAACCTGAGAGTAAAAGCATAGTTGGAGGATGAGGACGGTGGAACTAGAATGCTTGAAATGTGGTAAGAGCAATAGGAGAGGTTGGGGTATTACTGGCTCCTGGTATCATATTGTGAATGATACACAGGAAGTGAATGTCAAGGAGGGGTTAAGGGAGGTGATAAGAAGAAGGGAGTAGTTTGCCAATAGGGTGCTGGAGGAAAAGGGTGAATGATAGGCAGAGGTTTGGAGAACAGGATGGGTGATTAGTGACCAAAAAAGGAATTGCAATGGCCAGCACAAAATCAAACAATAACAGAGTTATCAGGCCACTTGCAACCAAAAACAGATTTACCGGTCCAGTAGTGACTGAAAAAACGAATTAGGTGCATGTGCTGCTCAGGGATTGAGGATCCGTATAAGCATATGGATTGGGACAAGGGGCAAGGCGGTTTGTCAAAGCCTGGTCCCTTCTCTGGCACTGGTACCCAAAGGGATCAAATGGAGTCTGGGTCAAGTTGATGAGGTTTGTTTATATTCTCCATGGGTGGTAGGTAGCCTACCAGGCCCCCACCTTCTTGTTTCTTGTTGTAGTTCAACAGGCTGATGGGGTAAGGATAGGTAGACAATAGGTGAATGTTATGTGAGTCAAAGTTGGAGGGCTGCTGGCTGAGGTCTGAATGTGTCAATGGGCTATTCCCCGAAGTGTATCCCATTTCTCTCTGGATACACCTTTAATGAAAAAGTTAAGATGATTTTCTTTCGTGGTCTGTAACTCGGGAGTTATCCACATACAAGCAATCTAAGATTGTTTACCTGGCCACAACTTATCCAAAGTACATGCACTTATAAGCTGTGCGGTGTGTGGCACTTTCTGACTCCCAAGAAGGTATGCCATCTTTACCTTCTTTGAAAGGAATGCCAGGGCATTAAATTCCATGCCTCTTTCATCAGTGGCTTGGGAGACCATTCAGAATGAGAACAGGATTAGTTTCTGGCAATCATTTGTGTTGTGTTATTCTATTAGGCCATTTATTTTGTTCTTCCTATCCCAATGTCACTGTGTCCCAGTCTCTATAGTGATGCTGTGTTCGATTATGCTCACTTTGAACTACTCAAGGTGCAGGTATTCAGATGCTCAGATAGGCTCTGCTCTGTACTTCCTTGCACAATGTACCTGGAAGTGTACAGACGGGTGGTTTTCTTATGTTTTGGCCGATGATGCTGTTGTTATCAAGCAAGTGGGCAAGGGGGAAACTGAAAGATATTGCCTTTGGAGTGCAAGTCAGGTCTAGTGTGTTACGGACTTGTCCAGCATTACAATTGGTAGTGCAATGTAATCAGTATCACATTCATTGACACTGAGCTGGACTATTGGCATCCAACTTAAGCCATATTGTGGAATCAGAAAATACAATATTAAGGCTTTTACACCATGCAAAGAGAAATACACCAACACGGGCTTGTAAGGATTCACAGAATCTTTATTGCAATACTGAAATTTATGAAACAAAGTACACAAATAGCTATTTGGCCATCAGTACTTCACAGAGACCACCAGAAGGTTCAATGTGAGCAGTGAACATGAATTGCTAGCTGGACATCAACATATTTATACAGTTTCTTCATAACAATGTCCAGCCTCCTACAAGTTAATCATGTACTGGACTAGGGTTTGCGCCAGGTTCATTCCTAATTTACATATCTTGTGCATGCGGTTTACTTCTTAATACATTTACTAACAAGCACTATTATTCTCTGGGTTTAACTTTACACTCTTTACACATTTGTTTCAATGCAGGTCAAACTGATGTTTCGCATGTCATGTTTAAATAGCATTATTGTTCTTATTTACTTGTAGGTTAACATCGCTGATTCAAGTAATCCCCTGATCCCGAGGTCAACAAAAGACAAGGGCCCTCATTACGACCCTGGCGGAAATCGCGGTGCTAAATGCACCGCGGAGCACGGCGGAAAGCTGCCGATAGCGCCATGGAGGATGGCGGATTTTCCGCCCCATGCCGACCTTGGCGGGGCGGTAAATCCCCATTCCCCATTTTACCCTTCCCCATTCCCATTTTTGCCCCATAGGGTATAATGGGAGTGGGGAAGGCGTTAATTGCGCCACCGCAAAATACGGTGGCGTAATTAACATCAAGGTCCCGTAGCGCCATGGATTTCTCCGCCCGGAAAAACCAGGCGGAAAACGTTCCATGGCGCTACGGGAACTCGTAGTAGGGCGGACGGGTCCGCCGCGAATAACGCTGGCGTAAACCCACTCCGCCAGGGTCGTAATGAGGGCCAAGGTCTACATGACCCTAACATGTAGCCTGCAGGCAGGTTGGAAATTAACTCACCTACAGAGGTTGAAGAGGTTAGTTAAGAACAAGAGAACACAGGTCGGCTATTTTAGGCCACAGGGTGACTTTGCACGACTAACTAAAATGGCGGCTTTAACCTAAAATGGAGGCTCGATTAACTTAAGGTTACGACCTTGCGATGCAGATTTCCTCGCAGAGCGACTGGGCATAGGCCAACATATACAATGAGGACAAACAATATTATATCAGTTTTAACAAACTCTCCTTTTGGCCTATGCCAAGCGCTAAACTACTTCCAATCACTTTACGACTAACTCCACAATTCAACGTCTATACACCCCGAATCATTATCAGACATATCTATTGCCATCAGATCAGACACTAGACTTTCTTTCAACACATACTCCTTGGAAACCTTATCTGGGGCGTATATTTTATGCCCTAATACACTTGTTGCTTTCGCTCAACACCCCCCTAATACCAAACATATACCAGGGAGACACTGTATACAACAACAAAGGAATAGAAAACTACCCAAGATAATCAGAAGGCCGAAAACAACTTCCATCCCCACAACCGTAGGAGGTCCCAAAACCATGTACTAAGTTCCCAGTTTCCCTCAGGAACATGTACTTCCGAACTAAGAACATGTAGATTTTGGATCGCCCTAAAGATCGTTGGAGAGGAGTCTGGTACGTAAACGCAGCAAGCGGACCCCACTAATTTACATACTCCTCGACGCTCTGCCAGAATGACATCTAATGCCATCCGGTTCTGAAGAGCTACTAATCTTATCGCTTTCTGTTCTAACGTCATATTTTAGAGTATGTCAGTGGTCCGGTTGATGGTTTTCTCCAGCACTCTCGCTAGTCCCCTGATATCTTCTGAATTCATAATTTGCCCAAAAAATTGCACAAAGGATTTCATGATGTCTCCTAGAGTTTGCGCTGGAGTATCCCCCTTCACATCTCATTGTGGACGAGTCTTCGAAATGTCTGCAGTACTGGCAATAAACACCCCAGGTAATAGAATCCCTAGATAGCAGGTTCCTTGCCAATCCCTGGGCAACCATGGAAATGCCACATTACCGCAAACGAAATAGACAGGTTCACCTACATACAGAGGTCTGTTCTCACTAGTCAAATTCGCAACGTTGGCGCATCTCCTAAAATCACCCATTGATCGTGTTCCATTCCTCTGTATGCAGAAGGAAACTGAATCGGGGCTATGGTTAACAGAATAAGATGGAGGCGTAGCATCCTTATTGCCTATAGGAGCCATTTTGAAAGAGATCAAAGACTGGAAAGGATGAGACAATCTATCAGAGGGCCTAACAGAAGCAACGTTTGGCTTACTCCTATTTGCAAACAGTGAGCATCCCAGGGGCATCAAAACACGTTTTTCAAAACTATTCAAATTTGTACCATCAAAGTTCCCTGAGATGCTGTCATTCCAATGGCCAAAGAATAGTGCTCTAAGAGAGGCATAACAAGCAGTTGTCAAAGGTAAAGGATGAATATAGCAACCTAGCCCCTTATCCCCATGTTGCGGTAAATGCGAGCAGATCCAGCAGTTGGTTCTATTAAAAATTGCATGAGTGGCATTCATTATTAACAAAAGAGTATTATTCTGATAGTTCCGTCTATGCGAAGAATCTCTAGGCGACAAGGTATGCAATTGCACGGAAGGAGTAGGTATAACAGATATATTTTCAACAGGTAAAAAGTCCTCTAGCGGATATGCTTCCTCCAGGTACCATAACCCAAAGCCAATAGTTACTACAAACCCAGTTATTATTACTAAAAGGCAACAATACATTTTCGGGGTCCCCTTAACGCTTGATCATTGTCTCTGCTAGTCACATATTTATCTAAAAGTTCAGTGTGTGCGGTAGCGGGTGCAGGCATCGTAGTCTTCAATCGAAAAACACCAATTGTTTGTTTGCTGGCGACTCCAGTCGCACGTCTTCTTAATGTCTTTCCACAACCCTTAGCCAACAGAATCCTTTCGTACAGTCGGGCCAAAAGGCAAGCCCTCAAATGATTTCCTGAATCGCACAGTCAAACCATGCCGTACGTCTATCTTCTTGGACGTAAATTATATTTCACAATTTCCGGTGCTGAAGGGTCAAAAAAAAGTATGTTGTCACTTCCCACTGGAGGTGGCGAGTGAACGTAAATGGGATCAGAAAATGGATGATCCGGAAGTACCATTGTTGGAGAGTGCGGAGACAAGATGGCCATTTTGTTTGGCCTTACGAACTCTGGAACGGTCTCCGATACTCTCTTGTCAGTTGTTGCTGTTTCGGGCACGTTGGTTACAGCATTGGAAATGGATTCTGTGTCTTCTGTATTATATGGCACGGGCTGCGGGATCCATTTGGTGTGTGTTGCTTGTATCCAGTTCATTCGCCCTGCTACCCACACATCAGTCTGGGTGACTAGCAGGACCTGGTAGGGACCCCTCCATCGAGGTGCAAGGCAAGACGACCTTTCGAAAACTTTCGTGAGGATCCAGTCTCCTGGTCGTAGACTGTGACCGTACAGGTAATGCCTCTCGCACCTGGTGATAAATTGAAAATAGATTTTTAGTCAACTGGTTACAGTAATCTGAAAGAAGCACATTCTCTATATCCCGCAATGAGTGACTCTTTGGCATACCCCAAATATTAGCAGGCCTCCCCATTACCACCTCAAAGGGAGATAGCCCAGTCTTAGTTTGAGGGGTTGTTCTCATCGACAACAACACGATCGGTAAGGCGTCCGGCCATTTTAACTTGGCGCCAGCACACGTCTTAGCGAGCTTGTTCTTTATAATGCTGTTGTGCCTTTCCACTAATCCGGCACTCTGGGCATGTCTGGCCGAATGGAACCGTTTATCAATCTGCAATCCCGCACATATTTGTAGGATTACAGCAGCGATAAAGTGTGGCCCATTATCCGACCAGATGACTCTCAGCAGCCCGAACCTAGGAACATTTTTGCCGTGGTTATGGCTGTTGCATCTCTAACAGGGAAGGCCTCAACCCTCTTGCTAAATGCACAAATGACAACCAGTACGTATTTAAGATTGTTACAACGTTCCATCTCAATAAAATTAAAGTGGATGACCTCAAACGGAACAGAAGGTGGAGCGAAACTCCCTCTTGGAGTCGAGGTACCTTTTCCTATATTGTGCTGCAAGCAGACCATGCACCCTTGGACAAAGCGCTCCGCAATTTTGAAAATGTTATCATTGGCCCATACACTATGTAAAATGTTAGTCATTTTACGCGCACAGACATGGGTCGGACCATGAGCCATAATGACCATCATTGTAATGTAGGTGTCAGGGAGTAACCATTTTCCTTCAACATTGTCCACCCAACACCCATCACCATCCAATCTCCCTGCACCCTCAACCCATTTCTTGGTCTCCTCTGCAGTAGCATCTGCTTGAATGTCTTTTACAGAATCAATACTTTCACCAAAAGTACAAACATTTACAGTTTCCCTTACAGCATACATTTCTGAACTAAAATCAGCAGCAGTTTGTTTAGCTATCTGATCAGCGAAAGCATTCCTTTTTCCTATATCATCTGTAACCTTTTGATGTGCTGTACATTTTACAATGGCGAACTGAAAGGGGAGCGCGAGCGCTGAAAGTAATCGCACTATTAAAGTGCTGTGCTGTATTTTTGTGCCATGTGAGGTCAAGAAACCTCGTTCTTTCCAAAGCCTACCGAAGTTGTGAACTACCCCAAAGGCATACTGACTGTTGGTATATATATATTTACTGTAAGCCCTTCAGAAAGTTCACAAGCTCGAGTTAATGCTATAATTTCTGCGGTCTGTGTGGAATTATGCATAATTCTTTTGGTTTCCACAATCGTGCTTAAGGTAGTGACGGCACAAGCAGCCGTGGATGGACCATTCAGAAGTTTGAAACAGGAGCCATCACAAAATAGCTTTCCTTGTGGACTAATTAAAGGCGTGTCTTTCAAATCGATTCTACCTTTAGTCTCTTGTTCTGTAGTGTAAAGGCAATCATGTGACGTTTTGTCACAATCAACAGTATCTTGCGGGACAGGTAAAAGTTCTGCCGGATTTAATATACAACACCTCTGAATTTGAATGTGGGGAGCAAACAAGATCAATTCGTATCTTGTCAATCGTGCAGAAGTAAGGTGTTGCGTTTGAGTTCTATTTAATAAAATATCTACAAAGCGAGGTACCATTAGGGTTAAAGCATGATCCAGGACCATTCCCTCGCTCTGTTTTACAGATGCAGCAGCAGCGACAGCTCTCAAACATCTCGGCAAAGCGCATGCAACAGGATCAAGGACGGATGAGAAATAGCCGCAGGGCCTATTCTTCCCTCCATGTTCCTGCGTTAATACAGCCAAAGCACATCCATCACGTTCATGCACATACAACACAAGGCCTTTTCATAATTTGGAGTTCCTAAAACCGGTGCCGAACACAGCGCAGTTTTGAGCAAATCAAATGCTGTCTGGTGTTCCAAAGTCCATGGCAATGGCAAAGAAATGCCCTTCTTTGTCAAAGCCAGCATTGGTTTAATTGTTAACGAAAAGTTAGGGATCCACAATTTACAGTAAGAAGCCATACCTATCAGGGCTCTAACTTCTTTCTGCTTATTTGGGACAGACATGCCAGAAATAGTTTTTATTCATTCAGGTGTCAACCTTCGTCCCTCCTTTGACAGGAGATAGCCTAAATAGGCAACCTCCTGACAACAATATTGGAATTTTTGGAGTGAAGCTTTGTGGCCATGTTTTGCCAGATGACAAAGCAACAACATGGTGCCTTCTTTACAGGCATTCTCTGAATCAGCAGCCAAAAGGATATCATCTACATACTGTAGTAAAGTGCAAGTAGTAGGCAACTCCAGAGTATCGAGTTGCTCTTTCAATGCTCTACTATAAATACTTGGACTCTCAGTGTACCCTTGTGGTGCACGAGTGAATGTGAACGAGCCATCACTATTACCTGGTCAAATAATTGTGCTCGCGAGTACAATGCGCCAAATTCAAATTGTCAGGGTTAAATTACGAATCGGGTCACGATTCACCTGACCAAAGGACTGGGAGGCCCGATCGGGTTACTAAGAACAATTCTAAGGACCCACGTGTCTGGTGATTTCAGCAAATTTACCCACCTCGATATATGGACCCTCATCAAGACGTCGTCTCGGGCTACAGCTCACCGTTCAGGGATCGGATCATGCTGTTCTGTCGAGGAATTTGTTACTCGTCCAGAGAGGCCGTTTTGTTGGCACCGTCCGATCCCGGTCCGATAGCCGAGCCAACCTTCAACGAGACAAAGGGTCCCTATTCGGGTACCATCTGTGGAATCAGAAAATACAATATTAAGGCTTTTACACCATGCAAAGAGAAATACACCAACACAGGCTTGTAAAGATTCCCAGAATCTTTATTGCAATACTGAACAGTTTACGAAACAAAGTACACAAATAGCTATTTGGCCGTCAGTACGACCAGAAGGTTCAATCTGAGCAAAGACCACCAGAAGGTTCAATCTGAGCAGTGAACAGGAATTTCTAGCTCGACTTCAGCATATGTATACAGTTTCTTCATAACGATGTCCAGCCTCCTACAAGTTAATCATGTACTGGGCTAGAGTTCGCGCCAGGTTCATTCCTAATTTACATATCTCGTGCATGCGGTTTACTTCTTAATACATTTACTAACAAGCACTATTATTCTCTGGGTTTAACTTTACACTCTTTACACATTTGTTTCAATGCAGGTCAAACTGATGTTTCGCATGTCATGTTAAAATAGCGTTATTGTTCTTATATACTTGTAGGTTAACATCGCTGATTCAAGTAATCCCCTCATCCCGAGGTCAACAAAGGACAAGGTCTACATGACCCTAACATGTAGCCTGCAGGCAGGTTGGACATTAACTCGCCTACAGAGGTTGAAGAGGTTAAGTAAGAACAAGAGAACACAGGTCGACCATTTTAGGCCACAGGGTGACTTTGCACGACTAACTAAAATGGCGGCTTTAACCTAAAATGGAGGCTCGATTAACTTTAGGTTACGACCTTGCGATGCAGATTTCCTCGCAGAGCGACTGGGCATAGGCCAAGATATACAATGAGGACGAAACAATATAATATCAGTTTTAACAATATGATTAAATGATTGACTGATAAAAGGGGCATAGATAAAGGACTTCACAAGGCTCTAAATTGACCAACTGGGAATAACATTGTAAATGAACTGGGTGTTGCCATTCTTGTTTTTCCAGGCAATGGAGATGAACTGTCAGCAAACCATGCCTGATGATGTCCTTATCTCCCCAGTGTCTTTACGAGACACCTGCCCTGAGGGCCTGACTGCGGGAGGTGAAAAGCCAATGAGACCGTGGGATCGGCTAGTTGCACAGTAAAATAACATGTATGCTTAGGAGGCAATAAATGGCAGTCCTGTCAGAGAGTACATTTGTCTTGAAGCTGATGTTTCCATGGAGAGACATGGATAGAAGTACTGCATTAGTGCCTCCTGGTGGCAGTTTAGAGGATGAACTAAGAAGTGACTACGCATAAAAAATAAATACAGGGGGATCTCCCTTGACATTCCCGCATGCACCCTCTCTAGTGTAAGGAGGGGTGCCACAATGTCCTGCCCATCAACCACAGGTGAGAAGAGGACTCCCCTGACTAAGTGTTGCAAGCTAAACTTGTTTCAGGATTAAAATGGTGACCCCTCTAAACAGTTGTTAGCCAAATCTAGCCTGATACTAGACAAAATCTTGTAGGACTTTGATGCGACACATTATTGTAAATGACTCGGTTTATGATGACCTTTGTCCTGACTCGTTTACAAAATGTATCTCAAAAGCCGGAGGAAAATTATGCATCAGTTTATTAGAATCTCTTTTGTGGACTATTTTTAGATAACAGATTATGCATCTTTCCAAACATATAATTGAATTGTCCTTTATATAAATGTGTGTGGGTTGCTGCAAAAGAGGTAGGAATGTTTACAGGCCTTTCTTTCCCCAGCACGTTTTTGAAATGTTAAGTTGCTCATGTTTTCATGAATGGCTTAGCATCTCTGCGTTACCTATCCATCTAAGCTACACAATGTAACCTTTTCTTGGTAAGAATTGAGAGCTGTGTGTGATGTGCCATCTTAAGTACAGTTTCAGTATTGGAGGTCGGTGAGAAATCAATTGCATTCAGTATTCTCTGTAAGTGGGGTCAGGTCATACATTATTCTAGAATCAGTATGCATAGCTTCTTATATATTCCTAATCTTTGGGAAGGAAGCCATTGCACTCTGCTGGGACAGCACAGTGCATGTGGCTGTCCATTGCTATGACTTCAGAACCGTGTGCACTGCTTTCAGTTGAGCTACCGAGTAAATAAAGGACGTAAGAAGTCCATATCCTATCAAAGTATATCTGCTACGCTCTCCATATATGTCTGATATTTTTATTAATTTATGTAATGCACTAAATTGTAGCAAAACTGCTTCGAAACCCTTGAAAACATTCAATAACATCAGTCACGGTGCAGAGCTCATTCATGGATACAAGAGGAAAGGTCATAATAAACACAGAAACTTGTACAGAAGTGAAACATAAAAGTATTTACATTATTCAAGTGTTTTAGCAGAATTGCAATTATAGTGAAAGAGAAAAGGTAGTTTCATGTGGTGGGGAAAGGGTTTATGTCTGTTGGAAGGTGAGGTTCAGGTGGGGCAATGAGTTGCACTCAGAGACGGCATCAGGGCCTTCAAACGTTTTCTGTTGAAATGGGCACCGCACCTCGAGGGCCACTCCCCCTCCCTCTCCTCCCTTGAGCAGCTGCCCCCATGTTAGCTTTCTTATAACAGAGCAATCTCTTCTTTCATTTGGGACATTAAAAGTGCTCATTGCATCAATCATATTAAAGGCTGCCATGGGGGTGTCCTCAGCCATCACTACTACCTTTTGCGGTGTCCAGCAACATTCTTGTCCCCTTTTTGTCTTTTTACTCCAATTACGTCTACAAAACCGTCCTTTGTCAGCAAGGTGCTGAACAGCTTTTCAGTGAACATTTAGGGCTTGATTCACAGTGCGTTTTTCGATGGGGTTTTCCCATTGAAAAACTGTTTGTGAATTTATGGGATCATTTTCCATTCGTTCTAATGTAAGAAACATGTATAAAAGCCTTGCGTAAGCCTTTAGGCATTTCTTTTTAGTCAGGACTCATTAGCGGATCATAACATATGATTCCGCCGCTCCCTTCCTCTCTGCCATACAAATACTACATCATTTGCGCCAGCGTCAATTTTCATGCTGGTGCAAATGCTGTATATTCGGATGGAATCTGCAGGCTTTTTGCACCACAAAATGCTGGCGCGATCCATACGAATCCATTGTAATGATCGCCTGCCATGCGTATAGGTGGTGTTTACTTCATTTGCATGGTGGCGAGCAAATGGGCGGCGTACAAGCGTGTGAGCCGTCTTTTACACTTCGCTTTTCCACTCCACCGTTCAAATGAGGAACATTTAGTGACAGTCCCCATGTACATGAAAGTGTACACATAATGGGTCCCCCGCCACCGAATCACAAGGAACTCGAAAATTAGCCCCATGTTTTTCAGCTCTCCACTGACTACCTGTCCTGCAAATGGGTTCCATGTGTTTAAATCGCAGCAATAATGGCCGTTGACACAAAATATTGTGGCAAAAAGGCTGTTGTTTTGCCGCTGCAATCCATGTAAAGGATGCAGGGGACATGCCAGCAACCCCCGGACCCATTATATCATTTAAGGGTAGCGGTGAACACCCCCGCAACCCCTGCTCCCCTTAAATGGTATCATGGGGTACACCCTTACCGGGTCAAACCACAGCATTTTTGCCATGATTTTTTGTACAGGCGACATTTTTGCAGCGATTTTATCACTGCATACCTGTAAATGTAGCTATTATTCCCTCACTGCTTTCCTCTGTTCCCATTATTATGGGCAATGCTGCATGGGCATCCCACAAGCGAGGCAGGGTAACTGCTGTTACCATCGGCAGTTGGGAGAGGGGCAGCCCCAACCTCCGCGCCTGCTCCTCTCCTCCCCCCCCCCCAGCTACGGAGACACGCAGTCTCGGCAGCACAAAAGCCACGGAAGGGTAAGGTGTGAACAGTCATCGCGCCCTTCCTCCAAACAGCAAGGTGCTAAGCGCCATAAGGAAAACAACCATCCGGCAGGGCCAAGGTTTAAAGAGCTTCCCCCACCATGGGGTCAGACAGTCGGCTATCCAGCCGGGGGCTGCGACAAGAGCATCCCCCAACACATACACAGCAAAGACTCAGGGCCTCCCTGGGTCCTATAAATGAGAGCCGCATGCTCAGAGCAAACACAATCTGTTTGTGGACCCTGAACGGGGACCCAAGCAAACAGGAGGTTCACTGTTTACTCAGTCTCTTCCAAATCTTCTTGCTTCTTTACCACAGAACCCACCCACCCTACAAAAAGGGGAGAAGAACAAAAAGAAGTACAAGGCACTGTACGGTGCCCACAACAAGTCGTGGGACACAAGAAGGCGGCACGGGTCCGAGGGGGTAACCTCAGGACCCGGTGCCCAAAAGTATGATACCAGCATGATATGTGATATTGTTATTGTCATAACCCATATCTGTACAATAAAAATATGGCCTTTTATTGCCAACACTTGAAACAAGTTGTGAGCCTATCATTATGGGTGAGGGTTTGGGGTTCGGCAATTACTAATGCATGCATATGGGTTCAGCAGTTATGTAAGGACCCTATGGGTTCCTCAGACTGTTTTTCCCAGCTGTGGGCAGGAGGCCCCCAAACATCATGTTGAACTGAGCCTAGCGAGCTGTGACACATCTTCAGCCGGCCCTGGTGGAAACACAGATATGTGTGCTGAGCATGTTAATGCACCAGTACCTATTCAGAGTAAACACATACTTAAACTAAAATACCATGTTATGAGCGGTTCTGCCCAGCAAACACAACACATCTCTTTGTGATGTAAGCCCATTGGCAAGTTTTCCATTTACCGGAATGTATTTAGGATACGTTTTCAAGTAGCTGTAAACAGGCGGTATAATTCCGCAGGACACAAGATGAAATGCGGTTGCAGGTTTTTCTCCTTTCTTTTCCTGCAGAGGGACTTGCAAACTAAAACTATTCTTCTTTCCCCAGCATTGCCTAATATTTCTACTAGTACACATAGTAATGTGTTGACCCAGCTGGAAAGTGGGGTCACTTGAAATGTGTCTGGCTGCCGATTACCCAGATACAAACTACCCTGGAAAAAAACAATATTTCGAAGCCAGTCCTTGCATGGTACTGTATATGTGCAGCCTTCCATATAATAGGTTGCTTTTAAGACTGCAGTAGGTGACACATACCACTGCAGCTGGGGTGTTTTATGAGCAGCTCGTGGTGGCTGTAATTGGAAAGGGGTGTATGTACACTACATGTCAGGGATGATGCATAGCGGGTTCACAATGCAAACCATATAGCATGGCCCTAATGATAAGCTGCAGTCTCCAGCTGCAGAAGGGTTTCCTGGGCAATGATGATAACCCAGCAATAATGTAATTATGTTGCATGTTTACTGGGTGTCTTTGTTCAGGGAGTCAGGTGAAATTAACCGACTTCCCCCCAACTAGCTATCCTGAGAAAATACTGTTCCTTTGCAGTATGCTGATTTCCCGCTCCAGCCTGCAGAAGATCCGAGGATTTTCGACACCGAGTAAAGGGAAGCGCTCCATCACACGGAAGCGGTGGCTTGAAAATAATATAAAACCTCTTTAAAACTACAGGGTGCAACAAAATGGCGCACACATGCGTTAGGCCTGGGCTGTAATGAGGGCTTGTGGGAGCAGAGGAAGAGGCAACTAATGAGAAATGACCTTCAATGCTGAGGTTGATGCGCTTCCTGTCATATTGCAATCCATCACTGTTGTCTAGCGGGGTTCACAAAAACACAATTGCAATGATTTCTGGGGATATTCTTCATTGTTTTGAATGCAAGAA
The DNA here is from genome assembly GCF_040938575.1 of Ambystoma mexicanum. NCBI lineage: Eukaryota > Metazoa > Chordata > Amphibia > Caudata > Ambystomatidae > Ambystoma > Ambystoma mexicanum. The sequence continues at coordinate 935,471,481 of NC_090941.1, forward strand.
ACTCTCTAGGTGATATCATCTAAATTGTAAATGTGTCAATTTATCTTAATAATCATGTCTGTAATATTCCTATACCGTCAGACAAAGAAAAAAAAAACAATCTATACATTATTCATATGAAGTCAGTGGCTGCATGTTTCTGAAAAAATAAATAATGTATTTCTCGGTGATCTCTTACGAACGCACATATTAAAGGTTTGCCCCTAAAAACATGATGTGATCAGCTTGCTTGGCTAGTGGCAAAATGGAGGGTGATGAACCACAGGAGATATTTCATAGTATTGCTTATTGCACCAATATGTGAGACCTTTCAGCATGTGATCAAGGATTAATGGAGCGCTGAACAGTTGTTTTGTTTATAATGGATATTTTTTTAACACGCCCTTGCTTTTCTATAATCAAGTGATCTATCAAGTTCTGCTATTCATTACTGTGTTTTTTTTAGTTTTCTACCTACACTGTATTAGTTACATCGAATTAATGACTCAGATTTTAATTTTTAGGTGTATTCTTTTTTGAAAAAAAAGTCAGAATTTGTATACAACATCCAATCAATGCTGTTTAAAGGTGACCCCTCATCACGACCTTCGGGGGCGGGCGTGCGGTATGCCTTGAGTGGTGGTGGTTGGCCCACCTCGGGGGCTTATATCGCCATTATCATCCATGTAGGGCCTACACAGGGCTAAGTGTGTGTATAAATAACAAAGAAACGGAAAACGTGCCTTGAGGTGCAGTACCACACTGCATTTTCGAAGTTCGTTATCTGTGTTGATGGGGGTAGCAGGGAAGGGAACGGGGCGCTGTGCCGCAGCACTCAGGCTGCTCGGAACGCAAACTTATACCAGGTAATTCAGCCCACATTCCCAGCTTCATGATGGCCAAGTGCCCCTTCCAGTGTTCTAGTATCATTTTTTCAGGAAGTAAGCCTGGTTTGGAAGTTTCATGTTTGTCTATTGAAATTCCCACCATGAATTGAGGAAAAAAGCTAATCGGCGAAAGAAAAGCCACACCAAAACGACAGGAACCCTGAGGAGCTGGCTGATAAAGGACATTGCAGGGGAGACTAAGCAAAATAACGACGAAGGCTTGGACATGGAGCAATCAGCCACTGAATTGAGATCTCGGGTGATACAAGCTCCACACCTGATCAATCTTAAGGTAGCCTGGGTCACGGTGATGGCGTTTGCAATAGAAGGGTGAGTCAGGGGATGAAGGCTGGTGATGCAGGACCAAGTAAGGGCTTAAAGAACTTTACTATAAAAGGCCTAATGTTTTTAGCATTGCAACAAGAGGATTAATAGGTCAAACCTACTTCAGTTGTTACAGTATATTCTGACTTTTCTGATACTGGCAATGAGAGATTTTGAATTAGAAGAACCGCTTGAAAACAGCAATTAAAATTGCTCCCCCCTCAGAGTGACTCAAAGCTGGTTGACAAAAACTATGAGCAGAAATGTCTCTCTGGCTTTTTGCCTGTAACATCTACTGTGCAACCACAAACTTGTAACATATCTTCATGCAATACCCGAGGCATTTTTTTGATTAAGGAGGGCTCACTTGAATCTTGTTAGTAAATTAGATTTTTCTGCTGCAAAAAACCTGGCTTGTTTATTCCCTGTTTCTATGCAGATGGTTTGCAGTACCAGCAAAAAAAGGCACAGCAGGCCAACCTTTTGGAGGTTTGCTGATTGGTGTAAAAATGATGTTGTTGCTACTAAAGTTGAAAGGCCCAAACACCAAGAGAATGTATTGGCTTTTGAAATGATGTGTTATACAATGGATACGTATAGAAGATTTGTAGTCATTAAAGTCTATCATAGTGATATATTTATGGGCCACGCATACAACAGGGATTTCATTTCCTCCACAATTCAAAGCACCGCAGATATCAATGTGAATCAATCTAGCGCTGTCTATGACTCATAAAGAGCCACGCAGATCCCTCCCCCTGTGCCACAGATAAGCCAGGATCAAACTGGTGTACAGAAAGAATACATATTTATTCAATAATAGGTCCAGCTAATATTTGCACAAACGCCACTTTCACTGTGGCGCAAAACAAAGCTTCAGTACAAAGACTCACTTTTTGGGAATCATTAAGAAAAAAGAAATCTGAAATTACACCACATGTGCCTTTTCACTTTTGGGTCTCATGTAACTATAACACCGGTCAAATACATAGTTCAAACCTTCTATCACACACAAAATCCTTTAATGCCAACTATGATGCAGCACCTTGAGACATGACCAGATCACACGCTTCCCATTATACTGTTATTAGGTTTAACTAAAAAGCAACATGTTTCGTGTTTGTCCAAAGCGATTTCACACATGCAGCACTTTGTATATGTCATTTCTCTGTGCACTTGAAAATGCTAGCCGTTTGAAAAGCATAACAGACTTTTGATAAAACTTTTGATTTATAGAACCCTTCTTCCTTCACCCCTATGCAATGCAAAATCTCTTCTACCAGGAGTCACTTTCTCAGGCTCTGTAGGGAGGGTACATTTCAATTAGGGACTTCACTTTATTGAATTTTAGGCTAAGCACTTTTCTGCCCCAACCCACACAAACCCTGGTATTCAGTTGAGCATTTGCAACCCCTGTACTTTAAGGCAGGGTTCAAGGTAATGGGAAGAAGTAGGGACTTTTGTGGCTAGCAGAATAAATAGTAGTATGCAATTACTTTATCAGACTATCACCTTATTTAGACTTAAACAATGGTGTTGATTTCGAATTTCAACAAAATCGCCCCATTTAATTTGGCTATAGTGGAATTCATTAAATGATTGTTTAATACAATGCTAAGGATTTATTATAACCGACCCTCCCAATCAATAAAGGGAAAATTACATCACTGCGATCCCCAAAAGACTTGGTTTGGGTTGGACCACACTCATCGAGACTGAAAATATTATTCTTTCGCTCAAACCTTCTAACTGTCAGGGAGATCAATGCCCTGCCCAACTGATAAAGGATCCTGCCAGAGATCTGGCACCCTTTATCACGAAACGGATCAATGCCTCATTCTCTTCTGGCACCTGACCAAATAACCTTAAGGAATCTCGGGTGCTCCCATTACTTAAAAAAACAGACATAAGACCCCGCCATCCCTACCAACTACCGACCAATCCCAACAGTGCCCTTCCTTCTAAAAATTATAGACAAAATGGCCTATTTACAAATACAGCAACACCTGGAATCCATCCACTTGCTGGGCAATCGCCAGTCATGCTTTCAGCCCCAGCAAGGGACTGAAACAGCCTTAATAGACCTAAAAGCCCAAATTGACGAGCTCAAGAGATAAAGTCATCCCTCCTCCTACTCTTAGACTTATCGGCTGCATTTTACCTCGTGGATCATGGGGGTCCTTTGCAGGCATCTGGACTCGGCAGCCCACTTTTCTAAAGAAGCCATAGTATGGATTGAATCCTTTCTTAACAATAGGACTATGAGAGTTTTCTCCCCCACTGCAGCCGCAGACCCCATCCCTATCTCTTGTGGAGTGCTTCAAGGTTCTTGCGTCTCTCCTACCCCGTACAACATCTTCATGAAGCCCCTGTTTAATAATCTGGACCTTCCTGGTATCACCTACTCCAACTATGCAGATGATACTCAGATTCTCCTACCTCTTACTGGTGATTATGACTAGGATTTGGCCTTGGTGAACAGGGTATATCTCATCATCCAGGCATGGATGGATACCCATGGACTATGCCTGAATGATGACAAAACTGAGATCATTATTCTGGGCACCTCCTCAACCCTAAAAAAACTGAGATCCAAATACTCTATGTTCATCAATGACATTTGTGATGTCATCTTTGATGACCTGGGTGTTAGTCTTAGCAGTGCAAGGTGGTGGCGCGAGTTATGGTTGCTTAACTTACCATAACTGGTGAATTTCAGGGGGTTTTCGGTTTAACTTTGAATTATAACTTCCCTTTAACAAAGTTTTTTTACTGAATTTCATTGGTTTTTAGTAGCGCAACCTAACCATAGTGTTTTTTTTAACAAAGTTTTTTTACTGAATTTCATAGGTTTTTAGTAGCACAACTTAACCATAACGTCCCTTTAACAAAGTTTTTTTACTGAATATACATTTTCATAGTGTGAATTTGATAGATGTTTACTAGACGAAGAACTGCATTTCACCAACCCTATAATGCTGAGGTGTCCGCAAACTTTTCAGGACTGTTCCCGACCCTCAGAACTGTTTGCAGTCATTAAAGTCTATCATAGTGATATATTTATGGGCCACGCATACAACAGGGATTTCATTTCCTCCACAATTCAAAGCACCGCAGATATCAATGTGAATCAATCTAGCGCTGTCTATGACTCAGAAAGAGCCACGCAGATCCCTCCCCCTGTGCCACAGATAAGCCAGGATCAAACCGGTGTACAGAAAGAATACATATTTATTCAATAATAGGTCCAGCTAATATTTGCACAAACGCCACTTTCACTGTGGCGCAAAACAAAGCTTCAGTACAAAGACTCACTTTTTGGGAATCATTAAGAAAAAAGAAATCTGAAATTACACCACATGTGCCTTTTCACTTTTGGGTCTCATGTAACTATAACACCGGTCAAATACATAGTTCAAACCTTCTATCACACCCAAAATCCTTTAATGCCAACTATGATGCAGCACCTTGAAACATGACCAGATCACACGCTTCCCATTATACTGTTATTAGGTTTAACTAAAAAGCAACATGTTTCGTGTTTGTCCAAAGCGATTTCACGCATGCAGCACTTTGTATATGTCATTTCTCTGTGCACTTGAAAATGCTAGCCGTTTGAAAAGCATAACAGACTTTTGATAAAACTTTTGATTTATAGAACCCTTCTTCCTTCACCCCTATGCAATGCAAAATCTCTTCTACCAGGAGTCACTTTCTTAGGCTCTGTAGGGAGGGTACATTTCAATTAGGGACTTCACTTTATTGAATTTTAGGCTAAGCACTTTTCTGCCCCAACCCACACAAACCCTGGTATTCAGTTGAGCATTTGCAACCCCTGTACTTTAATTTAAGGCAGGGTTCAAGGTAATGGGAAGAAGTAGGGACTTTTGTGGCTAGCAGAATAAATAGTAGTATGCAATTACTTTATCAGACTATCACCTTATTTAGACTTAAACAATGGTGTTGATTTCGAATTTCAACAAAATCGCCCCATTTAATTTGGCTATAGTGGAATTCATTAAATGATTGTTTAATACAATGCTAATGATTTATTATAACCGACCCTCCCAATCAATAACGGGAAAATTACATCACTGCGATCCCCAAAAGACTTGGTTTGGGTTGGACCACACTCATCGAGACTGAAAATATTATTCTTTCGCTCAAACCTTCTAACTGTCAGGGAGATCAATGCCCTGCCCAACTGATAAAGGATCCTGCCAGAGATCTGGCACCCTTTATCACGAAACACATCAATGCCTCATTCTCTTCTGGCACCTTACCAAGCAACCTTAAAGAATCTCGGGTGCTCCCATTACTTAAAAAAACAGACATAAGACCCCGCCATCCCTACCAACTACCGACCAATCCCAACAGTGCCCTTCCTTCTAAAAATTATAGACAGAATGGCCTATTTACAAATACAGCAACACCTGGAATCCATCCACATTATTTTGGGACCCCCCTCTAATTTTGTCCACTCATGACAGAATCCCACCAAACTTTGTAAACTCATTCGGAATCAGGTCAGAAATATACATGCACAATCTCATGCAGTTCTATTAAGTGGCGCCAAAGTTATAAGCCATTCAAGAACTGCATTTCACCAACCCTGTAATGCTGAGGTGTCTGTAAACTTTTCAGGACTGTTCTCGACCATCCAAACTGTTTGCGGACTTTCGCGGCAAAAAACACCCGCTTAAAAACACCCGATGGTAGATTGGCATGCGTCATGTCCACGGATATGCGACGTGTCCGCTGATTGGATGGTGAAGAGCGTGAAGTGCGTCAGATTTTTGGAAATGCCCACCATCTTGGATTCGCGGTCATCTGCCAGTGTCCGCGAACATCGCGGTAAAAACATCTTAAAAACCACAACATTGCAAACATTGCACTTGTCAAACTTATCAAATAATCTCTGGGGAGGTGAGGGGTGATGAGGATGGGATGGGATATGGCTGCAAGAAGCAGAAAAAAGGGTGTTTTTTGCTGCGAAAGTCCGCAAACAGTTCTGATGGTCGCGAACAGTCCTGAAAAGTTTGCAGACACCTCAGCATTATAGGGTTGGTGAAATGCAGTTCTTCGTCTAGTAAACATCTATCAAATTCACACTATGAAAATGTATATTCAGTAAAAAAACTTTGTTAAAGGGACGTTATGGTTAAGTTGCGCTACTAAAAACCTATGAAATTCAGTAAAAAAACTTTGTTAAAGGGACGTTATGGTTAAGTTGCGCTACTAAAAACCTATGAAATTCAGTGAAAAAACATTGTTAAAGGGACGTTATGGTTCCAAGTAAAACCGAAAAACCCCTGAAATTGCCAGTTATGGTAAGCTAAGCAACCATAACTCGTGCCACCACATGTGCACTGCTAAGACTAACACCCAGGACATCAAAGATGACATCATGAATGCCATTGATGACATCACTAATGACATCACATGTCTGGCTCACTCTTTTTTCCTTTACTGATATATATATAGGCCAGTAACAGTCAGGAACTAAGAATTCACTATACTGCAGTACAAAGTACTATATTTGTAGACTTATACTTCAAATATGTTCTTACAGTAATTCAATTAGGGTCCACTCAAAGCATATGAAACATATACAAAGGGGAAAATACAGACATGGAAGACAGCAATGCTTTCTATGTATGAAGATGATTAGTAAGGTTATCAACACTGCCTTATAGTTCTGTTGTTTTTTTTTATTACTGTACTTTCCCTGGATATGCTCATATTTGTACACATTGCACTTACACTACTTTCCTTAGGGTCTAGTCACAATATGTGAAAGTTGTACATAGGGAAGTAGTAGCTTTGAAGCAGAGCAATAATTTCTGTGTGTGAAGATAATCAGTTAGGTTATGAAGATTGTTGTCACCGCAAAGTTCATGAAGAAATATTTTCTGTACACTATATTTACAACTCTGTTATAAGTGTCTCTGAGCAGGCATTCTGCCACTGACCGTACACAACGTACTTACAAGACATACTGTTCTTTCTCCCATCACCTACCATCTAGTGCCACTGCAATGGAATATGCTTTCAACATTTTCATTTACCCATATTAGCCATTCTAATATCCAAACAGTAACTGTCTTCTTGCCTTCCGACAATGCTACACATTTTATTCTGCACTTACCCATCTCCTACAGAATTCATATAAATATTGCAGAAAAGCAGAATTCAATTTTCTTGGCTACATAAATCAAGTACATATACTGCATGCATACAAACAGAATGCACCTTACACACTGCAACCATAGCCTTCTGCAGGTCTCAGTACAAATAGACCTTCTGCCACAGTTTTTGCGTACACACCACAACCACAAAACTTATTGAGCACTGTGACAGCCTCCACAGTCCCATTTCCATGCACATCCTGAAAAGGGCCAGATGTGGCATGTGTAATCCTGAAACTACTGCGCAATCCGCTGCGTTGTTCTGCAAGGAAGGGGAGGGGGGAAGAAAATTGAAACATAGTAGGATTGGGTCTGTAGTGGTGGCTCTGAAAGTTATTCTTTTTTTCATGTTTTTTTTTACGTGCTTGCAAACAACCTTTTCTCTCTTTACATATGTTTCTGATTGCTTCTCCTCCTAACATTTTTACCCAATTCTGGTCAACGCTTCTTGCACAGTGTAAAAGACAATGGCATTGCCAATGGCGGTCAAATAAATGCCATTTCTATGGAACCACTGCATATTGTGCGACCCTATGATCTCATAGTGGGTGGAGAACATCCCAGCAGTGTGCATAAATTCACAGATGCTTCTGTTTATAAGACATTAGGGAACAAAGAGGGGGGCTCCAACCACAAATATAGTTATTAACACTACCCTTGTGTCAGAGTGTCTAAGTAATTTTGTTCAAACTCTTTCCAAATGCTGCTTCAAGTAGTAAGCCAAGTATAAACAATCAGGTCACCAAATGTAGCCAATAAGGCAAAAATCCCTTATTAGTATAATAGTAGTTTTTTAATTCAATTTATTAGTTGTTTCTGTTATTCTTTTTAAAGTAAAAATCATAAACGATAACAGAATTTAAGAAGGACATCAATACAATGTAACAAATGAAAAAATAGAAAGTAAAAAAAAAATTACTTCTCAGAAACGATTTTTTTGTCGTCCAATAGTCACATAATTAGTGTGTTAGTATCATTTAAGTGATGCAGAATCATTTTGAAACATGTAGAAAAGAAAAAACAGAGGAAAATATTTATATTGTATACAAAGGCAGTTCAATAGTTATACACAGGTAAAAACATATAGTGGCCAATTAGTTGGTCCACAAGTTTTAGCAAAGGCTGGCTAGTTACCCGGCTATACTCTGAGTACCTAAAAAGTAACAATTTAAGAACTGAATTAGATTCAATCAGAGCAGGACCAAAATTGTTGGTCTAAATGCAAGTCACCAATTTAAAAGCAAAAGAATCCTGATTAGTCGGTCCTCAGGTAAAGCAAGGTCAACCGGCTTCCTAGCTCTACAATGAGGACCAGAATATTTCAAATCAGGGCATGGAATAAATTCAACAAAGAGAGGACCAAAACCATCGGTCTACGCGAAGGGGAGGGGCACCCTATCTAGTTGAAAGAGGCAGTCAAGCACGCTAAGCGATTGGTCCTGGGGTGTTTCGGCTGTTTGTTAGAACGCCTTCGTCTGGGCCTCTGGATTGGAAATCTCTGTGGGAATAGAACCGCTGGGCAGGGCTGCAAAGGGGCTGTGTCCTGTGTTCACATTAACAGGTCTTAAACTGGCAGAAGAGAATCTGCTGTCGTTTGTGAAGGCAGCTTCAGGTGGACTAACTCTGGAAGCTAGCAATGGAGTTCACAAAAAGAATCGTGAGACTGTGTCATAAGCAGCGGAATACATGCTTTCCGTCAAGGTGAAGAAGTGCGAGCAACCTTATTACTGCCTTGTCTCTGTGGCAGTTCGTCTCGTGTAGACAAAAGCGAGGCTTGAACTAAATTCAGCCTGATGAATCGAATGAATCGCAGGGAATCTGCATTCCGTCAGACTGCGGGACTCTCTTATAAAACACCTTTCGAGCTCTGGCTGGGGAAAAATTACACCGGCATGGTCCCTTACTCCTCTTGGTGTTATGCATGAGAAAATGATCTTGGCAGTGGGAAAAATCCAAATCACTGCCTTCAGCAACTTCTTCAGGTGACAGATCAAACGTCCACACAACATGTAACCCAAATATAGACTTCCACAATGCACAACAACAACATTAACGGTAGCCACAGAGGCCACATATCTGCAAAGGCGACCCATCACGCAGAAACTGCACTCATAGAAACTGCCCCACAAAGTGTCCACTCCTTCCAACCTGAAATTAGCAGCAACACCTCTTTGCAGATGTTGCACAAAGGTATCACCCACGATCAGAACTGTGCATCTCACCTTCTCTACCAACCTCACTAAACAGAGTATTGGCAAAAAACAGAACCGCCCCTTCCTGTAAACCACACCCTGAACACCTAATTGGATAATCCCCATAGTTCAATTTCCATACCCACCTTGCTCAGAATGGCAGAATGTGGCACATGCGCTTTCCCAGCTACAGCGAGGGCCGCACCCTTGTAAAGCAGGGACAGTACTTCCCGTTCCACTGTTCTTTTTTCATCACTCCCTCATTCGGTACTGTGAAATATTCACACATGCATGCACCAATAACAGCCAAGACCGCTGCATCCAACACTATCATTTCTGTACAGCACTTCATATTTACCGTTACACACTTCGAGTGCCCATTGGGTGTGCTTCCAAAGCACCTTCAGTAGAAAGTTCTGCAAAAGAATCCACAATTTCAGCATCCAAAATCATCCAGAGTGGCACCCATCACACCTTTGGCCATGCACACAAGAGTCTAGGCCTTGGACATACCCACCGCAACGTAATGCAACAATGCATGCCAACATGTGACCAAGTACCAGAATCCAAAAACGTACTACAGTCACCGGTACTCCTACCCAACCTCTGCACAGTGATACAGCTATACATGGAAACATGCAACAGTTAGCAGAATCTACAAACATAACACAGCCTCTGACACCCCTTCCCACTTTTATTTGCATACTATGTTGTTACTGCCAACCGACCCAAACATTTTTTCACAGCAGTGGCCCTGCTCCCAACAGTCTATTCAGTCCACAAAACCAATACTTCACAGTGCAGTACAGTAGTCAACACTCTGTACAATGCACACTACCCAAGCCCATAAACTATGCACTTCAACCCTATCCACTTCTATGCACACACTATTAGAACATTGCACCCAGTTGACGCTCTGCAGTATCCAAGCACATAGAAGATGCACTTGAACCCTACCCTCTTCTACACTGACAGTATTCCAACACTGCACACAGTGTGGACATTGCAGGACTTGGCACTGCACCATCTCCAGCCATACACCGAAAACTGTAGGATTTTCTAACAATGACCACATCCATGGAACCAACAATATGCGCATGTCAGCTCACTTCTGGTGCTCTCATTGAACTAACAATGTATGTAATGTTGACAAACCACACAAAAAAGGCAACAATGTCAAACCAACTTGCAACCAGGGCCCATAGTTGTATGTGAAAGGCCTCCAGCCATGCATGGAAGGGGCTACAGGCTTTCCACATGCAACACAGCATAACACGCGTTATGTTACAATGTTGATATCATGTGCAATGAACTCCACTTCTGCGATTCAGCTGCCACCAGTCACCACAGTAAGAGGTCATGTGTCGTAACAAAGGCTGCCTGCATTCCCCACCCATGGTAGTCGCCTGTGGGTGGACCCACGAATTGCCGCAGTACGCACGGATACTGCAGGCTCACCACTGTCTTCTTCCACCTAATAACATATTTCAGATGAACTACTTCTCACTCCCCCACCCTTTCCATCCCTTCTTCCCATCACCACATGGTGTAAAGTATGTTTGCCAGGCCCTTTCGGCGCTGCACTGTCCTCCCATACACCATGGCGGCATTTCCCAAAAATGCTGACGCACAGCACGCTTCCCTCCAGTCAACCACCGGCCACTTCCAATGTTCGCCGCCATCACAGTGTACTGTAAGCCAATGAGACTTTTGTCCATGGACCAAACAGGGAAATGGGTCCACAGAGCTCCTGCCACAAATTTGGTTAAAATCCAGCCAGTTGTTCGGCCTGTAGGCGTGCGCAAAGTTTTTGCCCATTCAGTATATGGAGAAAAAAAAATGGAACTGCCAGTATAACTTTGCCCTCCCTGCACGAAACCTCACCAAACTTGCTGAGAAAATGCATATACTTCTTTTGCAAAGGTTAGTGAGGATTCCTCCAGGGGGAGCGAAGTTATGAGCCACCCAAAAAGTGGTCTTCCTATGGGTTAAGCAACTTAACCATAACTACACGGCCGCTACCGCGGTCCGTGTAATAAATATATATATCTGGGTTCCTCTAATTATGCTGCATTTGACAAACTATGTCCCATTTTGGCACGAGTTTGTCATTTTTTCAGCAATTTACTATTACAGAGTTCAACCCGAAATTCCCCAGGCTGATATCTAATTTAATAAGATACCACTTCCCTTATGTCGGGTTTCGGATCTTTTTGGGGGGAGCTAGGAACGCATTTTAGGTTGTAGCTGGAGTTCACTTGTACTTGCCCTCACAGTGCATTGCGCTAGCAGCAGGTGAAGACTCATGTGACTGGTAGTGGTGGAGTAGCAAGTGTCAGGGCCTCCATGTAGTTGGCGTGGGGTGACTTGCTTGTTCCCTTCATCCAGACCTGGGCTTGATTGTCCCACTGGGTTGCCTGTGCACATGAATGTCGGTGCTGTTGATGCTTTGTTTACATGTGGTCCAGACAGCAGATTGGTCGCTATTGTGTTCTGCGAGGGTCATGTCGACTTGATGTCTGTCATTTTCATGTTGATGTGTGGTATGTTACAGTGGCTGGGCTCGTAGGGCTGTCTCACATGTCCAATGGTGTTCAGTGTTGGAGATGGACTCCGTCATTGCTGTGTTGACTGTGCATGAGTACAAAGTGTGTGGCCAAGGGGTTGTTGTGTAGTGTGTCGTGGATGTGCATTGTTTCTTCCACCTTACTGTCCCATGGTGGTGCCTAGCTGCCTCATCCCCTCCTCATCCTGCCTTGTTGCCATGTTTGGGATGTCATGTCTTCAGTGACTCATGAAGTTGTGGCCTGCTGTCTCACAAGGATGCATCATGCATTGTGGTGGTTGCTATTGCATGCATGCATGGCAGTCACTGCATTTGTGTATCCCTTTATGGTTGTACATCTATGGGGAATTCATTCACTCATTATCTCAGATAGTCACTAGATTCACCCTGGCTGCTGGCTCCGATCTCTGCTGTGATCAAACCATCAATGCCAGCCATGTGTAGTATTCTGCTGAACATCTCATCCCAGGATGTGAGTTGGAGGAATTCCACACTACTGACACCAATGGCTGATGTCTCCCTTCAGTGGATGGGATGACAATCCTTACGCTGGCCTTTAGGTCAGTCCACCTTTTCTTCATCTCATCATTTTTACGTTGCCCATGACCCACAGCCAACACCGTGTCCATTATGTTGCCCCATATTGCATTTTTATACTGCTGGTTTGTTTTTCTGTGGTGTGTCCCATATGACTGCGCCTAGTGGGCCACCACCTGCTCAGCGGGTACTGTGAGGCTGTGCTCTGAGAATTCGGGCTTCCTGAGCCTCATATCGGGGACCCTGCTTTTCACCTTTCCTCCTGACCTGATATTGATTATCTAGCACCCCTGTGACATGATATCCAATTTATTATGTTTTCTAAAATGGCTGCTGTTGTGTTTCCTTTTATAGCAGTGATGTTTTTCCTACGTGGCGGTAAGGTAATGTGGCAATAATGGTAACAGTTATTCCACTTATTTATTCTGCCTCAGTTTTGCGGAATTACCGTTACCACGATTGCTGTGTGCACGCACCCGCCATGTTGGAATACGGCAGTAATTCCGCTGTATGTCAAGGTACTGCTGATTCCTGAACAAACTAGTATATGGAATGTGTGTTAAACGTGTATTTATAGAAATTTAACTCTTTGTATTTTTATTAATTGTTTTAAGTGTATGTGAAAGGTTTGTTTTGAACTACACACATGAAATAAATAAATAACTATAAATTAATAAGGTAGAATCCTTTCTCTTGTATCCACACAACCAAGGTACAGATGGGCAGGACCGGGCAATTCCATCAAAAATCCGATATCCACCCAATTTCAGCAGTAGTGTGCAGCATGATCAAGAGCACCCCCCCCCCACATACCCCATCCCATGACAGACCTTGTAAATGTCCTTTAATGAACAGACAACACACATGTTCATGGACCCATATGGCACTAACAATGCGCTCTTTTGGTAAGAAATGATAGAAACACGCCCTGAAGTAGCCCCAAAGCAACATCTGGATTATTAAAAGAAAGTGTGTATATATACAACATACAGAATATGTTGATCAATGATGGGTAGATTGGCTGCACTGAAGCAGAACTTTCAAACTTAGAAGGGTAGATGCTGCACAAGAATAATAAAATATTTTGGGGAAAAATTATATATATGTGGTTTATATCACCTCTTAACAGGAATTATTTCAGAAATATAATTTGGGAAGTAATTATGATTAAAGTAAACTATTGTTAATATGCAAGGATAAACACATGCATGAAGGTGGAATGATAAATGTCCTAAAAGACCAACAGGCCAATAATCAAGGTGAACAAACAGTGAGCAGTGATGTGGAAAAAATTTCAACTGACTCGGAGTTGAGCGTAGAATCTGACATGGACAAAAATGCTTCACACCAGAGCCTAAGTTTAATAAGAACATATACCACATTAACAAGACAAATGAACAAAAGCAAATACAAAATGCAGTGTGTGAAACAAAAGAGCCTTTGGCGGATGCTTTGATCTTGGCAATATCAAGTCTATACTCTAAAAGTTTAGGACGAGCTATCAATCACTCAGTGTTTTTTAAATATGTTACAAAAAGTTCCTCCACTAAGAGGACTGAGCTCGTCTGATTTAGAATTTGTTGAAATAAAGCAAGATGTGCAGATGTATACGACTCATATTCATTGCACTTCTAGATCAGTAGCTGATCTAATTAGAGTACAGGGAGTTGACTTTCTGAAGTTGGGAATCGCCTTGAAGGAAGGCAAATTAAATGACATGAGATACAATTATGGTTTTAAAGAGGGGGAAAATAATAAGAATCCATGGAAAAAAGTGACTTCAAATGCTAAAGATCAAATCGATGATGTACAAAGATGGAAATGGTTGACCACATTTTTACCAATATCTACAACAGAGCAAGGCTGAATCAATATATTGACTTGGAAGGCTTTGTCCAACTATTGAATGACTTAGGCTCCTTGGAGCTCTTAAGATCAGTGGACATTATTGCTATTCAAGAAAACTGGATGATGGGGGACCTAATTGTAGAGGGCTACGCCACATTCCAAACAAGGGTTCAGAAGGGGCAATTGGGGCAACCTTTTGGGAGACTAACTATAGGGGTATGACATGGCTTGGTTGTACAAGAGGTTGCAGTACCCAATAACCGGAAGAATGTGTTAGCTATAGTACTTTGCATTGACCATAATCATGGCATTGAGAGAATTCTGCTATTAAATGTGTATGACCCTCCAGATAGCAATCAGACAAATTAAATGTTGTGAAGCATAACCGAGTTGGTGCTAGGTTGGTTGTCATGTGACTAAGATAGTGTCATTTTAGTGGTAGACTTAAATGCCCATTGTTGGGACCCCGACAGTGCTAGAAGCAAATGGTTGGGTCAAAGCACACTGAGTATTAATCAAGCTAAAATTAATATGGCTGGTCAATGGTGGTTGGCCTGTTTGAAAGATTGTTATGTGCTAATGCTTAATGGCAGAACTAGAGGAGATATTCCGGGAGGTTACACCTGGCATTGTGGCATCAAAAGCAGAACCTTTGATTATGTCTATTGCTCTCATAACCTGGTTTCATATGTTACAGGCAGTGTGATAAAGCCATTCACCCATGATTCTAGGTTCGGGATTCCCCTTACAAAATCATATTACTGTGTTTAAGGCAGGAGCTGCTGTAAATGATGCTAAGAACAGGATTAGTTGGTCTGAAAAACATCTAGGGAAGATGAGTCAATTCATGAGGGAGAAAGGTGAGTTGGATGTTGTCCAACTTGTAGACAAAACTCCAGATGATATCGAAAAAATTGATTTTGAATCTGACAAATACCTTACCTAGAGAAAACGCTCAGATAGCATTCCACTCTGGAAAAATTGAGTCTGATAAGCATTTCAACAAAGAAATTGTGAAAGCAAAATGTGCAATGTGACTGAATATCAGCACTATATATAGAGAGGTCAAATAAGGGAATCAGGGCATACAAATGGGGATGCATATATGCTCTTAAAGTAGCCAATGGCAGAATATGTTGAAAATCTTATCAGGCGGAAACATCAAATTAGTCTGGGAGGTTTCAGGGCTTACAAAGGATATACAAAAAAGCACATACTTAATTCCATTTCAGTTACTAAATGGATGACACATATAAACATCTGTTGTGTTGCCATGGACTTTCAGGAGAATGAGGGGGACCGCCCTGTTATTCCCTTCAAACTTGACTTTGACAGATTACCTGATTATTCAGATTTCTAAAACAGAAACACTCTAGAACCGCCAGGACCTAATGGCCTTGCCAATATAGTCTTAAAAGAAAATCCCATATAATGGCCATCTATATTAAAGTTATTGTTTGAAAAATCTGTAAATTGTGCATGATCCCTCTATCCTGGATGCAGGCACTGCTTATACTAGTATTCAAAAAGAGAAGTAGAGATCTACAGTCTAATTACCATCTCTTGTCCATGCTGGACGTTTCTGAGATGATGTTTGGTTTATTGCTCCTTAAAGATGGTCTGCAGAGCATCATATCCTAGGAACGTTCCAGACTGGTTTTCGAGGTGGTTTCTATACCATCCATAATATATTAACACTGGATACATTGATCAGGAGAACTTTTGCTAGGGATGCACCTTCTCTGTATGTATTGTATGTGGAAGTTCGGGCTACTTTCAATACTGTTAATCGTAATGAGCTTTGGTTAAAACTCAGCAGGATGAGAATTTCTCCATGGTTATTAGAAGCTGTTAGACAACCCCATGAGGGGACATCGGTACATGTTCTGTTGGATAGGGGCGGTGTGCACACCCTCCCAGTGCCAACTAATTGTGGGTTAAGCAGGGCTATGTACTTGCTCCGTCCAGTTCAACCTGTACCTAAGCGTCCTACCTGATCATCTTGCTGGAGTAAATAGTTGTCCGCCAAAACTGGGAGGGCTGCATATTAGATGGCTGTCCTACGTGGAGGGTATAGTAATCTTCGACCATACCTATGTGGGAATGCATAGGACAGCCATCGAACTGCAGAGATACGCTGACTCCAATTGTTTCGTTCTCAATTTCGAAATTATGTGGGCCATGGGAAGGGTTACAAGAGTTCTCCATTTACGTTAACTGAGGGTATAATTGTGGAAGTAGGAAACCATAAATACCTTGGCCTGGAAGTGGACGAAGTAAAATATGCTGAGATTAAGATAGAGAAGATATGCATGGCAAAAATCCTGTCTCCATATTGATAAAATAAATGTGTGAGCAAGACTGTAAGCTTTAGTTTGCAGAAATATTAAAACTATATAAGGCAGAGTGGATCAGAGTGGCAGACTGGGCAGTCCGGGCGGGCTAAGCGGCAAAACGGAAGAGCTACCACTGCGTGACATTAAACATTGCTTTTTACAGCAGCTGGCTCAGGTAAGACTGCAGCGCAGAACTGTCATATTCTATTTTGAAACAGTTGCCCACATACAAACATGCAAAATGTGTACAGAATAATAGGTGTGCAATTGTCATGATACAGGGTTGTAGGAAAATGCACATCAAACCCCACTGCCTCAAATTCCGACATGGGGGAAAGGAGAAGTGGCCAGGTGATGATATTGCAGTCACGGAAAACCCTGACCTGACCGGCGCTGGGAATCATGGGAAATCCCTCGCCAAAGCAAAAATACAGGACGGGAGGGCAGATTAGAGCTACTACAACACACAAATCTAAACTGACATGTAATAGTAACACCCCAGGACCTAAGGCCCCTAATCTGAATATGTCAAACAATGACGACAATAATGTGGTGAAGACGCACGGCTCAACTGAAATTACAGGCTATTTTCAGCCTATAAGCAACAAACAAACATCTATTCAACCCATAAAAACAGTAAAACAGGAAGATATAAGCTCATCGACACCCTCCACATCCATATATAATAACAACTTGCTCCTGAAATGATGCATGAACCTAAAACCAAGGGTACCTGTTATGCACCAACAAGAGGAGTTAATGCAAGGGAGTACTGCAAGGGCAAACCTCTCCTCAACTCTTGACTTGTAAGAACTAGTTTCATCCTCATCTGATGATTCCTTCTCAAGTGATTTTTCAAACCCCACTAGAAATACAACTTTGATCAACACAGAGGAATGACAGGTGAACATTGATAAATGGTCGGCAGTGACAGAACCCATCAAACCAAGCAAAGAACTGCAAAGCCAATATATATTTCTGAGTGAATACGGCACACTTGCTTGCTTTTCTTCTGACTCCCTGCAAGATAACTCTTTTAAGGACCCGGAAGTAAGTGTGGTAACAGATCAGAATCCTTTACACAGGCAGAGAAATAGTCCCCCGAAGAAGGAGGTTCTGAAAAAAAAAACATACATAAGAGGAGTACAAAGGGATCGAAGAATAATAAAAAGACCATGATGAGATCGAACACCCTATGGCTGGCTGCCTCAAGAAATCAAGATCTACAGTGTGTTGAAGAGGGGGGTTGCTATATTCTAACACAAGCGGAGAAGAGAAAAGGAGCAGTGCCCACAAGCAAAATAAAAATTAAACACACATTAGATAAATGGTGTCAACCTGGCGCACCAGAAAACGTACCTGAGCATATGAGGAATGATGGGGCTAAGCACCTAGCCGGGGACTTGACAATGGCCCTAACACCTACAAAAGGAACACACCCAACCAGGGCACAGTCTGACAATAAGGCCAACAAAAACCTGACATGGGAGCCCACAGCCATATGTAAAATCCCTACTGGATCAACTGTTAAATCTGAGATCGAACAGGAACATGAGAAGGAGAGCGAAACCTGGTACTCAAGAATAAAAGCTAAGGGCCAAAAGGCGATCTCACAGCCTCAACAAAATACTTGGCACCCGTGAGAGGCTTTGTTCCCTACAGAAGTTGCCACTTCAAACAGTAGCCCACTCTTATGCTGCTCAAAGTTGCTCTAAATGATGCATCTGATTCCAGACTTGAGAATAGTTACATGGAGTAACACTAAAAAAGAGGAACTTCCAAAAATGGGAAGCATCTCTAATTGGGCAATACTAACTTGTGTATCACCTATTATTGTTCATACTATGTCCTATTACTCGAAATCCTTCGCACAAATGGGATTCCAGATGCAGGGAAACACAGAGATCTATGATCTCAATAGAACCTTGCAGAACCCCCAATACCAAAGACAAGGATGTTGGGAAGAAAATACAAATGAGTGCCAAGGAGGGCTGGCACAGGGCATCTATAATTGACAGAAGTAAACCGACATGTATGGCTTGAGATTCCTATCTTGGAATACCTGGGACTTTAACTCCTACGGGCGAAAACTGAGGGCCCAAAAATGGTAAGCGCTGGTGATATCTTTGTGTTACAAGAAACATGGGAATGTCATGGCCTTTTAATAAGTGGCTTCTCTCTCCTCACTCAACCGGCAAACAAAGGGAGATCAGATTGCCTATATGGCGGCCTATGCATAGGAGCGAGAGTGCATCTTGAGATCACACCTTATATGGGCTCAATCCACTTAGAATAACTCAATGCAGTCGTGATCAGCAGATTTCCCACACCCAACAGGAAGTAATTGATCATCACATCATACGATCCCCCAGAGAATTGTATCACCTCAGAATTGCTTGAGAAAGTTGACAAGATACTTAAATCATGGTGTGGTCAGAATGGGGGGGGGGCAAAGAGCTGCCATATTAGCAGATGACTTCAACACCCATTGTGCTCCACTGGAAGAAATGGAGCTCTGTGTGGGAGGAGATGGCATGACATCCAGGACAACGAGTTTGTGCTCTGAGAGATAGACTGTACTAATGGAAAAAGGGAGGAAATGGGTGATGGCACTTACCGCCTTGTGAAGTGTATCTGATAGAACCTTGTAACATATCTGACATCTAGAATTGCACCACATGGAAATCTAGAGGCCAATCCTCATGCCTAGATGCGATCTTCATGTGCACTAACCTCGAGAAGCATAGCTCAAGCTGCAAGATTAAATTGAATGATCTATGTGATACACTCTCAGCCATGATAGAATATACGATGGTGGCGAGTAAGAAGCCCTTGATTGCCCTGTCCATGGTTAACCTTCAGGGAAAAAGAATCCAGTGGATAGCCATAAACATGGCGTTGGGAAACACAATTCTACTTGAGGTAAAAGAGTGGTACCTGCCACAAAATAGAGAATCCTGTACATGAGCCAAACAGGTTTTCGTCAAGGCTTCATTATGGTACATTGCATATGGACGGTTAAATACATTTGAGCAGAAATCATGGAAACTCCTGGGGCCCGAATATATGTAGCATTCGTGGATTTCTCTGACGCCTTTGACTGTGTCATTAGAAACCAACTTTGGGCCAAACTGGAGGCCTGGGGGATAGACTGTTACTTATTACACTTCATCAAAGAATTAAATACGGATGCAAACATATTGGTGAGAACGTCTCAGTAGGATCATGTGACACAACAGATTGATAAACATCTAGGCCTAAAACAAGGCTCTGTACTAGCCCTTACTATTTACAACTTGTATGTGAGTGATTTATGTGAATACTTTAAGAATTGTCTGAACTTTCCACCTAAGCTAGCGGGCATACCCTGTACCCTACTATTGCTATGAAGACGATACAACCCTCATTGACCAAACCCCAATAGGGCTCCAGAGAGCTCTGAATTGTCTGGAAAAGCAGGCAATTACTAATGGGTTAAAGATTATCCAATGTAAATCTAATAAAAATAACTGGTTCTTGGGTAGGATCAAACTAGAAGTTGTAGAAGCCTACATTTAAATGGGTAGCCCAATACTGATGACACCAAACATACAAAATGGAATAAGGCCTAATGCTAAGACATTTCTTGGTGGAACACACTATTTGGCGGGCAAATACAACTGAAAAAACCAGGGGAAATCTGGCACACACAGAATTAAGTAATACTGCATTGGAACATCTAAGCAGCCTGAATATTGAGTTATCTACTGAGGGGGAAAAAGAGCAATTTAAAGTGAAGCTCAGAGCTAAATCTATGTTTTACAATAAGGTGCAAAACGTAGACCAACTAAACACAAAACAAAGATACTCAGAATATATAAAACAGGAATTCCCTTTAAATTAACACCAGTCCTACTTGGTCAAATGGACAAGTATGATATTATGTAGATTCGTTGCATACATGCAGTTGAATATACTGCCTGTCTACGAATACACAGGTGCATGGGGGTGCATCCCGTGGGAAAAGCATAGGTGCAGGCTATGCAGTAAGCAGATAGAGTTGGCACGTCTTGTCCTCTTGGGATGTGAAGCGCTGGACATGAAATACAGGAAAAGTTATGATCACTTTGTGGGAGAAGGATTTGGCTATAAAACAGACCAATTATGGTGAGAGATATATATGGCCAACTTGCTTGTAATTGCAGTGGCTATGCTTCACTTTTGGAAGCAATATCTGGGGAAACCACCAACAGGAAGTGGAAACCACATATATTGCTAACAAGATAGGGCCTTTTAAAACAAATATCCCAATAAGTGGCAGAGGAGGTTAAAAGCTATTCCTTCTCCCCCCTTTCCCAATACTTTGCTATGAGTTGACCTGATGCATTTATACTTTGCACTATATTTTAACATTGGAGTTTACAATGTTTCTATTGCTTTTATGAATGTATTGTTCTATTCTAGTATTGCATACATGATATTATCTGATGTTTCTTCCTATTATCATAAAATATGTGTTATATGTGCACAAGTGAGTTTGTCATAAGCACTTAATAAAAATTAAAAAATAAAAATAAGAAGGGTTTTTTTCCTGCAGTGGTCTATGGCCTGGAAGAAACTTGTATGACAGAGTGGATCTGGCTAAAACGTACAGAAGTTACATTCTGGAGATATTGAACTTATACGACTTGAATTAAATTTATCATCATTGGCCTCCCAGGTACTAAAAAGAAGAGACATTTTGCCAATTATGGCCAGGAAAAATCATCAGTGGCCCCTCCTTGAACTGCTGGGAAAGGCTATAGTTGATGGCTCTAAAGGGAGTGGTTTAGCTGCTTGGGCAGATTTATCTCTCAACTTGTTTGAATGTCTGGATTGGATACCAAATTGGTCGTTAAACATTTTCAAACTTTGGGAATTTAAGGAACAACAGACAAAGAAGATAACAGAGTGGGAATGGATTGCAAACATTAATAATCTCCAGAGATACCAGACGCATAGCTGAATGTATTCCAAATTTAAAGCTTCTCAATCTTATTTGCTCAAATGTCCAGCCATTACTGTTCATAGATTTGATCTATTATTGCGATTAGATCAGTTACCCACTTGACGACCTTTGGGCCTAGACAGGGTATTCTGAGGGAGCTGCATACATGTCATATTTGTTTAAACCCTGAAGGTATTGAAAGTGAGCGTCCCCGAAAAAGGCATTTAAAACTCCACAATAAGAGTCAATGATGGACACACCCCAGATGGGAATGAGACCAAGACCAAGTGCGGGTGAAGTCAAAAAGTTTATCTAAACCACTATAGGATAAGCAGAGAACTCTGCAAACTCTGAGAGCGCTCTGCCAATCATCAGCAAACATCTACATTTGGTTAGAAATTCACGTCACCTATGCCGTTGGAACTAGGGATTACATGAATCGATGAGATTGGGCAAAAGGGAATAAAGATTATAGATTCTGTAGGGTCGGCGCTCCGGCTTGGTGAGACTCTGCATGGTGTTGTGATGATGCTTGAAGGTCAGTTTAGCTCATCAGGGTGGAGTACCAGGTCAGGAGCTGTTCGAGTTGATACATCTTGGCTGCACTAACATGTTGCCCTTGTGGCCACACATACTCATTCATTGTTAACTTCTGCTTCAAATTGTCTTATAAATCCTACAAGTTGTTAATATAACATCACAAGAGAAATAACACTAGATGCTCTCAATGCATCATCATAAAAACATTATTTAAAAAGGGGCAGCTTTGTGAGTCCAGGTGCCTTATCAGGGGGCATGTGTCAGGATACCGTTATCATTCTGCTTTGTTAGATTTAGTAGGAGACATCTTTATAGTATGTTAGTACAAGAGTGAATAAACTGCCACCATGGTCATTCGAGGTTGGGGTGAACTAGAATACTATCGGGTCAGGGGGCACATAGCTGGTACATCAAAAGGCGATGGGATGTGGGGGCTTGCTGCCCATAATTCTTTTGACCGGAGCATGAAGGTACAAAGTGATTTTATGGTGTCATTGTGTGTCAGGGGGAATGGGGGAAGGCAAATACTGTGTGGAGGTACAGCAGGAAGGCGAGGAGGTATATCTGTATTATTCCAACATCAGAAAAAACAAGGGCCTTCAATTGTTAGCCCAGCCTGGGGAGGGAGGGGGGTGGTGTCTGAGTACGCGGCTCTGTAGGGGAAGGGAGAGATGGCCCTGTGGCTTCTCGTGCATCTACCTTATAGTGTTGCATTCACATCATTATAAATGAGAGACGGGATTATGCCAGTATAAAGTTACGCTCACCTGGTATCCACGGGGACGCCACTCAGCTGTGGGGACTCTGGTATCCTTCTCAGCCGCTCCCAGGTATGATCAGCGGAGAAGTTCTGCCTGGAATACAGGTAGGCAATGTTCAAGACTGGGCAACTGGGGTAAGAGCCTCCCAACACCCCGTATGCCTGCAGCCCCTCCCCGGACCTTTCCTCACCTTGCCAACGGTGCCAGGATTGGCCCCAAGAGGGCTTCAGCAAAGGATGCCTGAGTTTGTTTGAGACCCGATCCAAGGCCCATCCTGGCCCATATGCTGGCCAGGTTTTTTTTTTATACGGGTTGTGACAGCCCTCCCCCTAAGGCCCCTCTCAAGGTGTTCCATGTGTCCGGCCCAGGCTTAGTTGGGAAGTTTCAATGGTATTTTTTGATCAGACGTGGTGCATGAATGTTCCCACGAGGTTCCTAGGACCTATCTTGGGGTCCAAATCCTTTCCAATCAACTAGATAGTAAAACTTGCCCCTTGAGTACTTGGAATATAAAATGTTTCTGACTGGTTCCCCGTCAATACGTATGGGTTTTGGTGGTGTCCCAATCCATGTACCAGACTGCATCGGTTTTAGAAGGGACACGTGGAATACCGGATGGATTTGTAGGTTAGCTGGTAAATCCACTATGACGGCTGCCTGATCAATAATTGCTTTGATGGTGTAAGGCCCTAAGTACCTGGGTTGAAAGGTCCGGGTTCCTTTAATGGGTACAAATTTGGCGGCCAGCCAGACCTTGTCTCCTACCTGATAGTCAGGGGCCTTTTTCCGGTATTGGTCGGCAAATTGCTTTTGTTTTTCTTTGGCGTGAGTAATATGTTCTTTGGCCTTTATGAAAGCTTGAGTGATGTTGGTGTGAAGAGTTTTTACTGCTGGAATTTCCAAACTGGTTGGGAGAGCCAGTTCTGATGTACGTGGATGTCTACCATAAAGGGTATAAAAGGGTGTTTGTCCAGTACTTGAATGCAAGGAATTATTATATGCGTACTAGGCTATCCAAAGTAAATCCTTCCAGTCTCTTAGTTCCTGATGCAACATGCACCATAGGTATTGTTCGAGGGTCTGGTTGGTCCTCTTGGTTTGACCGTCTGTTTGTGGGTGTTGGCTAGTTGATAGCCGGATGTCAATTTGCGCCATTGCGCAACACTTTCTCCAGAAGTTGGAGACAAACTGGCTACCTCGGTCGCAGATCAGGATTGATGGAAAGCCATTTAGTTTGACAATACCATCCAGGAACACTTTGGCTAGCGTAGATGCGTCAGGGAGGCCTTTGAGTGGAATAAATTGTGTCATTTTTGAGAATAAGTACACGACTACGAGGATGGTGTTAAACCCTTGGCTGGGATGTAGGTCAGTGATGAAGTCGAGGGAAAGAGTGTGCCATGGAGTGGGAGGAATGTCCAAAGGTTGCAGAAGACCGGATGGTTTTTGTTTTTGCGTCTTGTTTAATGCACAGACTCCGCAGGACTGAATATATTGGATGACATCCTTACACCAGGCAGGCCACCAGAGGTTCTGTTTTACCTTGGCTAGAGTCTTGGTAATTCCATGGTGCCCTTCGATCAGGGAATTGTGATAACCTGAAACAATTTGTTGTTGTAAGTCCTTGGTGGGTACATAAAACCGATCTTTAAAAAAGGGTAAGTGATCTTTAATGGAATATTGTTCTCCTTGCGCTTACCATGCGAGGAAGGCATCTGAGTTCATGGTTCGTTGAATCTTATCTCTCAGTTCTACTTGGGTTAAGGCCATAGTGAGGCCCAAGAGTTTGTCTTCCGGTATGATGTGGACTGTGTCTGGGGTCGTATATACCAAGTCATCAGTGCCTGTCCGAGAGAGTGCGTCAGCTTTTCCATTCTTGGCCCCTGGTCGAAAAATGATGACATAGTCGTATTCGGCGAAGAAAAGGGCCCACCGCAATTGGCGTGAAGACTGAGCTTTAGCTGTTTTAAAGTATTGCAGGTTTCGGTGGTCCGTGATAACTGTAATGGTGTGTCTGGCCCCCAGAAGGTAGTGCCGCCAGGCCTTAAAGGCAGATTTGATCGCCAAGAGTTCTTTGTCCGTGATGGCATAATTCATCTCCGGAGGAGAGAATTCTTTTGACCAAAAGGCCACTGGATGTATCTGGCCTGTTTCTGTATCTCTTTGTGAGAGGACAGCTCCCATTGCTATACTGGAAGCGTCTGTTTCCACGATATAAGGAAGATCTGGGCAAGGAGGTCGCAGGATTGGCGCGGAGGTGAACCTTTTCTTGAGTTCCTGAAAAGCGTTTTCTGCTCCTTTGGTCCAGGCACATTTTTTGTTATTTTTTCGTAGCAATATGGTGATCGGGTGTACGACCTGTGAGAAGTCTGGTATGAACCGGCGATAGAAGTTCGTAAAGCCCAACATGCTCCGTACCCCTTTTACTGACGTTGGTGATGGCCATTTCAAAACGGCGTCTACTTTATGGGGGTCCATTCTGATGCCTCCTGGAGTAAGAATAAAACCCAGAAACTAAACTTTGGTGACATGAAGGAAACACTTTTCCAGCTTTGCATATAAACGATGTTCCCGGAGCATGGAGAGGACTGAACGGACGTGCTTGATATGATCCTGTTTTGAAGTTGAGTACACTAAGATATCATATATGTACAGTAGGGTGCAGACATCAATTAACTCTCTCAAGACGTCATTCATGAAATACTGAAATGCTGCAGGAGCGTTGCATAACCCAAAGGGCATGACTTGATATTCTTACAAACCATATTTGGTGTGGAAAGCAGTTTTCCATTCGTCACCACTTCTGACCTGCACCAGCTGGTATGCTCCTCGAAGGTCCAGTTTGGTGTAAATTTGGGCATCTTTGACCTGGTCCAGCATTTAAGGGATGAGCGGCAAGGGGTAACGGTTCTTCACAGTGATCTGGTTTAATGCGCGGTAGTCAATACAGGTTCTTAAGTCCCCTTCTTTTTTCGGTGCGAAGAACAAAGGACTAGATGGACGGATGAATCCATTTGCGAGGTACTGGTCCAAGTAAGCCTTCAGATGAAGGTTTATGGGTTCCGTGAGAGCATATATTCTGCCGCAAAGAACTTGAGCACCGGGAACAAGGTCAATCTGGCAGTCATAGGGCCTGTGCGGCGGCAGCGTGTTTGCTTGGTTCTTCTGGAATACATCCTGGAAATCGTGGTATTCCTCAGGCATGGTATTAGTTACTCCCAGAGTTGCCACTTCAGGAGTTGTAGAGATACTGAAAGCAGGTTTCTGTTCTTGGTAATAACAGGCTGGGGAGCAGTCGCTGGGGAAGCTAAATTTTCTTGCCCACCAGTCAATCAAAAGGGTGTGAGCGACTAACCATGGCATCCCTAGTATGAGCCGGAATTGAGATGCCTTGATGAGATCGAACGAAATAAGTTCCCGATGTCCTTCCTGGCACAGCAAGGTTATCTCGGCTGTGCGCTGGATTACGGGTCCGGAAGCGATTTCTGTCCCATCCACTGTGGTTACCTTGTCTGTAGTCGGCTTGGAACACAGGGGAAGCCCCATCTCTGCAGCCAGGTCCTGATCTATATAATTCCCAACTGCTCCACTGTCGATGTATGCTTCAATGGCATGCATTCTTGACGATCGTTGGTTATTAATTAAGATCACCGGTATTGCAAAGTGTGAGGTCGGTGGCTCTTTTCTCTCACTCGACAAACTGACCTCTACGTTTGCTGAGCTGGGTAGTTTCCCGACTGACACTCCTTCTCTTCATCTTTTTCCGTGGCTCCAACGATCTTCCTCTGAGGTTTCACTGGGCAGTCCTTCAGGAAATGCCCCGACTTTCAGCAATACAGACATAGTTGTTGTTGTCTCCTTTTATCTCGCTCTTGTTTTGTTAGTGGGGGTCGTACCCCTCCGATTTGCATGGGCTCCACAGTATTTTCTTGCACTCGAGTTACACTGTCTCTAGGTCGAATGTACACTGGCCGAGGGTCCATTTTAGAACGCTCTGCTTTTCGGTCTTGTTGGTACTACGAAACAGAATATTTTCATTGTGAAAAGAAGACATGCCAAAATCTTTTAGAAAGGCACAAACAGCTTTATTAACATTGCGCCTTGCTTTTGCCATTTGTGGACCAAATGAAGAAGAACGAAGCCACATTTGTCTCTGCGCAATCTGTGAAAATATCACTTGAGAATTAGGAAACATGTCCATAACCTTCCCAAATTCTTCTTTCATAGCAAATTGCAAAAACATTCCAGTCACATGTCCTAAACTGTTCCCTCCACAATGAATTACAATTATGTCTGGATGTTGCTCTGTCTCCAAAGTAGCACAGAGAGGTAGCAAGTCCAACCACTTCATTCCACGTACACCATGCCAGTGTACTTCCACATGTGGGAATCCAAGATCTACAGCTACTCCACAGCTTTCTGCATGCACCTTCAACCAATGTGTCCACAAATCTCCCAAAATCCAAACAATCTGTTTTCTGAAACACACAGCCATAGCTATCTTTTGTTCTCTCAGCAAAAAGAGTATCTGAGAAACTCTCTCATGGCACAACACACCCACAGTTGGGCAAAAAATCAATATCTAAATTAAAAACAGCGCTATATACAAACAAAGTTACTAATTTCAAGCTTTTACAATTGCAATGAAGACCAGTCTCCTGAAAAGAAGCAGTCGAATTCGAAGAACAAAGAAGAACTAAGAAGTTACCTGTTAATTTAAGAAAAAAAGTAAGTAGAATATCACCATAATATTTGTATTATTAATCAAACATACTATAACGTTAATACAAGCTATTTTGGTGCCTAAAAATAGAGATTGTGTGCCATTTTGTCCAAAAATCTCCATGTCTTAAACAGCGATTTACAGCCAGAATGGCCCACAAATTCCTATTTTTGGACACACAAATTACCCAAATGAACCGCTACAATTTTCTTATTATAGAACAAACAACTGTTTTAATTGTATACATTAGATTTACTATTTGTACTTTTCCACACCACTAGCTTACTTTTTTTTTGTCATCTGAACCCCAGTTTAGTAACACATAAATTCAAGAATACCTATCCCTACTAGTTGTAGTTCCCAATGCACAATCACACACCATTACATACATCTTTATCATCTTACTCAAACACTCATGCACACAGCACACATACATTCCAGAACACCCCAACCCATATCTTCTTTATTTTTTTTAACAGACCCTAAAGAATGCCTACCAAAAGTCAAGTCCGTAGAAAGCAACGCAAAAGTAGAGCAAATGAAAATAAAAGTGTCCAACATAAGCATCCATCTCTAGCATAATTTGTAAAAAAAAGTTGAAACAAAACAGCTAATACAGTCATTTACTGAAACACAAGAAGTTTCAAGTACAAAAACTTTGCCTCCTCTATCAAAATGTAAAACAAACCAAAACACAATTAACAGAAAATCAGCTATCACTACAGATAAAACTACTTCTTCAAATTTTAATATAGTGCAAAGTAAGCATACCAAGAAAAGTATTTTAGCCAAAATGTACCATCACAAAGTCCTTCAAAATCTTATGAAAACAGGAGAGGAATCAGGTTCAATGCTTAAAACCTATCGTAGGAAATTAATCTTAGAAGCGTTGACGGACAGTGCAATTCTTCTGAAAAGAAAGTTATTTATTTTACTGTTAAACAAAATGAAACCACTAACAAAACTAATAACTAAATTACAAAAAAGACTTCTCAATAAGCGAAATGTCAACAGAAAGAACGTCTTAAGTATCTGCGAAGGTGAATGGAATCACACTACGAGCACAGAACCATATTTTAATGAAGAAGCCTACAAACAAAAGCAAACAAATACAATTGCCATTCATAGCAGTGGTCGAGGTTATGAAAAAGTGAATAATACCATAATGCAACAAGTAGTACTCCTTACAAAAATATGCCCTGAAAACTTAGAATTACCCCTCCATTCAACTGAATCAGAACGTCTAGTGTACAAATGGCCATGCACGTCAATGTGTAACATTCCCAAACAATGTTTCAAATCTTTACGCCAATTCCTCAATAAATATGTAAAAAGCAAAGACAAAATCAAAATTAAATTACTGCAAAATATGGATACCTGTCCAGTGCGCAAGTGCACAGGAGTACAAGGACATTCACTGGCCTGCATTACAGGACCTACTTGTAAAACCACTTTCCATGATATCGAAAGGATATCAACACATCATTCAACTATAACTATAAGAAATCTAGTCTGTAAACTGTACTATGCTAAAAGTCCTGCTTTAGCACTAACAAAGTTAAATAACATCCTTCTACATGGGACAGCAAAAGACCTACTTGAAGAAATTCACTATATCCAGAAAAAATATTTTGGAAGTAAAAGCCATTTACAGAATGAAATAGCTTTAAACCAATTAAGCAACAATTCTACATATGGCAACCTTTTGCTAAACACATACAAAAAAGAAATACTAAAATTTAAAAGTACATCAGCAGAAGTACCAAACCATGTATGTGTATGTTACCGTAGAACTTTTTTATAAAAGTAACACAAAAACTGTAGACCTATCATACAAAATAGAAGACAATGAAGATTCTAAATGGTTTGAATTAGCTCTCTACCTTGTAGCAGAAAACAAATATGAAACAACTGAGCCCTTAATACTTTGCAGTTACTGCACTACAAAACTTGACAACAACCAAACTCCTTCACGTGCTATCACAAATAATTTGGAATTATACCCAGTACCAAAACCCCTACAACAACTTAATTTATATGAGAGCATCATAATTCAAACAGTGCACCAATTTCAAGCAATAATACGCCTCCAACCAAAAACAGCAAAATTACCTCCCTCTGAATTGGTAAAAGGCATTCGTGGAAAAGTAGTTTATTTACCATTAGATCTAAAAGAAAATGTGCATACTCTAGGAGTACAACGTCCAATGCAGCAATCTTTAATTATCTTAGTAAATGGAGTACCTACAAAAGACAAAAAAATATGGCAACAGCTGGTAGATTTATATAAAGTTAGACAAGCCTTCCAATATCTTAAAGAGAATAATGAATATTACAAAGAAATTAATATTGAAGAAAACTTGAAAGATACAACTGAAATAATTCAAGAAACACAAGAAGCTGGTCAATTTGAACTACTAGATCCTGCTATATTATCAAATACTTTAGACCATTATACAATGGCCCACCCACTTGGTTTGTTACATTAAGTTGTGCAGAATATGCATGGGAAGATTTACATGATTTCCTACGCATATCAAATAAAAACAAAACAAACATAGATATACTAACACCTGGAGAACTTTGTTCTTCGGATCCTGTTAATGTTTCAAGATATTTTCACCATCGCTTCATTGCTATGCTACATTTTATTTGTAATAAAACTGTTCCTCCCCTTGGAGAAGTGCAACACTTCTTTCGGAGAAAAGAATACGAAGCACCCCATATCCACATGCTTTTATGGATTAAAGATGCTCCTAAATTTGGTCAAGACAGTGATGCCACTGTTTTACAGTTTATTGAAAAATATGTCACTTGTGAAATTCCATCAGAAGCCACAAATAGTGATCTTCATGCACAAATTTTACAATTTCAAAGACACAAATGTGGAAAATATTGTCGTCGCAAATACAAAAACAAAGGGAAATACTACACCAAATGCCGATTTGGTTTCCCTAGACCAGTTACAAATACAGGTCAAGTGAACAACCTCATGTCTTCAGTTAGACATAGCGTTAAAGGTAAGTCACCTAAAAATACATATTACATAAAAAGAAAAGAAGAAGAAAAATATATCAATGATTATAATGCAATCATTGCCCACTTATGGAATGCAAACATAGATGTGCAGTACATTGCAGACAATTCTACTGCAGTTGCACAATATGTCCCAGCATACTTAACTAAAGCAGAAAAGACAGAGCTCCAAGACCTCTGGAATGACCTGTCATCAGATACAACAGTATCTCAGAAATTATACAGCTTGGGCATAAAAATGCTCACCCATAGAGAATGTGGATCATATGAAGCAGCTGATCGTTTAACTGGTACTGCATTGTATGGTACATCTGAAAATATAGTATGGCTAAGTCTTGGTCCAGCTAAATCTAGAAAAAGAGTTCTAAAATCATATGAAGATATAGAAACAATAGCAAAACATGATCCCAACAGCCAAGACATTTTAAAAAACAATTTATTGGACACATACTACCCAAACAGAAGTAATACTTTGGAAAACATGTGTCTATACCACATAGCCCAAAACTACACATACAAAAATAATATGAAACCTGATGAAAAAAAAGGTAAATATAGAGTGACAAACTGTGAAGGCAGCTTAGTTAAACTCACTAAACCAAATTTAATTAATCATATCAAATTGTCATTAAAGACTCCTCAACATAAAGAAGTATATTACATGTCCCTGCTACAACTCTTCAAACCATGGAGAAAAGAAGAACAATCACTAGATAACTATGACTCATATGAGGATGCTTTCAAAGCAAATGAAAGCACTATAACTGATGTAAACTTTACACAGTACAAAAAAATGTTGCACAATGAACAGCAACACGAAGAAGAACTCCAAGCCCAACTAGATAAGGAAACTCCTGACAGTAGTCAACCTTCTGTAACTGGAAGCCAAGAACCACTGGGAGAACCACTAATAATAAATGAGGCAGAATTAGCTATGATAGAAGTAGAAAACACCATGTGTCAGTATGAAGAAAAGGAAGACTTAACTATACTACAATCAAAACTAAACAATGAGCAAAGTAGCATTTTTCAAGAAGTAACAAAACAAATTGCACATAGTGTAAAACATGAAAATAAATCATAATTATAAACCTATACTACTGTACGTCAGTGGTGAAGCTGGTTATGGCAAAACATTCCTAATCAAAATCATTAGTAATTTCCTTCAACAATCGACAAACAACAAACTGTCAGCTGTTGTCACTGCCCCCAAAGGTTTAGCTGCCTACAACATAGGTGGTATTACATTACACCGATTACTACTATTACCAGTAGAACACCAGAACAAATTAGACTATTACAAACTTTCTGCAGAAGCTGCAATGGAATTACACAGAGTATTGAAACAAATGAAAATGCTACTAATAGATGAAGTGAGCATGGTCTCCAACCTGATGTTAGCTTTGATTCACCTCAGATTACAAGAAGTACTCAAAACAGACAGTGAAGAGCTCTTTGCAGGAAAACACATTATTGTTTTTGGAGATCTGCTTCAATTAACCCCAGTAAAAGGTGAGCCTATTTTTAAAACATTAGGACACAAACTCTGCCGTAAAACTGTTGGCAGCATTGGAAATGTCAACCTTTGGCAACATTTCCAATACAGAGAATTAACAGAAAACATGCGGCAATCTGCAGATCTCACGTATGCCAACATTTTAAAAAGTATCAGAGTTGGTATACTTTCTAAAGAAGCAGAAGCAATATTGAAAACCCGGCACATTAATGCACTTTATGGCGATAATGCATGTGCTACAGATGTTATGGAACAATTAGCCCACAAAAATGTCAATTGTATGGCCTTAATGCCAACTCTTGCAAGCTGTTTCAAATTCAATGAAATCATGCTAAGTAAAGAAATGCAACCAATCATAGAAATTAGCGCCACAGACAAACTAGATGTACATGGTATGACACTACCCATGTGTGACGAAGCCACAACAAGACTAAATAGTTTAGAAAAATCAATCTCAAACACAGCAGGCTTAGAAAAGATATTAAAATTATCCTTAAATTGCAGAGCAATGCTTAAACGTAGCCTTGAAGTGGACCAAGGACTAGTTAATGAAGCACTGGGTACAGTTGTTGGCTTTCAAACATACCCACGCAACAACAAAATTCAGTTTGTCAATATACTCTTTGACAAACTTTCAGAAGTAAAAATGATAGGACGCTCAACAGCTAGATTCCTTCTATTCAAAGATATGTTTGTACGCAGAGAACAATTTTCTCTAACTCTTGCATACGCAGTCACGATTCATAAATCACAAGGTCTTACCCTAGACAAAGCAATGATAGATATTGGTAACACAGTCTTTAAAGAAGGACAGAGCTATGTAGCACTATCACGCTTACGTACACTTGACGGTCTATTTCTAATCAACTTTGATGCAAGTAAAATAAACGCTGATATTCCTTGCATTTTAGAATACAATAGACTTCGCTCACTATACACCCCCCACCTAAACACATATTCTGTTCCACAAAAAGTAAAACGTTATAAAAGAAAAATAAATCAAACAGAAATGCAACAGGATGATACTGCAAATCCCCCAAAGTGAGTAAAAGAAACTAATACTTCATCAAGTACCACAAGTAAAAAAGAATCAATTAGGGAAAGTAAACCAAGTACTTCTTTAAAGAAGGAAGACAAACTCCAAAAAAAGCAGTTAGATACAGAACTACCTAGACTATTTAAATTCTCAAATATAGTTGGTGTAAGTTGCTACGCAAATGTAGCAATGAATATTCTATTCAATTACCACCAATTGTTGACAACATTTACTTACACAGTACAGACCCATTGTGTTTGCAAATGTTAGTACTTCGCAGAAATGCAGCAAACAATCCTGACAACACGTATAGTGTTTTTGGAATAAGACAACAATTGGACTACTGTGCTGGAATGGAGAAATTCACTATAAATTCACAGGAAGATCCACAATAATTTCTAATGTACTTACTACAAGTACTTTCAGATTTCATACATGTGGAAACATACATGCACTCTCTGCAACAATGTGACACAAGAAGAAATCCCCAATAAATGCTTCATATATTTATCAATACCAAATTGTGAATCCATTCCATTTCAGTGACTTGTACAAAATGCAAACCATGGTAGATTATGCTCTACCTGCAATTCAGATAATCGCTCCACGTTAGTAATACAAACACATATTAAATACATAATACTAATGCTTCTATGTTACAATGCAGATGGTACCAAAAACAACTGCAAGCTGACTGGATTCACACATGGTCAAATATCACTTGGTAAGAAAACCTTCACAACAATAGGTATAATCTATCACGCAGGAGCCACAACCAATTCAGGGCACTACACTGCATATATAAAAAAGAAATGTGGATGGTTTGAATGTAATGATAGTACCATTACTCTAAAGCAGAGATTACCAGGAAATCTTACAAATGCTCATTTGATGTTCTTAAAACCAAAATTTGATAACTAAACTGTATTTAAACCCTAAGTAAACTTGTGTTAAAAAAATATAAACTGTTAGAATACTCCAAAAGCTATCTAACTGCTCAAAGATTCTACAACAACTAATCAGATAAATGAATACCACTAAATTAGACCAAAAAATACACAGTTAGAATACGACAATTGGTATCTAACTGTCCCAAAATTTAACAATATCCAAATAGATAAATCAATACCACTAAAATATATCAAAAAAATAGACAGTTAGAATATGCCAGTTGGTATCTAACTGCTCCAAAATTTTATAATATCAAACCAAATAAATAATATGTTACTGCTCCAAAAAAATACAACAAGCCAAAGTATAAAGCATTAGCCAGAAACAACAAGTAAACACTGAAAACAAACAAACAAATAAACTGTAGCATAACAGAAAAAGGTTTTTTTTTTATCCAACATGGATTTTTTTTCTCCCACAGACCCAATGATTTTAGCAACAAATACAGAAACTCAGCAAATTGCACAGTACTCTGATTTGTAATCTACTAAATATGAGGGTCCAAAAAAAATATAAGTATATTGATTATACAATGTAATAAGTCATTACAAAACACTAATACTAACATGCCATTTTCTTTTATCACAGAAATGAACAAGAAAAACATGGACTCCTGTTACTAGACCAAACAGTAAGTATACAATAATAAGGAGAACCATAGCAGCATATCACATCCATAGTATCTAATACCTTTGTTCCTTATACATTTGTTTTTCACCCAAAGTTATAAGCAAATATGAATGTGATATGCTGCAGTGGTTGTTGCCAGGGCATACAGTCTTGGGTGCATGGCCAAATGGCGGGTGTCGGTGATCTTCTATCGTGTCTAACCCTTGTCCGGAGTATTCATCATACTTCCTCCTCCCAGCCTCCCTTCTTCTTCTTCTCCTATTGCTCCTGGGGTTCACTTTACCTTTTTCTACATCATGCTGCATTAAAGGCGTTCCCCCCACTGTCCCCTTTTCCCATTCGTTATAGAAGGCAATAAACCTCTCGGCTGTCTCTGCATCTTCTTCCTTTACACTTGTGGGGAATTCATAACCTATAGAAGTTTCAAATGTTGGTGTTACAGTGGTGGTGATGGTGTCATCATATAACCAGGGTAACTCAGAAGGATTTGGATTGTTCAGTTCATAAATGTTGTATTCAGAGGCATTGTACGGGGCAATAGGACGTGGAGCTACCTGTTAATCCCTTGTACCATTTGGCTGCCATGTGCCATCATGGTGGATACCATGTCCCCATATTAGTTTAAAGCCATCCCATATGAGGTGGGTCCCTTGTTTTATCATGCTCGTCCCATTCTCTCCCCCCTCATTTATATCAACAGATATAAATGCTACTGCCCAATATATCACTAGGCCAAACATCTTTGTAAAAAATGTCACAGCACACACAAATAAACCACACTCATAAGAATATTTACGCAAATCAAAGTTACTATTTCCATTTCTATCTATTCTAATGTTGTTTGCAGCGGGGGCCCCCTCCGTTCCAATGGTTTCTCTTACATGATGAGACATAAAAGTGCATTAAGCAACTCATAACATTCATTTTTATACTTTTTTTCATGTTTTACACTATTTATAATTATTTCCTTATTTGCATGTTTATTCTTTAAACCAAGAGAGGAAGGAGAATGAGAGAGAGAGAGAGAGAGAGAGAGAGAGAGAGAGAGAGAGAGAGAGAGAGAGAGAGAGAAAGAGAGAATAGTATTTCTTCATTCCATCACCGTTAGTATGTACATCTGGATATTTATTAATTTAACTTTCCTTCTAATTTTCACATGTGTACCGCTAGATCTTCACCTTTCCCCTATCAAGTTTGTGTTTCTTCTTTGTCCATTCCCATTTCTGTTTCCTGCGTTATACTTTCGTAAGCTTTTTGTACGTCTGTCAGATGTATCCAATATCTCAGGCCCTTCACCTTTACGGCAGTGGGTGTACAGTACACTACTTCATATGGGCCATGAAATCTTGGAGAGTTCCACCGAGGAACGAAACTCCTCACATACACATCTCCCCTGGCATTAGCTGGCCTGTTGGGCTATCTGTTGCTGGAGTTACTGTGTCACTTGTTGCTTCTTGTGTGAACGGGGGTGCTAAATGCCTTGCAATCATGCAGGCTTCTTTTGTGAGCTTCATCAAGTATTCATTGAATTCTTCCTCTATCACTGTAGCACTTCTGTGGCCGTCTGAATGTCTGCAGAGTGGGGAGTGTGCAGTATGCATGCGTCTTCCTGTCACTATTTCATGGGGGGACAAATGGTGGTCCTTGCTGGGTAGATTTCTCAGTTCAAACAAGGTCAGGGGTAAACAGTACACCCAGTTCTTTTTTA
This sequence comes from Ambystoma mexicanum, assembly GCF_040938575.1. Classification (NCBI taxonomy): domain Eukaryota; kingdom Metazoa; phylum Chordata; class Amphibia; order Caudata; family Ambystomatidae; genus Ambystoma; species Ambystoma mexicanum. Next base: position 935,508,205 of record NC_090941.1, read on the forward strand.
GTGTGAAACACAATTTCGACAACCTCCCTTTCACAAGGCCGTTTATTTTCTTAGCCACGCCGTTCTATCGCGGGTGATAAATAGTGCATAGCTCATGTGTTACTTGTTTGAACAGATCGTTAACAAAATGTGTACCGTTGTCTGAGCTAATTACGTTGCAAATCCCCCAGCGCGGAAACACTTCCCGCACTAAGACCTTTGTAGCGCATTTCATATCCGGGTGGGTGCGCAGCCCTGCCTCCACCCATCTTGAAAAGGGACAGACCACCACTATCATGTAGCGCGACCCATTGCATCTTTCTCCCATGTCGGCATAATCAATATGCAGCTCTATGAAGGGGCCTGTTGGTTTGGGCAATGTTCCTCGTAGTGTTCTGAGTGTCTTTCGTGAATTATATATCTGACATATTGTATATTCCATGGTCAATTTTGAGATTTGCTCCTGCAGCACTGGTGCAAACCAATTTTCTTGTATTTCTGCAGCAATGTGTTGTTTGGCATTGTGAGCTGGGAAGTGATGCTGTTGGAACACTATTTCTACTATCTTGTGTGGCATCACTACCTTACCTGTGTTACTTTGGGGCCAAAGAATGTCAGTGGACGACTGGCTACACCCTCTTTTTCCCCATAGCTCCTTTTCCTCACCTGATGCCGCTTTTTGTAACTCTAATATTTGGGAAATGGGCATTGAATTATACCCATCAGGGCGATCCACTTCCACATGTTTCTGCACTAGGTACTCAACTGTTTTTCCTTTTTTTAAATACAATGCTTCTTTTTCGTGGCAGCGTCTGCTGCCGCGTTTCCTAATGAGATGACGTCATTGTTATTTGTATGGGCCTGGCATTTCACCATGGCCACAACCGTAAGTTCCTTTAGTGCCTCATCAGCTCCTTTAGTAGCTCAGCATGTTGCACTGGGGATCCGTCTGCTCTGTGGAATCCTTTTCTCCCCCACCTAGCCAATCCCCCATGTACTGTTGTGGTCATTTATGCAGAGTCAGTATAGATTGTCACTGTGTACCCCTTAGCTGCATGTAATGCTTCAATGAGTGCTACTAACTCTGCTGCTTGCGCTGACTAATGGGCGGGTAGCCTCTGTTGAATGAGTATTTCGTATTCACCTTCCTTCAGTCTCACAACAGCCACGCCCACATGTTCCTCTCCTGTCTCAGAATTTATTGATGCTGACCCGTCTATCAAATGTACTTCTCCTTCTGATAAAGCATTTTCACTCACTGTTGGTGTGTATCTCCATCCTCCCTTCTATATGTAGCACAATCATGTGTTGCATGTCTTCTACTGTGCATGCTTCTGTGATAAATGTGGCAGGGTTAACTGTCTTACATCTCGCTATGTGTATGTTTGCACTGGATAAAATAACTTCATAAGCTGTGGCCCTTTGCATTGTCAGTGTGTTTTTTGATCTTTCTAATATTGCGAATAGTGAATGTTCCACAAACAGTGTCACAGAACACCCCATCACAAATGTTGCACTCTTTTCTGTGCTGAACGGCCCGGCTGCGAGCGGCTGCGAGCGACTTTAACATAACTGCATCTAGCATGCCATTGTAATACGCTAGTAGCTTGTGACCCAGAGATGACATTTGTGTTAACACTACTGTCATGAGTGTCCCGTCACAATGTGAGAATAAGTAGAACTTGTGTTCATAGTCTGGGTTCGCGAGTACTGGTGCTGTTGAAATCAGTTCTTTAAGTGTGCTAAAGGCCTTGTGCATCTCCGCTGTCCATTGTATTTCTGTGCCCTCTGTTTGTGCTTCTTTGAGTCCCTGCAGTAATGGCTTTGTGTACCCTGCATATTCTGATATCCAGGCGCGGCAGTAGTTGCACATGCCGATTAATTTCTGCATTTCTTTTACTGTTTTTGGTTCACTTATTGAACGTACTGCAGCTGCCCTGTCTGGTATGATTCTTTTACCATCTTTTGATATCAGTTGTCCCAAATACAATACTTCTTCCTGACAATATTGTAATTTCTCCTTGTCCACTTTGTAACCTTTGTGGGCCAGCAATGTCAAAAGTGTAATAGAGTCTTTCCTGCACTCATCCTTGTTTTCCCCACAAATCAGGAGATCATCTACATATTGAATGATCATGCTCTCTGTAACAATATTACCTAGATTTTCATGTAAAATTCTGTTGAATATGCTTGGGCTCTCACCGTATCCCTGGGGTAGTCTGCAATGTTCATATTTTTTCCCTCCCAAGGTGAATGCTGTCAAGTATCAAGATTCTGGCACTGAGAAGAATGAGTTCTTCAAGTCCACCACTGTAAAACATGATGCATCTTTTGGTATACTACACAGAATTGATGCAGGATTTGGGACTAATGGGAATTCCTTCTGTATGACATCATTAAGGGGGCGTAGGTCCTAGATCATCCGCCACACCCCAACCTTTGCTTTCTTAATGGGGTAAATACAAGTATTACATGGTGAGTTTGAGGGCAATATTATTCCCTGCACTAACAGTGCATAGATTGTCTCTTTTATCCCTTCTTCTGCTTCTAGGGACAGGGGGTACTGGTTTACTCGGGACAGCAGTGCTCCTGGTTTGAGTTTTATTTTTACTGGTGTTACCTCATGCAGTAGCCCTACATCATGTGGGCCTGTGGTTCACAGGTCATTTGGGACTAGTTGCATGTCGTCGTCAAAAAAGGAAGGTGGCGCTCCTACCACTGCCATTAGCTGCACTGACACTTGCCTTGTTTGTATCATGATATTGCAGGGAATTGCTGTCTCCATTATTATTTCCCCATCACTGTCTGAATCTGTGAAGAGGTCCTCATCGGACAAGTCTTGCAGTGCGATGGTTGTATTAATGCATAACACTGTTCGCCACTGACACCCGTGTATGTCCATTCCTATGTCTGCTATTCGCTGCGCTGACACCTGTATCGCGTGCAAGTCTAAGGACATCACAGTTCCAGGCATTATTTCTGGGCGTGCTACTGGGTGAAAAACAAATTCTGCGGGTACCCTCCACTCTTGGCGCTTTAACTCAAGGACTACTCGCGCTAGTGTTTTTAACCCCTGAATGAACATGTCTGGGTCAACTGGTATGCCGTGTACCTCCGGTGCTGTGGCTCGTGTGTGTACTACCGACATCACTCTCAATGGGCAGATCCCCAGTGCCAAGCACACTATTCCCCTCTCAGTGAACGATATGGTCATATTGATCTTGCTGAGGAAGCCCCTCCCCAGCAAGTTAATAAGTGATTCTTCATATTACAATAAGGGTGCTTGTACTGTCTTCCCCCCTACTGTTACATCCAAATCTTCTGTGTAAGGAACGTCAACCACCGCCCCAGAGAACCCCTGTGTTCTCAATTTATGATTAGATAGCGAAAAACTGCCTTCTCGTAGGCATGATTTTTCAGCTCCCGAATCTACCATTAAAATGAATTGTTTGTTCCCTATCTCCGCCCCCAGCAATGGTTCCTCTGCTGCATTGAGGGTCATTGATAGTACTGGACACGCAATCGCTCTCTTTGGGCTGTCCTATGCTGGATGCCTTGTTGTTCCCCCATTATCAAAAACATTTCCTGATACTACAGCCACTCCACCACAGGGTGCAGGCGCACCATTTGCCGTCTTGACGAAAGGGTTGCCTTGTACGTGTGTCATGTGCTCGTGGTATGTGGGTGTTGCTGAACATTACGCGGCTGTGCCCTGCGTTCATCTGTGTACCTTGGATCCTGTAGTTCTCCTCTCCCTCCACCGCCCATTGGCAGCCTATGTGGGCTTCCTGGATGAGGGTGGCCATACTGCTGACCATTTTGATAAGTATTCATGGGTCTGCTTCTACACTCTCTTGAAAAATGTCCCCAGCTTCCACAATTCCAACAGTTCCCTTGTCCTCCCCGTGGACCCGGACATCCGTACCCGCCATACCCTCCGTAGCCTGGGCCGCCATGTCTTTGCCCTCTGTACCCACCTCTTCCTCCACGGGCACTCCGCACTGCTTTTCACCATTCCATTTCTCCTGTCTGTTTCCTGCCCAATTAGCTGCCATTCTAGCTTGTATTGCTGCTGACTTCTCCTCCTCCTCCTCTCGTTCCCTATCTGTGGAGAGTACAGCTACAGCTGCTGTGACCTTCACCAGTTTCGTCTGTATTAATTTTGCCTCATCTGCCAACCTTCAATGTGCTATCTCCTTTTCGCTTTCTTTGATCCTTTTGCAGTGGTGTACTATAATGCTTTGTATCTCGGGCCAGCCTTTGGCTTCAATCCCAGCTATTTTATTGAGCCATTTCTGAACTTCCTTCGGGAGCCATTTCTTTATTATAAAGTAAAACAAGGAGGTTGCCTGATCCCTGGCCGTGCCTGTCTCCGCTCTTCACATCTCCTGCAGCCGTAAAATGAAAGCCATTGCATCTTCCTCATCATTCATTGTGCATTGCTTCACTGACTGTAAATCTGGTGTGTCTGGGAAGGTGTCTCTCAATGCGTCCCATACCCTTGTTCTTACTGTGTTAAAAGAAGCACCATCATGTCTGTCTCAATCTAATGTTATTCCTGGGAAGCCTGCTTTTACCCAAACTCGATCTGCTTGATCACCCACTGCGGACACTAGCAAACATTTACCATCACCTACTGCTAAAGGGACCCCTGCAGTGTGTTTCTCAAATGCGTATATCCATTTACTCGCACCTCCTGACAGCGGGGGTAATAACTTCAATAGATTGGCCTTATCCATCTATGCCCAGGGTATGCAATTTGTCCTCCCTCCTCCCCGATGTATCAGGGGCAGATGCAACTTTCCTTTTGTTCCTTTCCCCGTACTCACCTGTGTTCCT